>NC_064627.1:387996001-388302834 GCF_023864275.1 Schistocerca cancellata | reverse complement strand
ATACGTAAAAGTAAACAGGACGTTGATGAGGAAAGTGATGTCAGGGATAATTCAGAACTTCTCCAGTAAAAATTTTGTATCACTACTCCTCCAAGAAGTGCCCATCCCGAGTGGGAAGGAGAAAAGTTTAAGTGAATGTCATTCATCATCGTCGATGATTTTGGAAAGCCTTTAACTGTGTCATTCATTATTTAAATAATTATAAGGCACTGTGCCTCTTTCATTATGCAGAAAACCGCTCATACTATTTGCGAAGTTTCACACTATGTGTGTGGTTCCCTGCATTATGGAGAAGGCATGTTACCTTATAACCTCAAAAGGAAGCCACAGTACACTTGCAAGAGAGGCACAACACACACACACACACACACACACACACACACACACCAACATTGCACAACATACTTACGTAAATATGTGCAGTTGATAATGAGAATAAATTCTCGAAGCGCGTAGCGCTAAGCGCGAAACAATACGGACCATCTATAGTGGCTCAAAATGGTTCAAATGGCTCTGAGCACTATGCGACTTAACATCTGAGGTCATCAGTCGCCTAGAACTTAGAACTAATTAAACCTAACTAACCTAAGGACATCACACACATCCATGCCCGAGGCAGGATTCGAACCTGCGACCGTAGCGGTCGCTCGGCTCCAGACTGTAGCGCCTAGAACCGCACGGCCATTCCGGCCGGTCCATGTATAGTGTTTCATTATTTAAATCAAAAACGTTTCAGCAACGCGAAGACGGCAAAGGTGCCGACTACTGGTCTCGCGCTACAAGTGACCAAACAACGAAACACACGAAATTTGAGTTCGAGTAAATGCAGAGGTTTCTGACCGTCGGAACTATCGCGGAGCTGCGCATGCGCAGTATAGACAATTTGAAAACGGTTGCACTTTACTCGAACAAACCTAGGGAAATACCTTCTCCTACTCCCCCTCCTCACACACGGTATAGGAAAAACCTAACGGAAACAAAAACTAACAGAAAGAGATCCTCGAGCTTAGGAAGCAATGATCGAATGAAACCGAATTGGCGCATTCCTCTCATTTACACGTTCGCATAACCGTGGTCTGCAGACCAGTTTCAGGATCGCAGTGCTAAGTGAAATACTGGTAATGGTGAGTGCACATTTCGATGTTATACTGTATTGTGTACGTTTCGATGCTGCCGAAGTGGTGCGAGTTTGTAGCTATTTATAACTCCCAAAACAACTGCAGGGCGCAGGTACTTCTAAAATGTCCGAACGAACGGTTTCCAAAAGCTTAATTTCCCTGAATTGCAATGTCTTCTAACTTATGCTAAAGCGATATACAGTAAGATGAACACATTATTATAATTACCATCTCTATACAAAAAGATACGCTAAGGATAGAATTTTTTAAAAATTATTTCTCCCTCTCACCCTCCCCTTCTCTCTCTCTCTCTCTCTCT
Source organism: Schistocerca cancellata (assembly GCF_023864275.1). Lineage (NCBI taxonomy): Eukaryota > Metazoa > Arthropoda > Insecta > Orthoptera > Acrididae > Schistocerca > Schistocerca cancellata. Next base: position 388,301,397 of record NC_064627.1, on the reverse strand, counting down.
CTCTCTTTCTCTCTCTCTCTGCTTCAGTCCTGAACACACACACACACACACACACACACACACATACACACAGACACACACACACGCGCACTCAAACAAACCGAACACCACAGATGCCAAATTCACTTCAAACTCGCGCCCCTCATCCAGCCAAACGCGCTGCGAAACAAATGAACACTACACAGCCACAACAACACGTAGTGGCGGCGAAAACTCTGCCTACGTTTTGAAAAATCGGAGAAAGTGCAGTGTCAAGCGACCATTGGTCACGCAATCTGCCTATTCACTTCGCCAACAACATATGAGAAAGCACCGCAATATCAAAACCGTAAGTTACACACGATAAACGTGATATATATTCATTCCCGTTTCTAAATGCATAATAAACAAAGAATAAGAATTACGTTTTGCTGCTTGCAGATGGGAAGTTGTAGATTGTGTATCAGAATAGCTACCAAAATAAATGTCCAATAATGTAAGGTACGTAAACTAATGCATACGTCCACTCTTTTTGCCAGTTAGATATAAACAGAACTTCGGCAATGTTATAAACAACGCATACTGCATGAGGTCGTTAATAAATATCTCAACTGTGAACTATGAACAAATTATGTATAATATTTTACAAGAATTATCCATTCACAATTGTAAATATTATGTATCAAACGTTTCGCTAAATGTTAATAGGTAACAACAGTTTTACAGTTAAAAAATAAAAAAAGAACTCACTGACGATAGCACAAAATATGCTGAAACATATCTTGGTGAAACAAAACAGAAAAAAGGTGTCTTGCATAAGGCGGAATTCCTCTTCCCAAAGAAATGTCTGTTAGTGGATGAAAGTTTGTATAGAAATGTCGCCACAAGAACGCAAAAGGCAGGGTTTACAAAGACATACGACCCAGCTACCAAAATCGCTTCTTGGTCAAAAGTACATTCGGAAGTGACGATACTTCTATGCCCTTAATTGACGTGAAATTTTTACAAGGTGGAATTTCTGAACAAGGGCAACGGCCTTGCTACAGTGGATACACCGGTTCCCGTGAGATCACCGAAATTAAGCGCTGTCGGGCGTGGCCGGCACTTGGATGGGTGACCATCCAGCCGCCATGCGCTGTTGCCATTTTTCGGGGTGCACTCAGCCTCGTGATGCCAATTGAGGAGCTACTCGGCCGAATAGTAGCGGCTCCGGGCAGAGAAAACCATCATAACGACCGGGAGAGCGGTGTGCTGACCACGCGCCCCTCCTATCCGCATCCTCAACTGAGGATGACACGGCATTCGGATGGTCCCGATGGGCCGCTTGCGGCCTGAAGACGGAGTGCTTTCTTTCTTTTTTAATTTGTGAACGACATAAAAATTCAATTAAAGAAACACACAAAAAAATCTGTGCACACCATACAATCTACACGAGCGAAGCTGCGGGTGCTAAGCTAGTAATTATTGTAATAAAACATAACAAATGTTCCATTATTATTATTATCATTATTATTAGTATTATTATACTCAGGGATGTTGTTGTTGTGATCTTCTGGGTGAAGACAGGTTTGATGCGGCTGTCCATGGTAGTCTATCTTTGGAAAGTGTCTTCGTCACTGCGTAACTACCCGCAAACTACACCCATATCAACATGCTGGCTGCATTAAAGCCTTGGTTTCGCTCTACAATTTTGACGCCTCGCACTTCCTTCCATTGCCAAACTGTCAATTTCTCGGTACCGCAGGGGTGTGTCCAGTCAACCGAACACTTCTTTTAGTCGAGCTGTGCCATAATTTTATTTTTCCCCAATTGAATTCTGTGACTCCTTATCTGTTATTCGATCTACTCATTTAATCTTCAGAATTCTTCTGGAGCACCACATGTCAAAATCTTTTATTCTCTTCTTGTCTGAAGCTCTTATCGCCCATGTTTTAATTCCGGAAATGGCTGCACTCCATAAAAAGACCTAACATTTAAGTTCAGATGTGATCAAATTCTTCTTTTACAGAAATTATTCTCTTGGTGCTGCCAGTCTACATTTTATATCCTCTCTACTTGCAGCATCATAAATTGTTTTACTGCCCAAATAGCAAATCTCGATGCTCCATCACCCTTCTTTTACTTTTGCTGGTGTTCATCTTATAACATCTTTTCAAGACACTCCATTCCGATCAACCGTTCTTCCAAATCCTTTGCTGTCTCTGATAGATTTGGGAAGTCTTCGGCAAATTTTAGTTTTTATTTCTTCCTCACGAACTTTAACTGCATTTCCAAATTTCTCCTTTACTGCTTTCTCAGTGTGCAGATTTAATGACATCAGGGATAGGCTATTGTCTCACTGCCTTCTCAACTGAAGTTTTCCTTTCATGCCCCTTGGCTCTTATAACTGCCGTCTGGTCTCTGTACAAGTTGTAAATAACCTTTCACACTCTGTATTTTATCCCTACTTCCTTCCAGTCAACACTGTCAAATACTTTCACTAAATCAACAAATGGTACACATGTAACTTTGCCGTTCTTCAGACGTATCTTCTAAGACAAGTCGTAGGGTCTGTGTTGCCTCGCATGTACCTACGTTTCTCCGGAATCCAAACTGATCTTACCCGAGTCGGATATGTGGCGTATTAAAAGGGAGCCAAATTTTGGGGAAGAAGGGAGGGGGACGGGGACGGGGAAGAGACTAACGATCTGTGGCCCCTTTGCAGAATCGACCCCTGGATCCGCGCTTGCACTTGCTTTCCAGTGATAACACTTACAGAATGTTGACATGAGAGGGTGGTATCCACAGTTGCTGCTCCGTGCCATCATCTGCTCACGTCGTCACTGTAGCATGGTCCGACGATAATCCAGGTCGACGATGAGTTATAAACCGGTCACCACTTACGAATAAAAGTGTTTTTGTGCGATCAAGACTGTTTCTGACTAACCCGTATAAAACAGTGATTACACTTGAGCTCACTTAGTCAACCCACAATTATGTAAAGAGCTTAAACGAAAAATGAATACAAACGCCTATGTAATACTTTCAGGCAATTCATGTCTGAAGCTAAGTTAAGCGTGGAGCTAACTGCTACCTACATTCAGTAATTCCTGAAATACAGAGACCTTTGACAGGAAGCGCAGTGAGGGGCGTATCTCGGCAGATTCACAGCGCCGGCCGGTGTGGCCGAGCGATTCTAGGCGCTACAATCTGGAACCGCGTGACCGCTACGGTCGCAGGTTCGAATCCTGCCTCAGGCATGGATGTGTACGATGTCCTTAGGTTAGTTAGGTTTAAGTTCTAGGAGACTGATGTTAAGTCCCATAGTGCTCAGAGCCATTTTGATTTACAGCCTCTCACTGGATGTTAACTCATCTCTTTATTGGCATTCTAGTGAAAACCCGTCGTTCATTGGTACGATTTGTTGTGACAAAATGATGGGAAACGTCACATTGGTGGTTAAAGAATTATCGCATCTAGTTGTTTTCTTGACAAGATTTATTATATTTTAATATCAATTAATAATATATCTGCAATTAAAGCCTCAACATGTGGTAACACACAAGACGAAACAGTAATGTGCAAGACAATGTCACGTGATACAGAAGTTCAACGTAGCGTAGTGAACAGAGGCGTAGAGTTACGAAGTGATGTGTGTTGTGTTGCAAGTCCGCGTCCCACTACGTCCAGTTTTTATTTATTTATTTTTTAGTCGTCTTCGCATTTTCTAATAGGTTCTCAGACTTAGTTACTAATTTAATAAAAGTATATTCTATAATATTCGATGGTATGTAAATCTAAGTGTGCCGTCTATCAGGAATGTGCTTGTTCGTTTGACTTTATCTGCAAGAGACCTGCACTATTTGATGTAAGGTATTTGGAACTGTCTTATTTATTCTTGTATTTAACCTGTTCTAAACATTCCGTTACTGCAAAGAAACAGAGATCAAGTAAGAGTGATCTTAGGGTTTTACTAAAAAGTGAGAACGATGAAATAATTTATATCTTATGTAAAGAATATTGTATATTTGTATAGCATTGTTTGTAATGGAACTTTAATAAGCTGACAGCCTTAGTGAGTGTATATGGAACTTCCCTTTTTTCCTCTAACATGTTCGTGAATACAATTTTTTGTATTTATTTAAACTACAGGAGGATCAACTTGACTAGCATACGGACAAGGGACGAGCTAACGTAATACTTTTATGCCCGTCCATTTCCTAAAGAAACTGTGTTATTTGCGAGCCAGATACCACCGACAACTGCCGTTGGAGCGCGCTGCGATCGCTATACCACATCGAGATAAGAGTACCGTATGGACAAGCCGCATTGTTTCTGAGATTTTAGTAACACTGTGAACTCGACCCTCTCAACGTTGACGCTCGAATGCACGGTCCGTATGCTGGCGGCTTAAGGCGGCACTTCTGTTGATAACAGTGTTTGGAGTATGATTCAACCAGAGTTTACTCCGGAGGAACATTCAAAGTACACCCAACAGCCCTTTGACGGTGCCATAAGGCGTGTGTTATCCCCGCGTACATAGAAACAGCTTCAACGGCCTCGGCTTTATCTGCGCGTTCGTTGGTTTCTAACTAATGCTTGCCAAAATAAATTTTAGAGGTGTGAATACGTTGCGCATATGTGCAACGCTTTAGCATGTTACCATTATGTTTACTGTGCGGTGCACTTAGCCCAATTCGCACTCTTCCTCAGCTTATTTTTCAGACCTTCTTCCGAGATATTGTAGTTCTCATGAACCTTCAATCGAGTTCATCCGATAAATTCTGTATCGAATTAAGGCCTGGCGACTAAGGCGGTGCGTGAATGACTTCGTGGCACTTGCAAAGAAGCCATTCTTTTACAAGGTATGATGGGTGCTTAGAGTTATTATCTTAAAATATTTTAAGGTAGAGCTAATTCCCACCTTTTCTACTCTCCTGTGCAAGATTTTCTCCAGTATGTTGAATTTCACTTCTTATTTAAGGTGCACAGCATGAAAGTAATCTCTTCCACGCCACAAGATGAAATAGATCACTATACCGAAACACTCTCCCCAGTGTATTTTACAGTAGGTTGTAAACATACAGGCTTGTCAATTGGCTTTCTCCACACCATAGTTCTTCCGTCTGTTGAAAATATGTTGGATTTCCTCTCATGAGTAAATATCTTTGAACCACTCTGAACCTTTTGTGAACTGGAACTTTTTGGTCGGTCACTTTGTTTGCAGACGGTATGGTTTTTTCGTTGGCACTCTTGCATTGTACCCACCGAACTGTTGTGCTTAGCAAATTTTTACAGCAGCAGGGTTACTGTTTCGGGTGCTTAATCGAGGACAGTCTTACGATTAATCGTCTTTCTCTTTCAATTATGTCCCTTACGTACCCTTTTTTGAGAGACACATTTTTATGTGATCCTCCTTCCCAAGTCTTCTTATTCACCTATAGTACTTTTGAACACATCAGCAAACAAGTAACATCTTGGCGACCCAGAACCTTTACATGGCGAAAGATAAAAAGTTGTCGAAGAGTGAACGTGTTGAATCCCTCAGTGATCTTGTAGGCCACGCAGCAGAACAAGCGATTGGGCAGTGAGAAACAGATCGTACCATGCCGTACGTAACGTGCGTTTTAAAAGGGAAGTCCTTTCGCTCTTAAGTAATTGAACATTAAAGGTTCATTCTTTTACAACCTTCGGAATTAAATAATTCCAAATACATGTTCATAAAATATCACACTGATTCAATTATGATTTGTTTCTTAAATGCCACCTTTCTACTAATCTCTGCGTTTTCGTGTACGGTTCGTATATAATCACTAGAGCCCGGATTTACATGTAAACGCGTGTTACATGTTTTTTTTTTTCAGTTGGGGAGTAAATTCATATTACGAAGATTGCATCGATATGCTGCGTGAGTTCAGACTTTTAAAGCCCGCATTATATCGTTTTCCTAGCATCACTACATACATTACAATAACTTGCAGGGTGAACTTCTACTGGTGCTTTTTTTTTTTAACCACGCCAAAAGTGCAGGAAATGAGTAATTTCGCGAATTTTGTTAGTTTGTAAACTTCATAGAGTAGATATCGGTAGATGTCAATATACTTCATGCCAATATACTTAAATATAAAAGGTGATCATTTGTTGTTAAGCGACGCTGCTCCGCATGTGACGAAGGTAGGGAAAGCAATTAAAATACTTTTTTATAATATAAAGCACGTTACATATTTAGCCTATGGGCTATATCGTGTAGCTGAATCAGTACATCTAAAATATGACAAATTGAATAAACTGAAAACAAGGTAAATAGGCGCACAAAATACAAAGGTCTGATAAATGTGACGGCACTCACTCAAATCTTGATAAGCTGTCATTGTAGCCGCAGTAACCGATCTAACAACTGCATCACACACTTGGTGTCTTATATAGGCGTTGCCGACCGCAGCGCCGTATTCTGCCTCTTTATACTGTATATCTCTGCATTTGAATACGCAAGCCTATACTAGTTCCTTTGGCGCTTCAGTATATTTGAACCACAAGGGGCACCAGCATAAGTGCTGCCATCTTTTACAGTGACAATTCAAATGAAGCTAATTCGGTAAGAGACCGTAAATTCCCGCACATTGTTTGAAGTTAGCATCTATTTCCTTTATTCTATCGAAAAACCTTAGGTTACTCCCACTTAATAGTTTTTCTTTCCAGTTTTGGATCGTAGACATTTTCGTAGCCACCAATGCCGCCTGCGGAAATGGCATTCAGATTTGAAGAAAGACCCGAATTACATTAAATCAAGATTTACCCTCGTGTCTGCAGCAATAAGGAAGCTGGAAATCATAGGTAACTGATGGAAACTCTGACAGTTATTGAGGAGGTAGAAAAATCGTTGAATCATCCTGTGGAGAAATAGGTCTTGCAGCAGAAGATGAACCAAGTTATTGGTTCTAATTCTTATTTTTGAGTTTAGGAAGGTGACAAAAAATTTTTTGCGACGAAAATGCAAAAGACTTTCAACTTGATATGACTTTGTCCAAAATTACTTCACTTAAGAATGCATCTGACAATTCTTGTGATGTAGAAACGTCATTCTCTATGTACAAAAAAGATTTTATCTGATAGAGGCGTAAGACTAAGTGAAGAAAACTTCCAGAAATTTGTTTCTGTGTACTGTTTAAGAAGAAAATAGAAATAATTATAGAACTGAATTTTGATATCTCATATTTTTGTGTTGTTACGTCATTGTCCATAATTAAGGATATGACACTACATGTACGTTTTAAGATTTGATAGTGCATGAAAATCCGAGCTGCTGTAATCACTCAGTTGACATCGAAAATTATTAAAAAATGCCTCACCGAATATTAATGACAGACACCTTGTGCATTAATTTTTAGCACAGTGGCGAGAGAACTAAACAAGAGCCGAATTTCTGTACCTTACTTAACAAAGTCACAGCTGAAAACGTGCTTTCGCATTTCTGCTCTTACTTTGCTACACTCAGTTTCAGTTACTGTACATCCACAAGTGTACATACAGTAATATACATCTACGTCTACAAATATACTCCGCAAGCAACCTTATTTTGTTTGGCGGAGGGTATTTTATGAACCACTGTCATTTCCTGCCTTTCTTGGTCTGTGGAAAGAATGGTTGTTGATGAATGTCTCTAATTTTAACTACACGACCTTTTCGCTAGAAGTACATAGGGGGAAGCAGTATACTAGGAACTAATCATCTTGAGCTCGACAGCGTTTCAATACTTAACAATTCATGATATTGATACAACTATGTGAGGATTTCTTATGAAGACTACTGGCCGCGTACCTGATGTTCTTTTGAACGAAACCGGTAGTTACATGATAAATGTGTAACTTCTACGAACGTATACTCTCGGAATTTTAACAGTGATTCAGCATGTCTCTCTGGTAGCCTCTGATACTGTTGTTGGTTGAGCACCTGCGTGACACTTTCGCGCTCACCAAACGAACCTGCGTAACGAAACACGCTGCTCTTCTTTGATCTGTTTCCTCTATCGATTTTGTATGGTACACATCCAAGACCTACCAGTAATATTCAGGTATTTCATGAGCTACCTCATTTTTCGTGGACTACACAAGCTGACGATTCTTCCAATGAATTTCAATCTTACATCTGCCATACCTGCGATTAATTTTCTATACTCATCCGATTGTAAATCTCTCCGTACGCACAATGCTAGATATTTAATGGATATAAATTTGAGTGCTTCCAACCATTGTTCTGCAAAAGCGTGATCATACAATAATAGGTCTTTCTGCATATTTAAAAGCCGGCCGAAGTGGTCGTGCGGTTCTAGGCGCTTCAGTCTGGAACCGCGCAACCGCTACGATCGCAGGTTCGAATCCTGCCTCGGGCATGGATGTGTGTGATGTCCTTAGGTTAGTTAGGTTTAAGTAGTTCTAAGTTCTAGGGGACTGATGACCTCAGAAGTTAAGTCCCATAGTGCTCAGAGCCATTTGAACCATTTTTTGCATATTTAAAAGCAATACGTTACATTTGCTTATGCTCAGGGTCAATCGGCAATCCCTGCAACAAGCGCCGATTGTAGACCTTCCTGCATTTCGCTACAATTTACTAGCGCTGCGACTCTCTGAAAACAACAGCACATTGTGCCAAAAGCCTGATAGATCTTCCGGCGTTAGGCTGCGGTCACAGTTGCATCGATATGGGCAGTTTTCGCCGACGACCGACTTCTGCCGAATCAGTCCGTCAGTAAGTGCGCGGTCACACTGTAGCCGATCTCATCGTCCAAACATGTAGACTCCGGACGACCATCGGTGAAATTCAGATCAGTTTGTTTTCTTAGGATAAATAAACCGATGTTTTCACACATGAAACATTGAATGTGAGAAACTGGTAAGTTTCCTGATGAGAAAAATATCATAATCCGGATACATTTCGGAATCTATGGACCGAAAACGCAGGTTTATTGGGAACTACAAGTGACTTAATATCATCATCGGAAATTGTAGGCGGAAATTATAATCTCATAATATAATTTGTTCAAGTTGAAGTGCTTATCCTTACAGCCGGCCGGTGCGGCCGAGCGGTTCTAGGCGTTTCAGTCTGGAACCGCGTGACCGCTACGGTCGCAGGTTCGAATCCTGCCTCGGGCATGGATGTGTGTGATGTCCTTAGGTTAGTTAGGTTTAAGTAGTTCTAAGTTCTAGGGGACTGATGACCTCAGATGTTAAGTCCCATAGTGCTCAGAGGCATTTGAACCATTTTTGCTTATCCTTATAGTTACAGTAGTGGGTCTCTTTTGGGCTGTGGTAAGTTGTTATTAGCTGCCTACAAATTATTATTACTGTTTACTGGCGTTTTTAATGCCAGTAGGGTTGTGATTCTGTTACATGAAGTGTTTACAAATGTAGGGACAGTATGTTTCCATTTTTCAGTGCCTCAAGTGTTCAAAGAATCTTGTTATAACTTTAAGCTAGTCTGTCACGCCTATGCTGAATGGCAATTATTGATGTTAATTGACGTATGCCTGCACAATTTCAAATAAATATGGCAAAACAAAGTGTTTGTTATCTTGCTTTTCAAAGTCATCACAAATCATCTCGAGTATGTAACAGAAAGCACCTTCGTTCATCTTGTATGTTCGTAGGCTTGTCCGATTATTTCGATAACCGAGGGAACCGTATACAGTACAGGGTGTTTCAAAATGAACTTACCGGTTTTAAGGCGTTGTAGCATTTATTACGTTAATGTACAATTTTAAATAATACACCAAATGAAAGAGCAACTCAAACAGATTTGTTTGTATGCCTGTGCGCAGTGGGAAGAGTATGGAATGACAAAGAGTGACAGTCTTTCACGGTTAGCCCCAAGAAAAATCCCCGCGGAAAGTTTATGGGCCTTTCTTTTTTGGTGAATTAATTGTAACTGATGTTTCTTATCTTGATGTGCTACAGCTATGGCCCGTGCCTCAATGGGAAGAAGCTGAACAACATATTTTATTTGGGAGCAAGATGGTGCACCTAACCTTCTTCACTCCGCCAAAAACTGAGGAAGGGGGTAGAATGCACTGTAGCCAAGCTGTAGGCCGATGTTATCAGCCGACTTCTGGAGACGGCGTTTGGCGAATGTTGTCGGTGCCACTGTGAACGCAGCCTTACCCACTAGATCGGGGGTGTCCAAACCATGATCAGGGGCATACGTGCGGTCCAAAGCAAGTATCAGTGAGGCTCAAGACATAAGTTATCTATCACACGATCGGTAAAAACAAATTCCACAAAATTCCTTATATATAAGGTGTAAGTAGGATGTTGAGGTTTTTATTTTGGTAACGCCACGTAGTGCTCTGTATGAAAATCACTGGCTGTGTTGTGTGCGGTCTGTGGCTGGTTGGACTCATTGTTGGAATATTCCCTTGTGTAATGTTGGGCAGTTCGATGTGAACAGCGCATAGCGTTGTGCAGTTGGAGGTGAGCCGCCAGCAGTGGCGGATGTGGGGACAGAGATGCCAGAGTTTTGAGAGGTTGTTATAAACGGACGACCTGGACGTGTGCCGCCAGAAAAAGGAAATTTGTAAAGATGGATGTCATGAGTTGATAGATATATATATGATGACTTTTGGACATTATTAAGGTAAATACATTGTTTGTTCTCTATCAAAATCTTTGATTTGCTAACTATGCCTGTTAGTAGTTAGTGTCTTCCGTAGTTACAATCTTTTACTTAGCTGGCAGTGTTGGCGCTCGCTTTATAGCAGTAGTTCGAATAACGAAGATTTTTGTGAGGTGAGTGATTCATGAAAGGTATAGGTTATTGTTAGTCGGTCGGGGTGGGTAGTGTTTAACGTCCCGTCGACAACGAGGTCATTAGAGACGGAGCGCAAGCTTGGGTTAGGGAAGGATTGGGAAGGAAATCTGCCGTGCCCTTTCAAAGGAACCATCGCGGCATTTGCCTGAAACGATTTAGGGAAATCACGGAAAACCTAAATCAGGATGGCCGGAGACGGGATTGAACCGTCGTCCTCCCGAATGCGAGTCCAGTGTGCTAACCACTGCGCCACCTCGCTCGGTATATTGTTAGTCAGGGCCATTCTTTTGTAGGGATTGTTGGAAATCAGATTGCGTTGCGCAAAAAATATTGTGTCAGTTTTGTGATGATTAGAAAAGGTAAAGAGAAAACTGTTTGAGTACGTTGAGTTTTACCCAGCTGTTTGAAAATCAAATAACGTAAGGGGTTCACCAGCATAGTAATTCATAATTTTTCTAAGGGGACGTTTCAAAGGTTATGTATAACTAACTGAATATTTTCAATCTGGAACTCCCACCACACGATGATATGTGCTCTTTTTGCTTAGTGCTTTTTGTTAGTTTTAAGTATTTTATGTGCGGCCGAAAAATGCTCGACTTTTTTCAGTGTGGCTCAAGTAAGATAGAAGGCTGGACACCTCAGCACTAGATTGTTTATACATATTGCGGGAAGAATTGGTGCTATAACACCTGGAGTACGCCCGCAATAACTTTTACGTCTGAAGACTTCCCTCCGTTAAAAATAACAAAACATCCTAGAAGAATAAGGATCATAGGCGTCCTAGGCATGCCGCACGTGTAGTGCTTCCGAAAGATCCTTCCAGGCAGGCAGGCAGGCAATGCTCTTGGCCCAGCGGTAACAAGAAGAACGCGTTCTTCTGCTGCTGCGCGCGTGTCTGCCGCTTTCTCGCTACCCCGCTGCTCGACCTGGTGGGGAGGATAGCCCCCCCCCCCCCCCCCCCCCCCCCGCCAGCCCATTCAACGCAACCAAGGCCGTCCGCCGGCGGCCGCTTCATGCGCCTGTTGCGTCACAGAACAGCCACTGACAAGCGCGAACCTGCTACCCGTCCTAGACGGCGCATCTTTTTTACCTCTGTCGGGTGTGGTTGCATGAGCATTACAGTGTGCCACTGTTTACAGTACAATGTGGAGCTGTTTACAACGTGGCACTGTTTGTTATAGTGAGTGACTGAGTTACGATGAGTGCCTTCTTGTTCTCCTGTCTCCAATTGGGAGGTGCAGGTTTGCATGGCAAGCGGCCTTGTGCTGGCCTTGTCACTGAGAGACACGTACGCTCGGCCGGCGACGCAAGACAGGAGCTTTTGATAGCGGCCGTTTCGCCGAACGCCTTGCGCACTGGTTCTGCAGTTGTCACAGTCGGATCCAGCCGCTGGTGGCAGGGTCAAGTGCCCTGATATACAACATGAGGAAGGCAGCCGGCACCGTCAGCAAGCTCGTATTTGATCTCTGGCTAGGAGCGCACAGCAGGTCTTTCTGCATTTCAGTTTTGGAGAGCCACGTACGAACATATCCATTTCTTTTTTTTTTTAATTTTTTTTTATTAACTATCGTCCATCACCTCGACACAGAAATTGGTTGTACACTTCGCTACCCAAACTACAACTAGTCAACTAATCAACTATTTATTAATTATAGCCGGCCATGGTGGCCTAGCGGTTCTAGGCGCTTCAGCCTGGAACCGCGTGACTGCTACGGTCGCAGGTTCGAATCCTGCCTCGGACATGGAAGTCTGATGTTCTTAGGTTAGTTAGGTTTACGTAGTTCAAAGTTCTAAGGGACTGATGACCTCAGCTGTTAAGTCCCTTTAGTGCTCAGAGCCATTTTTATTAATTACAGCCGCCCGGGGTGGCCGAGCGGTTCTAGGCGCTACAGTCTGGAGCCGGGCGATCGCTACGGCCGCAGATTCGAATCCTACCTCGGGCATGGATGTGTGTGATGTCCTTAGGTTAGTTAGGTTTAAGTAGTTCTAAGTTCTAGGGGACTGATGACCACAGCTGTTAAGTCTCATAGTGCTCAGAGCCATTTGAACCATTTTTTATTCACAAATGTCTTTATCGCATATGTACCCATCACTGTTAACCAGTTTCGACCCAAATGAGGCCTTATCAGAACTAAACATCTATAAAAGACAAAAATTCAAAGAACATTATCGGAACTAAAGTTATAACTTATTAAAAGGGGCAAGGTAAGTATAAAAAATAAACGTGCTGGGTGAATCGCCTAAAATCTGCACCACAAATATTGCGGAAGGAGAAAGTGCTACTGTTGTGCAGGTTTCACAAATTGGATTGGTAGTCAGGGGCAAATACTGTTAGCCAATAAGTAGATTATAAGAACACACAGAAAGTGAGTGTTTTGTGGAAACCTACAGATTTTTTAAATGGAACAATGCCTGTTGACATTAACAAACTAAAAATGGGGCTAAATCAGAATGTTACAGGCTTTTGTAGCAGCATTCTAGTGGAGTTACTAGGGACGATATTGTTACATTTGCTTACAGTGTGTTTGTGTATTCCCTGAGTGCACTGCGACTTGCTAGTCTGTTAGTGTGTGACACTCCGAGCAGTAGCTCGTGAGTGGACGATGGGATTTACCAGTAAAAAAAGCCGACATGCTCATGGTGTATGGAGAGCTTAGGAAGAATGCAGTTCGTTCACGTACGTTGTACGCGGCAAGATATCACCATACTCGTCAACCATCTCGGCAAATAATTTATCAATCTCTTCAATCAGTCACGAGAGATTCGAGGTGTAATACCCAGACAGTGTAACAGGAGGAAACATGTGGCAAAAGAAGAGGGAGCAATTAATGCTCTTGCTGCTGTTGCAGTGTTTCCGCACGTTAGCTACCGTGAAATCGTACGAGAAAGCGGCGTGAGTCTGTAAAGTGCCCTACGCACTCTCCATCGACACAGGTTCCATCCCTATCACACTTCTCGCAATCAAGAACTGCACGGAAACGATTATGAGAATCGCGTTTTAGGTTCTGTACATGGGCATTAAGATAGGATGCTCTAGATGTGTTATGTATCTTGTTTAATGATGAAGCCTCATGTACCAATTATGGCCGGATAGACCGCCGAAACGTGCACTATTGATCTGTTGACAATAGTGTTGGCTTCGTCAGGTGGAACGTCAGCGTCCATGGAGTGTAAACGTGTGGTATGGGAAAGTGAACAACAACGACATAGGCCCGTTTCTCATACACAGAACACTAAACGTGTACAAGTATCGCAGCGTACTAACAGATCGTCTTTCACGGATGCTAGAAGACGTTCATCTGCAGATTAGGAGGAGCTTGTGCTACCATCATTATGGCTGTCCGGACCATAGTACACCAGTACTACAACATTACGAATTGTTTCCGAATCGTTGGATTTGACGCAGAGAACCTGTACCTTGGCCGGCCCGTTCCCTGGATATGATGCCTGTAGACATTTTTCTGCGGGAAAGTTCAAAGACATTGTCTACAAGGACGTAGCAACTACATCCAATGATATGAAACGATGTATTACTGCAGCCTGCTCGGACACCTCCACTGAAATGCTAGCACATGTACAGCAGTCGTTCCATGTCAGAGTGGAGGAGCGTATTGGCGCTGCCGATGGTCATTTCGAACACAACACGTGATGCTCAATTGACTCGTTACTGGTGGGGATCCACATAACTAGTTTGTGTACTTGCGTTGTTCTTTAGTGTGTGCTGCTGAAGGTATTGTACAAGCATCGGTGTGGACACCATTCAAAATACGATATCTCGTAAACGATTCGGACTAGAATCCAGCAACAAACACCACTGACATTCTAATTTACGCTACTTTCAGTTAATTAATGTCAGTAGGCGTTGCTCAATTAAAAAAAATATATGTTTGCAACACTTTCTAACACGGGAACCTCCCCATCGCACCCCCCTCAGATTTAGTTATAAGTTGGCACAGTGGATAGGCCTTGAAAAACTGAACACAGATCAATCGAGAAAACAGGAAGAAGTTGTGTGGAACTATGAAAAAAAATTAGTAAAATATACAAACTCAGTAGTACATGCGAAGATAGCAACATTAAGGACATTGGCGGTCAAGGATCGCCGTGGTCCCGTGGTTAGCGAGAGCAGCCACGGAACGAGAGGTCCTAGGTTCAAATCTTCCCTCGAGTGAAAAGTTTAATTTTTTATTTTCAGTTTATGTGACAAACTCTTTGTTTTCATCACTTTTTTGGGAGTGATTATCACATCCACAAGAAAACCTAAATCGGGCAAGGTAGAAGAATCTTTTTACCCATTCGCTAAGTGTACAAGTTAGGTGGGCCGACAACATTCCTGTCATGTGACTCACATGCCGTCACCAGTGTCGTATAGAATATATCAGACGTGTTTTCCTGTGGAGGAATCGGTTGACCTATGACCTTGCAATCAAATGTTTTCGTTTCCCATTGGAGAGGCACGTCCTTTCGTCTACTAATCGCACGGTTTTGCGGTGCGGTCGCAAAACACAGACACTAAACTTATTACAGTGAACAGAGACGTCAATGAACGAACGGACAGATCATAACTTTGCGAAAATAAAGAAAATAAAATTTTCAGTCGAGGGAAGACTTCAACCGAGGACCTCTCATTCCGCAGTTACTCACGTTAACCACGGGACCACAGCGCTCCTGCGCTCACATTCTCCTTGATGTTCCCTATTTTACACATGGACTACTCAGTTTGTATATTTTACTAATTTTTTTCATAGTTCCACACAACGTCTTCCTGTTTTCTCGACTGATCTGTGTTCAGTTTTTCAAGGTCTATCCACTGTGCCAAATTATAACTAAATCTGAGGGGGTGCGATGGGTAGGTTCCCTTGTAAGTATTATTACAATCTGTTTATTGGCTAACAAATGGTTCAAATGGCTCTGAGCACTATGGGACTCAACTGCTGAGGTCATTAGTCCCCTAGAACTTAGAACTAGTTAAACCTAACTAACCTAAGGACATCACAAACATCCATGCCAGAGGCAGGATTCCAACCTGCGACCGTAGCGGTCTTGCGGTTCCAGACTGCAGCGCCTTTAACCGCACGGCCACTTCGGCCGGCTATTGGCTAACAGTATGAGCCCCTGACTACCAATCCATTCTGTGGAAACTGCTCATCAATAGCAATTTACACTTCCGCAATATTTGTGGTGCAAGTTTTAGGTGATTCAAATGGTTCAAATGTTTCTCAGCACTATGGGACTTAACATCTAAGGTCATCAGTCCCCTAGAACTTAGAACTACTTAAACCTAAATAACCTAAGGATATCACACACATCCATGCCCGAGGCAGGATTCGAATCTGCCACCGTAGCGGCCGCGCGGTTTCAGACTGAAGCGCCTAGAACCGCTCGGTCACAGCGGCCGGCTTTAGGCGATTCACTCTGTATGCATGATATAATGATACGGAAGTAACTCGTCAACTGGTCATCAACCACTCATTGTGGGGACAGGGTAGTGGAAATCAAAATGCTTCGTTGGCGATCTCTCCTGGCATTTCACGATCCTGTGACCAGTGATGAAATTCGTGGGCTGCACAGAGCGACACGTATCGTGGAGAAGATGAGGAAAAGCCGTCTGCAGTGGTATCGACACGTACTTCGAGCAGATCAAGAAACTAAAATAAAACTCGTGTTTCCTTTGAAGATCGATGGGAAATCACCTATCAGGGGACCGAGACAACAACGGCTAGCTACCCTCCATACAGACCTCAAGATGGAGCGTCTCCATCCTGACCGAGCACAAGGTTGCTCCAGGCTGAGGCGGCCAGCCAAAGAAGCAAGTCCCAATACACTGGACAAATGATGCGGAAGAAGCAGGAGAATGAGATGAATGCCCTACTGAGCACATGATATGTATTGAGCGTAAACCAAAAAGGGCAGAAGTGTTACGGACCAGCAGAAATGAGATTAGTGATAAATTTAGCGTCATACCGGGGGAGACTTAGAAAATAAAATGAAGTAATTCTGCCACCCCGGAAGCCAAAATAATGCACGATGAACGAAGCAAGACAAAAAAAGAAAAAAAGAAAAAAAAAGTGGTCCGGAAAATATTTTTAAGGCTGATGCGGAACTGACCCTTGTCAACGAACAGGACCGTGACTTGGATGCACCGGTCAGTGCTCTCACATGTTTGTGTGAGTGTGTGGCGTGCGCGTATCCCGCGTGCTCTGACCCGAGTGCTTTGCTGTGTCATGAACCCCGCGGCGCATACCGTCCACTACAGTGGACAGCTGTTATTGGTCGCTTCTTTGGCGTTTTCAGCCCCGAGGCTGCAAACGCATGCAGTTCATTGCAAAAAAATGGCTCTGAGCACTATGGGACTTAACTTCTAAGGTCATCAGTCCCCTAGAACTTAGAACTACTTAAACCTAACTAACCTAAGGACATCACACACATCCATGCCCGACGCAGGATTCGAACCTGCGACCATAGCGGTCGCGCGGTTCCAGACTGTAGCGCCTAGAACCGCTCGGCCACTCTGGCCGGCACAGTCCATTGCAGTGGGCACTTCATACTGGTGCTGGCTCTGCATCCGTTTGCAGCCTCGTGACTGAAAACGCCACAAAACTGACCATTAAAAGCTGTCCACTGCAGTGAAATCCATGTACCACGGGGATTGCAGTTTGACTTCACGAGAGAAGCAGACGTGTTTAATGATCAGTTGAATGCAAAACAAAATGGTGCTCATGATGAAACAGGGCATGTTCATTGTCCAGTTTTATGTGAAACACAATTCTTGGAAAAATTTTGGGTAACCTTTTGCACAAGAGTTTACGGGTAGAGGTGTTTTGGCAAAACCTGCAGATAAGTCTGCAATGCAAAATTTAGTGGTAAAATATCCCGGAATGGGCTCTGTAGCGAATAAAAACCGTGATTTTCATTAATAAGGGTCAATCTCGCGGCAGTCTTAGTAAATACACTCTAAGACCAAAAAAGAGGAAGTGTACGTAGCGGGCCAGACTACGTTCCTTGGCTACACACGTACAGCGGGCGTCTGGAAGTGATTACAGGGTGTGTACGTGGAGCCCGATTTTCTAACATATTTCATGAAAGATGACATGAAATGGTTATCACATGTAGAAGAGATTGTATCTTTGACACCACTGAGCCAAAGATGTTGCCTGAGTGGCAGAATCGATTGTTAAGTAGGGGCACGCAGAACGCAGTTGCCGTTGCACTCTGTTACAGATAGGATGTAAGACTTTAAGCTAGCTGTGAGAATTTAGCTGTTGGCCTATCGACGCAGCATAATACAGTTTTGTAAGGTAATGAAATTTTGTATATTTAGTTTTAAGTATGCAGCAGCGCAATGTGGATTTTGCTAATTCTGACAGTATCGTCCCTTGAATGTAGGAACCTAGTATTTGCCATCAGATTTAATGTGTAGGTTGATTAGGTATACCCGATTTGTAATATTTTGTGTGTTTTGTAATCCTGATACAGACAAGTTAAATTTTGGAATCTATTTTGTCTAATGATGTAAAACCTTTTGTCATGTAACTATCCAAGTATTGTTAACTACGTCAGTAAGTGAGAGTTGTAGAACAGTTGAGAAGTTCACTGATTTTGAAGTTAACGTAAAATGTTTGAGATCAGATTTTGTGGAGGAGAAACTTTATTTCGAATACAGTTTTTGAACTAAAGAATTCGGTCTTAGCATATCCCGTTATTAGTATCTCATCCTCTTCCATGTCGTGTTTGTTTGAATTCAATGAGTATTTTTTAAAAGAAATGAGTTTTCAATCAGAGTCAGAAAAAATTAATGTGCCAGAATCAGAAAAGTGTTAATGTTTGTAACAGGTTCAATGCGGGCAGCATTGCACAACGCTGAGCCAATATCCAAAATTATCACTGAACATTTGCAAGGTTATTCATTTATCAACTAATCTACGGACATTATTTGTATGAAGCTAATTTACGGCCGGCATTGAACTTCGCAGAGCCAAGATTGAATATTAAGTATGCCTACTGAGGAGAGAACAGAATACCAAGATTACATCGGTTGCGATTCAAGAGCTAAGGAAAATCTATTTCATTGTTTATGTGCATAGGGAATTTTATCAGTTTACTGCACAGGGCCATAGAACTCAGTGGTCACGAGACTGTATAAATTTCAGAGGAATTGATTTCATTATAGGCATTGCATAGTGGTTTTCCAGATTAAGTTGTTTAATTTTTATTTCGATTACAGTAAAACTGATTAAGCACACCATTTGGTTAACAACAAAACACACAGTAAATTTGGGTAACACAAATAAAATTTTAAAAGAACGTTACTAGTGGCAAAACATCGGAAAACGGGCTCTGAAGCGAATAAAAACAGTGATTTTCATTAATAAGGGTCAATCTCGCGGCAGTCTTATTGTAAATACACTCAAGACAAAAAAGAGAAAGTGTACGTAGCAGATCAGATTACGTTCCTTGGCAACACAAGTAAAGCGGGCGTCTGGAAGTGATTACAGGGTGTTTGCACTTGGACTGCAATGACGAGCTGCAAAACATCAGCAGAGCGTTAGGGATCTGACGGCTCGCTTTCGATTACAGTTTCTTTACCGAGGCGAAATTAAGCGAATGCGCATTCGCAAACAGTGCACGGATAATTCGTTAGCGCTCATCATCAATGAATTGTATCTGCGCATAAAGATTTACGGAAGAGAACTCGAGGGAACGAACATTGAAACACACTTTGTGTTTTCTTTTAATGTTGTCGTGAAGTTGATAAACTTAGATTCCGTGCAGCGCGTTGGAGAACGGAAACGTACAACTTTGTTTATTTTGTATGTCCACTGAAGTCTGTGCCACGCAGGAAAAAAAAAGTGCGAAAGTAAGAACTGAATGTGCACAATATCTCAAATCGGATAATGGACGGGTCGAATAGCACGATAAATATCGATAAGCTGGATAGACATACTCTACAACTCTAATTGAAGTGCAAGGGGCTTTCGATAAACAATAAAACACTTTTTTTCTTGCCCAACTTCGGTTGAAAAAATGCAGAATATGTTGTGAGACATCGTGGAATATTCCTGCTTCAGCACCTATAGTTTCATAAAGTTCCGATAGATGGCGGAGGTATACGTAGCCTTAAAAATGGCGTTTGTAACGGAGGAGCGTTCCAAGCAGAGAACTGCCATTGGTGGAAAGCCGTAGCATCAAAGATATACCCACACGGTTGCAGAATGACAGTGGAGACCGGCAGTGAAAAAAAGCACGGTGAGTCGTTCAGCGAAGCGTTTGTCGTCACCCCAACAAAGTGGCGATAGAGTGGTGGCACATCACCTCTGCTCCGAAGAAGTTCGAATTCGAAGCCTCTCCTGGTAAAGCCATAGCGACAGTCTTCTAGAACCCAGAAGAGGTTATTCTGTTTAACGTCCTCCCTCGCGGTGCAAAGATCAAATCTGAAGTTTGTTGCGCTGCCCTTAACTGAATTGAAGAAACAACTTCAGTGTCTTCGTCGCCACAGAAATACAAATTAACTTCTCCTTCTCCACGAAAACGCAAGGCGCACCCGAGAAGAGGTCACAAAGCTTCGATGGAATGTTCTTCCTCATGCACCTTACAGCCAGGATCTCACACCTCCCGACTTCCATCTGTTTGCCCCAATCAAAGATGCACTCTGCGTGAAGTAGTAAGTGGATGACATGGAGGTAACTGATGGACCAAGACGTTGGTCCTACAACAAAAAGTAGAGTATTACCATGAGGGCATACAGGTTCTCCAAGTAAGGTGGCGTAAGGCCATTACAGAAAACGGAGATTATGTTGAAAAACAGGATTTTCTAGCCAAGGAGAGGGGAATAATATGGTGTATGGGAATCCTGAATAAAACCATCCTGCTTTCAAAAAGTAAAGTGTTGGGTTACTTATTAAACACCCCTACCAAATAAATGCAAAATACCACATTTTTATGAATTTATTTACCTTTGAACATCTGCCTTTCCTCACATCATGTTTATCGAGGAGAAATGAAAGTGTTTGGTAGGCAAAACCTCTGGAACTATGCTTCTCCGCTGCATGCATTCCCGAGGTTATACGTTGCTTACACCTTCCTAGCCTTGAAGAAGATTGTAGGGAGATTATTTTCTTCTTCACTTCTCTTACATTCATTTACAGCACTTCGGCAATTTCATGCCAAGCACAACTTTTTTTAGTATGTAAGAATATAATAATTCCAATCCCAAAGAAAGCAGGTGCTGACAGATGTGAAAATTACCGAACTATCAGTTTAATAAGTCACAGATGCAAAATACTAACGCGAATTCTTTACAGACGAATGGAAAAACTGGTAGAAGCCGACCTCGGGGAAGATCAGTTTGGATTCCGTAGAAATATTGGAACACGTGAGGCAATACTGACCGTACGACTTATCTTAGAAGCTAGATTAAGGAAAGGCAAACCTACGTTTCTAGCATTTGTAGACTTAGAGAAAGCTTTTGACAATGTTGCCTGGAATACTCTCTTTCAAATTCTGAAGGTGGCGGGGGTAAAATACAGGGAGCGAAAGGCTATTTACAATTTGTACAGAAACCAGATGGCAGTTATAAGAGTCGAGGGACATGGGAGGGAAGCAGTGGTTGGGAAGGGAGTGAGAGAGGGTTGTAGGCTCTCCGCGATGTTATTCAATCCGTGTATTGAGCAAGCAGTAAACGAAACAAAAGAAAAATTCGGAGTAGGTATTAAAATCCATGGAGAAGAAATAAAAACTTTGAGGTTCGCCGATGACATTGTAATTCTGTCAGAGACAGCAAAGGACTTGGAAGAGCAGTTGAATAGAATGGATACTGTCTTGAAAGGAGGACATAAGATGAGCATCAACAAAAGCAAAACGAGGATAATGGAATGTAGTCGAATTAAGTCGGGTGATGCTGAGGGAATTAGATTAGGAAATGAGACACTTAAAGTAGTAAAGAAGTTTTGCTCTTTGGGGAGCAAAATAACTGATGATGGTCGAAGTAGAGAGGATATCAAATGTAGACTGGCAATGGCAAGGAAAGCGTTTCTGAAGAAGAGAAATTTGTTAACATCGAGTATAGATTTAAGTGTCAGGAAGTCGTTTCTGAAAGTATTTGTATGGAGCGTAGCCATGTATGAAAGTGAAACATGGACGATAACTAGTTTGGACAAGAAGAGAATAGAAGCTTTCAAAATGTGGTACTACACAAGAATGCAGAAGATTAGATGGGTAGATCATACAACTAATGAGGAGGTACTGAATAGGATTGGGGAGAAGAGAAGTTTGTGGCACAACTTGACTAGAAGAAGGGATCGGTTGGTAGGACATGTTCTGTGGCATCAAGGGATCACCAATTTAGTATTGGAGGGAAGCGTGGAGGGTAAAAATCGTAGAGGGAGACCAAGAGATGAATACACTAAACAGATTCGGAAGGATGTATGCTGCAGTAGGTACTGGGAGAAGAAGAAGCTTTCACAGGATAGAGTAGCATGGAGATCAAACCAGTCTCAGGGCTGAAGACCACAACAACAACAACAACAACAACAACAACATTTCATGCTTTGGATCTCTAGGATGAAACAAGCACTACTGGGTTCTGCACCCTTCAGTTCAACATTAGTGCGGTATAGTCCAGCCATTCCGTCGCATTCATTAACAACAACAGCAACAAATAGCTCGAGCACGAAAAACAACGTACTGCGGGAAAGCGAATGCACTCTGTGTATCACAAAAGCTAGCGCCACAGCGGACGGCAGGCGAACATCCTTTGAAGGTTCATTGAAAAACCGATAACTAGCGGAACACTAGAACGAACAACTACGAGTGTGAACAGCGATTGTACGGAAACGCAGCGAGATAAAGCTATCAGCAAAGCAACGCCGCCACGTCGAGCGCTTGGTTCCGTTGCTCGTTGTTACGCTCCTGATTAGTTCCAGGAAGCCGTAACCGCAGTTCATTTTTCCTCCTCCTCTGAAATGTGAAGACGAGGGCAGTCTGAGTTTCCAGCACCACGAATCATAAATGATGTCAATCAACTTCCTTCAGTTACTCTCTACTTCCACTGACGTTTTCAACAATGTACTGCTACCGTTAATAAATAAAAACTGCAGCAGATCGTGTTCAGGACACGGGAACTAGAGATCAGAAATGAGTTCCGTATAGCTACGTTAAACTCGCCACCAAGTCCTATGACGCCATCTCCGAACTAGCCGTCGCCGTGTGCCTGTAGACACGACTCGGAGTCTACGCCTTAGCCCACTCGTCACTCCTCTGTTACCGGGTACAAGTGGACTCCAGTCGCTCAGAAAGGAGACCGAATAGGCGAGTTCGCAAGTACGACCGCGTACTAGCAGCAACCCCTCTTCACATGCAACAATTATGAAAGAAATTTCGCCACTAAGCTCTAAATTACTGTTTATTTATTTCACATAATCATGATCTAGGCTTTGTAGCCATTCTCAATAGCAAACTGAAATGTCTTAAAATTTTCGACCTGGCTAAATGACAGAAGGAAATTATATACCAATACAACGACTGATTGGTGAGCAGTGAGTTATTGCTCTTTTTGTACATACATTTATACAGATAATTTTTTTTTGAAGATATAAGCTAGTTTTAATATGCACGCTGAATCACCTAAAACTGGCACCGCAAATATTGCCGATATGGGAAGTGATGTTGATGTGCGGTTTCCGCAGAATGGATTGGTAGTCAGGATCTCATATTATTAGCTAATAAACATACTGTAATAATACTTAGAAAGTGTATTTTTAGTGCAAACATACACTATCTTAGAAGATAAAGGAAAGGCAAACATACGTTTCTAGCGTTTGTAGACTTAGAGAAAGCTTTGACAATGTTGACTGGCATACGCTCTTTCGGTGGCAGGGGTAAAATACAGGGAGCGAAAGGCTATTTACAGTTTGTACAGAAACCAGATGGCAGTTATAAGAGTCGAGGGGCATGAAAAGGAAGCACTGGTTGGGAAGGGAGTGAGACAGGGTTGTAGCCTATCCTCGATGTTTTTCAGTCTGTATATTGAGCAAGCAGTAAAGGAAACGAAAAAAGCTTGGGTAGCTCAGATGGCAGAGCACTTGCCCACGAAAGGCAAAGGTGCCGAGTTGGAGTCTCGGTCCGCTACCCAAGCTTGGGTAGCTCAGATGGCAGAGCACTTGCCCACGAAAGGCAAAGGTCCCGAGTTCGAGTCTCGGTCCGGCACACAGTTTTAATCTGGCAGGAAGTTTCATATCAGCGCACACTCCGCTGCAGAGTGAAAATATCATTCTGGAAACAACAACATTTTTTTAAATGGAACAATGCCTCTTGACATAAACTAATTAAAAGCATGGTAAATTAGAATGTCATCAGCGTTTGTTGCAGGATTCTAGGGCGAGTCGTTTACGAGATACCGTATTTTGAAACATTTTCACACTGATACTTATTTGCGCCTTTCATCCTGCTCAGTGGCTACGTTCGATGTTGTTATGTCTGCTTACACGTACTTGTGTGTTTCTTGAGTGCATTGCGACTTACTAGTCAGTTAGTGTGTGACAGTCCAAGCAGTAGGTGGTGAGTAGACAATGGGATTTACCTGGAAAAGCCGACATGCTCATGGTGTATGGAGAGCGTAGGAAGATTGCAGTTCGTTCTTGTACTTTCTTTATCACCCTCTTCAACCAGTTATTTGAAAGTGGTAGTGTAGCACCTACAGAACGTAGTGGAAGGAAAAAAGTGACGACAGAAGAGGGGGAAACTCATGTTCTTGCTGCTGCCGCTGCAATGGGTCCGTGACTTAGTTACTGCGAAATCGCACGAGGAAGTGGCATGAGCCTGGAAAGTGTCCTACTCACTCCCCGTCCATACAGGTTCCATCCCTATCACACTCTCTTCATCATGAGCTGCGTGGAAACGAATATGAGAATCGTGTTAACTTCCGTACATGTGCATTGAGACAGGACACTCCAAGTGTATGATTTACCAATCATGGCCAAGTAAACCGCCGAAAGATGCACTACTGGTCTGATGACAATCCGCGTTGGCTTCATCAGGTGGGACGCCAGCGCCCATGGAGTTTAAACGTGTGATGTGGGACAGTGAACAATCAGAGCTCATAGGCCCATTTTACATAGACAGAACACTGAACGCGCACAAGTATGGCAGCCTACTAATATACAGGGTGTTACAAAAAGGTACGGCCAAACTTTTAGGAAACATTCCTCACACACAAATAAAGAAAAGATGTTATGTGGACATGTGTCCGGAAACGCTTAATTTCCATGTTAGAGCTCATTTTAGTTTGGTCAGTACGTTCTTCCACCTACGCTCAATAGAGCACGTTATCATGATTTCATGCGAAATACTCTACCTGTGCTGCTAGTACATGTGCCTTTACAAGTACGACACAACATGTGGTTCATGCACGATGGAGCTCCTGCACATTTCAGTGCACATTCAGTGTTCGTACGATTCTCAACAACAGATTCGGTGACTGATGGATTGGTAGAGGCGGACCAATTCCATGGCCTCCTCGCTCTCCTGACCTCAACTTTGATTTATGGGGGCATTTGAAAGCTCTTGTCTACGCAACCCCGGTACCAAATGTTGAGACTCTTCGTTCTCGTATTGTGGACGGCTGTGATACAATACGCCATTCTCCAGGGCTGCATCAGCGATCCCATGCGACGGAGTGTGGATGCATGTATCCTCGCTAACGGAGGACATTTTGAACATTTCCTGTAACAAAGTGTTTGAAGTCACTCTGGTACGTTCTGTTGCTGTGTGTTTCCATTCCATGATTAATGTGATTTGAAGAGAAGTAATAAAATGAGCTCTAACATGGAAAGTAAGCGTTTCCGGTCACATGTCCACATAACATATTTTCTTTCTTTTTGTAACACCCTGTATACTAAGATGGTATCTGTTCTTTCGGACATGTCCGAAAGAACAGTTACCATCTTAGTATATATATATATATAACTCTTACGGGAATCGGCAACACGCCGCGAGTAATGGTATAACGGGCGGGGGCAGTACGAATGTAGTGAGAATGTGGGTTTCGCGGGAGGCGAAATCCCTGCATTCGTGCTATCCTCTGTGTCCTCGTTGGCTCAGATGGATAGAGCATCTGCCATGTAAGCGGGAGATCCCGGGTTCGAGTCCCGGCCGGGGCACACATTTTCATCTGTCCCCGTTGACGTATGTCAACGCCTGTAAGCAGCTAAGGGTGTTCATTTCATTGTAATTTGAGCCTACTAATAGATCATGTTCCACGGACGTTATAGGACATTTCTCTGCAGACTAGCAGGAACCTGTGGTACCAATGTGATGGCTGTCTAGGCCATGGTGTACTACAGCATGTCTTCACGAATATTCCAAATCGTTGGACACAGACAGCCTGTGCCTAGGCCGGCCCGCTCCTCCGGATTTGATGTCTGTTTTCTATTTTCTATGGGGAAAGCTGAAAGGCACTGTTTACAACGACATACCAACTACACCCGATGATATGAAACGACGTGTTACTACAGCCTGTCCGCGCATCTCCGCTGAAATGATAGCACGTTTGCACCAATCGTTCCATACCACACTGGAAGCGTGTATTGCCACTGGCAATGGTCTTTTTGAACACGACTTCTGATGGTGAGTTGTCTCGTTACTGGTGAGAATCCACATGACTAGGGTATGCACGTGTGGTGTTCTTAACTGTGTGCTGCTACAGGTGTTGTGCAAGTGTCGGTTCAAAATGGCTCTGAGCACTATGGGACTTAACATCTGTGGTCATCAGTCCCCAGAAGATAAGTCCCCTAGAACTTAGAACTACTTAAACCTAACTAACCTAAGGACATCACACACATCCATGCCCGAGGCAGGATTCGAACCTGCGACCGTAGCGGTATGATGTACCTACTTTTAATTTGTTGATGTCAATAGGGATTGTTCCATTTAAAAACGTTATGTTTGCACAAAAGTACACTTTCTAAGTATTATTACAATCTGTTGATTGGCTAACAGTATTAGCCCCTGACATAAATAGCATTTCCATTTCCGCCATATTTGCGGCGCAAGTTTTAGGTGATTCAGCCCGTATATGTCTATTCAGTGAAAGGCTAACAGTTACGTTGACATATACACATTTTCGAGATGTTGCCGTTTCTGTATCAGCAGTACCGGAAAGCATGACTGAAGACTTTGAAAGGGCACGGCCGATTTCCTTCCCAATCCTTCCCTAACCAGAGCTAGCGCTCCGTCTCTAATGACCTCGTTGTCGACGGGACGTTAAACACTAACCACCACCACCATGACTGAAGATAAAGTGCAGTCTCTACATACGTTTTCTCAAGGTGCAGGTGGAATAAAGTAGAATACAGCCATTTTGTTTACATTCGACGAAATTTGTATGGTTTTCGTCTGAAGCGTGAACTATAGCGTGTAACTTATTCCAGATATCTCTCCTTCTGTAATGGAACACTTTTGAAATTTTGTAATTTGCATCAATTAGTTTTTGTCTTACACCCTCCACAGTCTCACAAATCACTGCTTCGTTAAGGACCTTCTCATCTCGACAGTCGGTCATTTCACCTTGTCAGTGCTACTTTGTAACAGCAACATCGTGCACTCGTTTTCCGTACAAACAGTAAGTCCCGACCAGCCTTACACTGCTGCATGCTTAAGTGAGAGAGAACGAGTGGACGAGTACGAAGCAACCACAACATCACCGCTCTCAGACGCGGCCATACTCGCGGAAATACAGCTGGAGCGAAGGAAGACCGTTAGCTCTGATGTAACAGCGGCGGCTTCACTTACGAAGTATGCAGCCCGCAATATAAGATTAATACTCGCTCCCTTTCAGATCTCTAATGGCAACTCTGGCCAAAGCCTCAACAACAGCTCAACACAGACTTTCTGCAATAAGCTACAGAATCAGTTAACGGGGAGATCAAATCACACCGAAACACTTTCGGATCGATTGGCCTTCTGTAGTTACATCTGTACGCTGCAGTTCAATGCACGGTGCATTGGCGTACTTTCATTAGGTACAGCGATTACCCCTTTACCATTCTCCTTGCCGATGACGCACAGAAACGATGACTTCCATAAGTCCGGTCTAGAGCTGTATTTGTTTGCCTATACGGTTGTGACCATTAAGCAATATGTACGTTGAATGCAGCACGTGCAGACTTCAGATGTTAGGAGTAAGTTTTTACATGATGTATGATATCCTCGCCGGCCGCAGTGGCCGTGCGGTTAAAGGCGCTGCAGTCTGGAACCGCAAGACCGCTACGGTCGCAGGTTCGAATCCTGCCTCGGGCATGGATGTTTGTGATGTCCTTAGGTTAGTTAGGTTTAACTAGTTCTAAGTTCTAGGGGACTAATGACCTCAGCAGTTGAGTCCCATAGTGCTCAGAGCCATACGATATCCTCCCTAGTGTCTAACAGTGGCTCTTGTTGAGGATTTTCTGGACACTATCGCATTAACTAAACACACCCAAGGTGAATCAAATGTCTTATTTTCGACGTCTTTTATTGTAGAGTTCAGACAAAAAGAGAATGGAACCTTTTGGTATGTGGTGTTACAGAAGACCGCTGAAAACTAGGTGGGTAGGTCAAATATGTAGTGTGGAGGTAGTGGGTTGAATTGGGAAGAAAATAAATTTGTGGCACAACTTGATTACAAGAAGGGATCGGTTGATGGGGCACAGCCTGGGGCATCAGTTTGGCGGTGATGGGAATTGTAGGAGATAAAAATCGTCGAGGGAGATCAAGGCTTCATTAAAGTATGCAGGATCAAATGTACGTAAGTTGCAGTACTTGTCTCTGCAGATCAAACTTAACTCTTTGGCAGAAAGTCTGTAGAACGATTTGCTTACTGTTTGTCGGCCGTTGTACAAGAGTGGGAAAAATAAACACCTACATCTTTCCGTGCGAGCACAAATTTCTCTTATTTTTTTGCGTTGGTAATTTCTCCCTTTGGCGGTGCGAGTCAACAAAATCTTTTTGTATTTAGAGGAGAAAGCTGGTGATTGAAATTACGTGAAAATATATCCCCCTACTTCATGATAATACAAAATGAGCTGCCCGTCTTTGAACTTTTTCGATGTCTTCTAGCAATCCCGTTTGGTAAGGATCCCATGCAGTGCAGTAGTGTTCTAGAGGATGGGTAAGTGTAGTGCAGGCGGTCTCTTTGGCGGATTTGTTGCATCTTCTAAGTATTCTGGCAATGAAACGTGTCTTTGCCTCGCCTTTATCGCAATTTAAATTGTTTGCAATCGTTATTCCTAAGTATTTGACTGAATCCAGATTTCTCCCTGGTTTCCTTTACTGTTAGCTCAACGTACAGATCGGATGATATCAGGGATAGGCTACAAACCTATCTCATTACCTTCTCAAGTATCACTTCGCTTTTATCCTTCGACTTTTACAGCTGCAGCCTGATTTCTATACATGTTGTGTATAACCATTGCTCTTTGTGTGTTGTTCCCTCTACGTTCAGAAATTCGAGGAGTATATTCCAGACAACACTATCAAACGCTTCTTCTAAATTTCTAAAAGCTATAAATGTTTAAGTTTTTCGACGTATCTTCTGCGATAAGTCGAAGGGTCAATACTGCCTCACGTGTTTCCACTCTTCTCAGCAACGCCTGCCGTTAACCTATGCAGCACAATGGTGACAAGCTGTTAAACAATGGGCAATAACTGTGTAGCGACTTCAGGAAGTAAGTTACACATACCGTCTCACGTTAAGAATATTGCACATAATGTATTGTTACACGAGAGTAGATGTTCCCGATTTCCTGCAGAGACAGTTCTGCTGCAGTACAGATAACAGGTGCGTCAGAGTATGCGGTACAAATGGCGCAGCAACTGGAAACGTATTGCAAAGTTGAAGCGTTGGGGATAGCTCGGTTCTTGTGGGTAAAACGTGTAATAGAGTCACCGTGAAATTGTGGCATTATACGGACCTAACGCAATATTGTGCCCAGCCGTAGTGAAATGGTGCCAAGAATTTGACCAAGGCTGTACAGACTTGGGTGATTCTGATCGGGAAGTACAGATGTTCAACCATGCGATTTCCATCTTTTCTGCAAGATGAAAGAACGTGGGGGGAAAAGATTTTCCAATGACGAAGATCAATGGTACTCGAATGGCGCAACTCAGTACCTTCGAGGAATTGATTGACTTGAAGAACGTGCGATATTGCAGCGCCTGTGTTGTTCTGAATTACGACGCAAATGCGGTGACTAAAGCCGTTTGGAATACATGAAATGTATTCGCGACTGCGAATATGAACAACCATCGGCCGTATAATGGAATGACGACAATGAAAATGTGTGCGCCGACCGCTGTGGCCAAGCATTTCTAGGCACTTCAGTTCGGAACCGCCCTGCTGCTACGGTTGCAGGCTAAAATCCTGCCTCGGGCATGGATATGTGTGATATCCTTAGGTTAGTTAGGTTTAAGTAGTTTTAAGTCTAGGGGACTGATGACCTCAGATGTTAAGTCCCATAGTGCTTAGAGCCATTTGAAACATTATTTTTTTTTTTTATTATTTGTGTGGGATGGGCACTCGAATCCGGATTTCTCCCTTACTGCGAGCAGTCGCCTTACCATTAGGCTATCCGAGCACGAATCACGGGCAGATCCAAACTTCCGTATGTCGTCAACCAGGTGTCTACATCCTGTACTCGTACATCCCTTGTTGATATTCCCGTACAAGGGAAACATTTTACTTGAAAGTCGCTTGCCCGGTGCCAGCGGATGAATACGATACTGCCATGCGTGTGGTGTTTAGAAGTACGATACACTTCGGACACGCATACATGTATCGTATTTATACGCCGACGCCGGGCAAGCGATTTTCAATTAGAAATGTCCCACCTGCACAGGAACATACGTAATCGATGTACGAGTACAGGCTGTTGACATATGTTTAACGAGCTATGGAAATTTGGGTCTCGACGTGAGTCACGCACGGATAGCCCAATGATAGCCGGCACGGTAGCTCAGCGTGTTCGAGCGGAGGGTTCGCTGCCCTTTGTCTTTTTTTTCAATAAAAAAGTGGGTGAACGATTGAATAAACGGGTATCACGGGACGTCTGCTCAGAAAAAATTCGAACAATACCGAACAAAATGAGATCACAAAAAAGATGGTAAGGCGATGCTCGAAAAGTGGGAAATCCGGGTTCGAGTCGCGGCCCGGCACAAATTTTCACTGTCGTCATTCCATACTACAGCCGACGGTCGTCCATATTCGCAATTGCGAATGCAATTAATGTATTGAAGAACGTGTTCCGACCGTTGTTTACAGAGATTCTGTGACTATGTTGAAAAGTAGTGTCACGTATCTGCTTCACTTTGACGTATGGTGCAGCATTCAATAAAAGTTACTTGGCCTGACACAGTAATGGTTGGCTTACAGTTTAATGTCTCCTCGTATATGGAAACAGAAATGCACGGGGGAATTAAAATCTATTGTGTCGCCATTGGCAGGTGGATTGTGCAGGAGCTGTTGCTTCAGCAGTCGTCGGCCCGCCATCTGCAGAGCTGTGTGTATCTCTGCGGATCGATGCAGCCGCCTGAGACTTGGAGGCGTTGGCTGTATCCTTCAGCCCCACGTGGCCAAGCACGACTACCGTGCCCAATACAAATACGGCCCATCGACAAGCACTCATTGTGGTTGTGTACAATCTTAGGTAGTATAAACCAAGACACTATAGAAATTACGCACATCTGACTAAACATTAGAAACCCACAGGAGACATCACACTAATGCCGTGTAACCCCGCTTCTAGCCCTTACAATGACCTCAGTTCGGCGAGGTAGAGATTACACAAGTTTCTGCAGGTATGTCACATCCATCCGAAGCTACTCATTGCTGATTAGATACTGTAAGGCTATGAAATTGAGGTTACTACTTTTCACCGGCTGTTCTACACTTTCCCAAACATTTATGTGGTATTAAGACCTGGTGATCTACCTGAAGATTCGAGTTGATATAGGGTGCCTGAGTGCCAGTCAAACAAGTAACGTATGCATGCCGCTCAGTGAACACAACTATTGTGATCTGTGAGGACGGTAGTGTCGACATAATCATAATGAGGATGTAGACGAAAGGGCAACACTGTCATATTGAACTAAACGTCCTAGATCATATTCGCGGTAACCTGAATGATTGGGCGCAAGTTATGGAACAAAAAATATGCCCGAAACATCACGTAACCTCTTCCCCTGAACTATTCCCTCCGAACACTGCTCGTTAAATGCCTCATCGGGTTGTCGGTGCCCTCGACACCTTGCATCGTTTGAAGGGGGGCAGAATCGGAACACAGTACGTTGTATCATCGTAGACGTGCAGTAATACACTGGTGTCCAAAATTAAAGCAACAAACCGAAATTTTGCAAAGTTGTGTTTATTTTGCCACAAAACAGTTGAAACAGGTGATAGTAAAGTATAAACAATGTAAAATGGTTCAAATGGCTCTGAGCACTATGGGACTTAACATCTGAGGTCATCAGTCCCCTAGAACTTAGAACTACTTAAACCTAACTAACCTAAGGACATCACACACATCCATGCCCGAGGCAGGATTCGAACCTGCGACGTAGCGGCCGCGCAGCTCCAGACTCTAGGGCCTAGAACCGCTCGTCCACCCAGGCCGGCAACAATGTAAAGAATACAGAGTGTAAACAACTGCAACATCGGTCAACGTAATGCCTGCCCATACCATTAGGGATGACCCTCGATATCAGTCACTTTCCACAGTGGTTGGATCCTGAAATCGTGTTCCACGTTCCCTCCAGATGCGAATCCGTCAAGAATCACTGTCCAGACCAAACCGGGACTCATCTGTGAAGAGAACATTGACCCACTGTTCGATCGTCCAGGTGGCATGTTGACGGCTCCACTCTAAATGTTCCCTTCTGTGAAGACGCGTCAGAGGTACACATAAAGTAGGTCTCCGACAATGAAGGCCACTCTGCCGGAGCCTTCTGTAGCAGTAGTCGCTATCACGACTTCGAATGAAGCAATCGTATAACAACTGAATTCACGATACTCAGCAGTGATTTGTGGCGCTATACGACAAGTTCGATTATTTGGATAGATCAGTATGGGGCCTGAGGATGGCATAACGAAATACCGAAACTGGTTGCCTCCACAATAAAATAAAATAATATCTTGAAGTACACGACTGTTGGTAAATTTTATTGACATTGACAATTGCTTAACCAGCCGATGTCCCTCGCCATGGTGGACCAACAGAGATTAAATGAGTTGTGGTCAAGTCTTACTATGCCGCCACAAGAGCGAGTGATTTTCTTATGTTGACCATTGTTTTCCAACACCTATCAGAAGATAAAAATTTTAAAATATGGACAGTAAACTACTATTTGCTGAAAAGTGGTATTGATGGGAGCAGGAAACGGCCAATGGAAATGCCTGAATTCTGTTCCTGAAGATGATTGGCTGAAAGGTCTACATAATAAATAATAATGCAGAGTGGTTTGGAGCTCGCAAAACTGACGAGTCGGGCAACAGCCCAGGGGTGTAGGAACGGAATCGTGAGGACTCTAGGGGTGGAAGTTGTTTTTTAAAGTTGTGTCAATTTCGGATATCAGTCGCTTTCACACGGTACATGACAACGTGCAACGTGCTAACATGGTTTCAAACCTGCTGGTGAACGCTCAGAAATGATCCGGCTCGTTCTTGAAAACGAAATGCAGATCGCGGGAAAACCAGAAGAAAAACTGAATGCATTTGCAATCTGGTGGATAAAGCACGAGACAGAGATACTGGCACGAGCAAGGGAAGTAATATGTGGGGAAACCCTACCAAATAAGAAGATCATTTAGTATATGCACAGAATGTAGAATTCCTGCCCGCCTAGCATTTTCAGATTCGGAAATTATGAAAGAATGTATGCTGGAAGTAGCTTCGGCACTTTTTGAAGAAGAAAAGGATGTTGTCGCTGCAATTCAAAGCATTCCAATGTCGGCAATAAGTAATACAAGAAGAACGGAAATTTTAGCTACTGATATTAAAAGCACTCTGCTTGAACTTTTGGAAAAGGCACCATGCTACGCCATTGCACTTGACGAATCATGTGACATTGTTGATGATGAACAAATATCTATTTTCGTGACATTTTTCGACATTGAAAATACGATATTCAGGGAAGAATTGCTCCCAATATTGCCTTTGAAAGGTAACACTCGAGGAGAAGATTTATTCAAAGCTAATGACGAATTTATTAATAATTCCAACATTCGTTATGATAAAATAGTGTCGCTTTCAACTGACGGCGCCCCAGCGATGATTGGCAAAGAAAAAGGTGTAGTAAAGAAAATCAGGGATCAGAATCCAAGTCTAATATCGTACGAGTGTATAATTCATCAGACTGCCCTTTGTGGAAAACTCAGTGCTGCTCTGAAAGAAGTAATGGACAGCTTGGTGCAGTTGATTATGCAAATCTTGGATACCCAGGGAGCAAAGAAGCACTTAGAGTTCATAACGAGCGGAGTATGCTAGCTGTGGTTTTTCTGAAGGATATTCTGAAATATTTAAATGCGCTCAGCATAGAGTTACAGGGGAATGGGAAATTGGTATGTGATCTGATACAAAGCGTGTCTGCTTTTCGTCGTAAGCTGGATATTTTTGAAAAAGATATTGCGAGGCACGAATGTATTCATTTCCCAACGATTCTTGAGTATAAAAAAGAGAACCCGGAAGAAGACATTACAGTGTTTGTAAGATTTCTGTCCGATCTAAGGGACAAATTTGCTACAAGATTTCAAGACATTGCAGAAATTGGAAAGCTGTCTCAATTCCTAAAATTTGCTTATAAAGTTGATGCATCGGCAGAATGGACTGATGTGGCTGCTAAGTTGTTCAGCGTTTCAAAGTCTTCACTTCAAGTGGAGATAATCGATTTGCAAGAAGATATTTCTTTGCAAATGTATAAAACTGTATCCACTGAAGAATTTTTGGGTAAACATGTTTCAGAAGAATATGAAAATTGTAAGAAAGTAGCTATCAATCTGGCCACTACGTTTGGTTCGACATATATATGCGAATCATCGTTCTCGAAAATGAATTTTTCGAGGAACACATATCAGTCAAGGTTGACGGACGCCCACCTCGAAGAGATACTTCGCATTTGCTGTACCCCTCGTACACCGCACTTTAGAAAACTGGCTCAAGACCGTCGATGTAATTTCTCACATTGAATATATTACAATATCAACTGAGAACTACTTGTTTTACTTGGTTTACCCTCTTTTGGAAACTAATTCGACTTGAAAACAAAATAAAATACAGCACCTTTTAATTATTAGTTTTTTTCTGGACCTCCATAAAAAATTTTACACCGAATCCTGACCCCACTGAAAACTACTTGCCGACCCCTGGTGTAGAGGCAGCAAAGGAGTTGGACTGCGAACGGTCAGCATGGGATGTGGTCAGCTGTAACGCGAAACAGTGTTGGGCTATAGGGCAGGCGGCGTTTACGTCCGTAGCTCCCGAAGACAAGGCAACTGGAAGCCAGGAAGAAACTGCAGAACAGAGTTCCCATTACGATGATTGGCAGGCGGGGCATAAGAATGACTTGAGCCATTAAGCGGTACTCACGACTGGATTTGTACTGGCATCACTGTGTGACTAAGTGTTGAATTGTGAAAACACAGTGGGGCGTAAGTGCGCTTGCATTGGTAGAACAGTGCCTTATATAATTGCACTTGATTTGAAAGGGCACGGCAAGACCATAGTGTGCTCTGTATTATATTTGTACTTGGTCTGATAAAACACGGCAAGGATGTGGTGTGATTTAATTGTATCGTAACAATAAACTTTAGTGGGCTTGTTGCCAATCTATGAACCTTCATAGATGATTAACTTTACTGTGTCAGCGTAGAGTGTGTTGTTCGTATGTGTTGCTTGTCTAGTGTGCGGCTAAGGTGTTGGTTGTGGTTGGCTGCTTTTGTACTTTCTTTTGAATTAGTACAGTTGCAGAATTATTTTAGCGCCCCTTTCGTGAAATTATTTGAAGGGTGCGAAACTTATTTCTTATGAATGATATGTATCTCAGGAGGTCCGCAGCTCGTGGTCTCGCGGTCGCGTTCTCGCTTCCCGAGCACGGGGTCCCGGGTTCGATTGCCGGCGGGGTCAGAGATTTTCACCTGCCACGAGATGACTGGGTGTTTGTGTTGTCCTCATAATTTCATCATCATTCATGAAAGTGGTGAGTTTGGACTAAGCAAAGGTTGGGAATTTGTACGGGCGCTGATAACCGCGCAGTACAGTGCCCTACAAACCAGACATCATCATCAACATCATGTATCTCAGGTAAAGTTTTCTGTAAGTTCTTTGGCGCCCATTTGAAGTTTTGATTGTCTTATTACTGTGGGATGAGTAATTACTTCTATAAAATTTATATTATTATTTTAGAAGTTAATTAATTTGGAAGATTGAGTTCAGGTGCTTGTATTGTTCGTTTTTATGCATGTGCTCTGGTATTGGAAGCTTTTGTTAATAAATTGAGGTACCTGATTAAGAGCCACACTTCACAACCCTCCTACGAAACTTCACTCCCATCGAAAAGTCTTTGTTGTTCCGTTTCTTGTGGCTAAACGCTCTTCAGAGACTAAGGTTGTCATATACACGGTTAGGCAGCTAACGGATGCCATCCCAGGTTCATCAACAACATGTAAATATACTCTTGTATGCAAAACTTAAGAACGATGACGTGTCACTGCCAAGTAACATAGCTCGATGAAACTTGGACCATACATAGAAAGAGCTGCTACAGTATAGTACAGGATAAAACTGAAACAAATACGCAATGAGACAAACATAAATGACACCTTCATTCTAAGACAATAATCATACTGGAGTTTCCGCGATTTATGTTGGTTCTCTAGACATTAGACAAGGCGGCGCCTGGTTCTTAATAGGATATGTGACCACCACTAACGGCAGAGCATGCTCTGCTCCATGCTGACCACAAAGTTGAAGGCGTTCCATTCCACACCTGCGCGGCTTACAACTCCTGGATGCACGTCGGTGAACGTGAACGTGCTGCAGTACGTCTCCCCAACGCATCCCACACATGCTCGATGGAATTTAGTTGGGGAGAATGAGCAGGCCAGTCCATTCGCCGAATATCCTCTCGTTCCAAGACCTCCTCCACCTGCGCTGTTCTATACGAATGTGCACTGCCATCCATAAAGATTACGTCAGACCCGAATGCATCTCAGAAAATACGCTCACGGGGAAGGAGTACAGTGTCACACTAAAGTTGATCGGCGATTGTACAGTGTTCATTGTACAGCATTCAATGATTTGGATGGCAGTAGGCTCATACAAATTATGCCTCCCCATATCGTAGCAGCTGGACTACCAAAACAGTCATGTCAGACAAAGTTCCTAGGTGCATTACGTGTTCAGCCCTCTCGCCGTGTGAGAGTTTGTCCAGAATCTGCTCTCATCCGAGAAGAGCACACGACTCCAACCCTCGATGGTCTATTCCACACGCTCTTGGCACCGTCGCAAATGGAGCCGCCGATATGCAGATCTCAGGACAACACTCCATACTGGTCGTCGAGCAAAGAGACCAACACCAAGCAATCTCCGTGCCAATGTGGAGCGCGGGACTCTGCCTTGCAGTCCTATTAGATGGGGTTGCAATTGCACACGCTGTTTAACGAGGATCCCTTCTTACCTACTGCACAATTGTTGTAGCTGGCCGTGGTCGACTACCTCCTCTCCTGCGGGAGCGGTGCCTGTGGTTGGAAAGCTCCTCATGCATGTCGAATAATACAGGGTGATTCAAAAAGAATACCACAACTTTAAAAATGTGTGTTTAATGAAAGAAACATAATATAACCTTCTGTTATACATCATTACAAAGAGTATTTAAAAAGGTTTTTTTTCACTCAAAAACAAGTTCAGAGAAGTTCAATATGGCCCCCTCCAGACACTCGAGCAATATCAACCCGATACTCCAACTCGTTCCACACTCTCTGTAGCATATCATGCGTAGCAGTTTGGATAGCTGCTGTTATTTCTCGTTTCAAATCATCAATGGTGGCTGGGAGAGGTGGCCGAAACACCATATCCTTAACATACCCCCATAAGAAAAAATCGCAGGGGGTAAGATCAGGGCTTCTTGGAGGCCAGTGATGAAGTGCTCTGTCACGGGCTGCCTGGCGGCCGATCCATCGCCTCGGGTAGTTGACGTTCAGGTAGTTACGGACAGATAAGTGCCAATGTGGTGGCGCTCCATCCTGCTGAAATATGAATTGTTGTGCTTCTTGTTCGAGCTAAGGGAACAGCCAATTCTCTAACATCTCCAGATACTGTAGTCCAGTTACAGTAGCACCTTCGAAGAAAAAGGGACCAAAAACTTTATTGGCTGAAATGGCACAGAAAACGTTCACCTTAGGCGAGTCACGTTCATACTGAGTTGTTTCCCGCGGATTCTCATTCGAAATGCACGCTGAACAACTGTCGTCGATTCACTTCTGCCGTACTCAATAACACAAAAAGCTTTCTGTTGAGCGGTCGCCATCTTAGCATCAACTGACGCTGACGCCTAGTCAACAGCGCCTCAAGCGAACAAATGTACAACTAAATGAAACTTTATAGCTCCCTTAATTCACCGACAGATAGTGCTTAGCTCTGCCTTTTGTCGTTGCAGAGTTTTAAATTCCTAAAGTTGTGGTATTCTTTTTGAATCACCCTGTACTGTGTGCAGTGCCAGACTCCTGGGCTACACTCGTCACATTTCGTCCTTCTTCCAGTTTCCCGATGATTCTTTCCCGTGTGATGTCATCCAAATGTTGTCTCCGTGCCATGCTGAACACGAAGAACACCATCCAGTGCATTGTAACTTTTCATGGCCCTTCAATTGTCTCGTGTTGCGGGGCCAGCCACAACTGGCGCTATAATCAGGCTGACCCCATGCCGTATGATGTGCAACTTTCTGAGCACGACTGAGAGACCTCTCACAACATGCTCCCGCTGTTTCAATAATTTCCACCTAGTAGTTGATATTTTATGTTACTTTATCAATCTCGACCTTAAGCTTTGCATAGCTACATGTAAAGGTAAGACCGCCGCTAAGATATAGAGCTCACTGTTGTCAATTTTTTTGCGTACGTCAGTAATTTTAACGTTTATAGCTCCCTAGTTATGACATTCAATATTCTTTCCTTTTCTTTCTTTTTTTTTCTTTTTAATGGAATTATATCCCGTACTTTTATCTGTGGCACTGGAAAGGACCGTTGAACAAGGCTCGACGTAATGTGTGTGTGTCCTGATCAGATAGCGGCAAGATGGCAGTGCCACAAACCGCGGATACATTGGGTGGCATGCTGTCTCTCTCAGTGGAGCACTTCTCGCTGAAATGTACTCGCCCGGTTGGCCTGCCACAGTGCCAGTCAGATATCGGTAATAAGAGATAAACTGCATAGAGCCCGAACGGGATTTTGCAAATTACGTATGTACTGGACTCGTTACCCATTTTTACAGTTTTATTCGTGCCTCGAAGAAGACAAATCCGTCATCCTGCCGTCACTAATCAATCACCCAGTTTCACTGAATACGGCCAAAATGGTCAGCAGTGACGGGGATATCAGTAGCTCACGGGTTTCTTGACTTGAAATTAGATCTTGGGTAACGGACAGACAACAGTGGCACAGACATGTTCACCCTGACATTAGTGCAGAATATAGCCCATGCGGCGGTATGAAGACGTCCAAATCTTATTCAGGTCCAGTCGCCCTTGTAACGAATGTATGCGGCTGTACGATTTGTAGAGAATGATTCATAAGCGTGGTTACGTATTCCATTAGTCATCTCCACCACGAAGACAAAATCGTTTCCAAAGTCTGCCAACAGCAGTACAATTTAAGATATCAATAGATACGAGAGAAATATTTTATTGTGAGCATGAGAAAGCCATAAAGAGCAATCTAAGACATATACTCGTATTCTCTTTAAACAGAGTCACAGAGTAGCTGACCAGAGCGTGTGACTCCCAAGTTTTGATACTCCTTCGTGTTCAGTTTTCTCCTTTTCCCTCCAGGTATGATAAACAAGAGCTGACCGATATAAAGGAGGCAATGCATTGCTATTTCATCATGACGTTGAAGTCCTCTCAAAGGCTCTCTCCAGTGCCTCAGAAAAAGAACGAACAGTTGCATTTTGTAAGTAGAGGCTGTTGCGTACTACTAACGAATAGAATGTGCAATTTGGAAAAATTAACTGTGCAGTTTGGAAGTTTTTCTTAAAGTTTGATAATTTAGTGGAGGGACTGAGAAGTGGTACGAAAGTTAGACACGAGCGTGCTGAGTAAATCTGCGAAAATTTAATTAGTTTGTGGGAAGAAGAACAGTTTGAGCAGTGATGGAACGCGGAAAAGCTTGGAAGATCTCAGAGAGAGTGTTTAGAGACTGAGAACGCTGTAATTTACATGGAGAGACGAATAGATGCCAGCAGAAACTTCTGCAAAACGATTGCTTCATTATTGTCGCTGTAATTTACTAATACTTCAGGGAGAAGATTTTATTTCGAAGATCGATGCAGAACTGAGAAGCGCAAGTGGTGAAGCCCCGGGGAAGAACACAGAACAATACAAGTTAGGAGATATTTCAAGTTCATCACAGAAGACAATAGGAAGAAGAATCCGAAATAGGTCGAACGATCAATAACCTCAAGCAATCATGTTAAGAACGCGCTACTTCATTGTGATTTGTTCGAGTAGCAAACAAAACTGTTTTCCGTGATATCTCGGGCAACACAGAAACTATGAACTTTATAGTTCTACGGAATTATGTGTTGATATTGACCAATATTGTTCTGTGCATCGAACTATCAATTATATTCAAAAGTCTGACAAAGCACTGTGAGGGCTTTAGTTCCCGACTATTTATGTTGAATGATAGATGGTAAAACTTCGGCTTGCTGTTTAAATACACAGTTAAGTAGTCGTCATTATCGGGAGTGCTAAATCAGTGTTCGCAATATTCACTAACCGGACATACCTTGTCCTATTTGCTGTTTGGAAACAGTTACTCTTATTTATAATGTGATGTCCTGCAAACGATATGCAGCAGCAGCTGTGAAGTTGTATTTCGATTTGGTAATTAATATTCTAATTAACGAGATAGCCGTCGCCATATTGCTGAGGTCCTACAAATGCATCACGCCAGCAGCAAAGAGATACCACACGACAGTTCATCATAACGTGAGCAATATCACCAATTCAGAGATTAATTATAAACAGCCATCTTTGTTGCTGCGTCGTGCGAAACAAACACCCAACGAACTATTAAGTTAAAGTCTACTAAATTCAAAGAACAGTGTTAGCTTCCCAGAACAAAGTGTTCTATTGAATACCAATTCCATTACCAGCACATAAATCTCTATTGTTGTGCGAATTTTGCAATCACATACATCGGAACTGTGTTAAAGTAATACTTTGTGCATGGAGCGTCATATTTTTCTATTCTAATCCCTCAATTTAACATTTCTAGAATACTTTCATTAAATACACTCCTGGAAATGGAAAAAAGAACACATTGACACCGGTGTGTCAGACCCACCATACTTGCTCCGGACACTGCGAGAGGGCTGTACAAGCAATGATCACACGCACGGCACAGCGGACACACCAGGAACCGCGGTGTTGGCCGTCGAATGGCGCTAGCTACGCAGCATTTGTGCACCGCCGCCGTCAGTGTCAGCCAGTTTGCCGTGGCATACGGAGCTCCATCGCAGTCTTTAACACTGGTAGCATGCCGCGACAGCGTGGACGTGAACCGTATGTGCAGTTGACGGACTTTGAGTGAGGGCGTATAGTAGGCATGCGGGAGGCCGGGTGGACGTACCGCCGAATTGCTCAACACGTGGGGCGTGAGGTCTCCACAGTACATCGATGTTGTCGCCAGTGGTCGGCGGAAGGTGCACGTGCCCGTCGACCTGGGACCGGACCGCAGCGACGCACGGATGCACGCCAAGACCGTAGGATCCTACGCAGTGCCGTAGGGGACCGCACCGCCACTTCCCAGCAAATTAGGGACACTGTTGCTCCTGGGGTATCGGCGAGGACCATTCGCAACCGTCTCCATGAAGCTGGGCTACGGTCCCGCACACCGTTAGGCCGTCTTCCGCTCACGCCCCAACATCGTGCAGCCCGCCTCCAGTGGTGTCGCGACAGGCGTGAATGGAGGGGCGAATGGAGACGTGTCGTCTTCAGCGATGAGAGTCGCTTCTGCCTTGATGCCAATGATGGTCGTATGCGTGTTTGGCGCCGTGCAGGTGAGCGCCACAATCAGGACTGCATACGACCGAGGCACACAGGGCCAACACCCGGCATCATGGTGCGGGGAGCGATCTCCTACACTGGCCGTACACCA
This sequence comes from Schistocerca cancellata, assembly GCF_023864275.1. NCBI lineage: Eukaryota > Metazoa > Arthropoda > Insecta > Orthoptera > Acrididae > Schistocerca > Schistocerca cancellata. The sequence goes on along the minus strand of NC_064627.1, from coordinate 388,259,247 downwards.
CTGGTGATCGTCGAGGGGACACTGAATAGTGCACGGTACATCCAAACCGTCATCGAACCCATCGTTCTACCATTCCTAGACCGGCAAGGGAACTTGCTGTTCCAACAGGACAATGCACGTCCGCATGTATCCCGTGCCACCCAACGTGCTCTAGAAGGTGTAAGTCAACTACCCTGGCCAGCAAGATCTCCGGATCTGTCCCCCATTGAGCATGTTTGGGACTGGATGAAGCGTCGTCTCACGCGGTCTGCACGTCCAGCACGAACGCTGGTCCAACTGAGGCGCCAGGTGGAAATGGCATGGCAAGCCGTTCCACAGGACTACATCCAGCATCTCTACGATCGTCTCCATGGGAGAATAGCAGCCTGCATTGCTGCGAAAGGTGGATATACACTGTACTAGTGCCGACATTGTGCATGCTCTGTTGCCTGTGTCTATGTGCCTGTGGTTCTGTCAGTGTGATCATGTGATGTATCTGACCCCAGGAATGTGTCAATAAAGTTTCCCCTTCCTGGGACAATGAATTCACGGTGTTCTTATTTCAATTTCCAGGAGTGTACTTTCGAGGAATAATATTAAAGCGATAGAAACTCTGGTTAGACATACGTGTTTAAAGACAACACTTCTTGTGAAATATAACCGAAACTGACAACAGCACTGAATTTAGAATTCATACACAAATGACAATATCATCCACTGCTTTTAATTGCAGTACTAATCTATATTACAATTAATGAACGCTGGTTGCTAATCACATCGTCGTGTGCATCCGGCATTTACAGCAGCCAACATTTCCTTAATAAGTTACATCTGAATATCTTACAATACACACCGAGCGAGGTGGCGCAGTGGTTAGACACTGGACTCGCATTCGGGAGGACGACGGTTCAATCCCGCGTCCGGCCATCCTGATTTAGCTTTTCCGTGATTTCCCTTAATCATTCCAGGCAAATGCCGGGATGGTTCCTCTGAAAGGGCACAGCCGACTTCCTTCCCCATCCTTCCCTAATCCGATGAGACCGATGACCACGCTGTCTGGTCTCCTTCCCCAAACAACCAACCAACCATAGCCGGCCGCGGTGGCCGTGCGGTTCTGGCGCTGCAGTCCGGAATCGCGGGGCTGCTACGGTCGCAGGTTCGAATCCTGCCTCGGGAATGGGTGTGTGTGATGTCCTTAGGTTAGTTAGGTTTAAGTACACTCCTGGAAATTGAAATAAGAACACCGTGAATTCATTGTCCCAGGAAGGGGAAACTTTATTGACACATTCCTGGGGTCAGATACATCACATGATCACACTGACAGAACCACAGGCAACAGAGCATGCACAATGTCGGCACTAGTACAGTGTATATCCACCTTTCGCAGCAATGCAGGCTGCTATTCTCCCATGGAGACGATCGTAGAGATGCTGGATGTAGTCCTGTGGAACGGCTTGCCATGCCATTTCCACCTGGCGCCTCAGTTGGACCAGCGTTCGTGCTGGACGTGCAGACCGCGTGAGACGACGCTTCATCCAGTCCCAAACATGCTCAATGGGGGACAGATCCGGAGATCTTGCTGGCCAGGGTAGTTGACTTACACCTTCTAGAGCACGTTGGGTGGCACGGGATACATGCGGACGTGCATGGTCCTGTTGGAACAGCAAGTTCCCTTGCCGGTCTAGGAATGGTAGAACGATGGGTTCGATGACGGTTTGGATGTACCGTGCACTATTCAGTGTCCCCTCGACGATCACCAGTGGTGTACGGCCAGTGTAGGAGATCGCTCCCCACACCATGATGCCGGGTGTTGGCCCTGTGTGCCTCGGTCGTATGCAGTCCTGATTGTGGCGCTCACCTGCACGGCGCCAAACACGCATACGACCATCATTGGCACCAAGGCAGAAGCGACTCTCATCGCTGAAGACGACACGTCTCCATTCGTCCCTCCATTCACGCCTGTCGCGACACCACTGGAGGCGGGCTGCACGATGTTGGGGCGTGAGCGGAAGACGGCCTAACGGTGTGCGGGACCGTAGCCCAGCTTCATGGAGACGGTTGCGAATGGTCCTCGCCGATACCCCAGGAGCAACAGTGTCCCTAATTTGCTGGGAAGTGGCGGTGCGGTCCCCTACGGCACTGCGTAGGATCCTACGGTCTTGGCGTGCATCCGTGCGTCGCTGCGGTCCGGTCCCAGGTCGACGGGCACGTGCACCTTCCGCCGACCACTGGCGACAACATCGATGTACTGTGGAGACCTCACGCCCCACGTGTTGAGCAATTCGGCGGTACGTCCACCCGGCCTCCCGCATGCCCACTATACGCCCTCGCTCAAAGTCCGTCAACTGCACATACGGTTCACGTCCACGCTGTCGCGGCATGCTACCAGTGTTAAAGACTGCGATGGAGCTCCGTATGCCACGGCAAACTGGCTGACACTGACGGCGGCGGTGCACAAATGCTGCGCAGCTAGCGCCATTCGACGGCCAACACCGCGGTTCCTGGTGTGTCCGCTGTGCCGTGCGTGTGATCATTGCTTGTACAGCCCTCTCGCAGTGTCCAGAGCAAGTATGGTGGGTCTGACACACCGGTGTCAATGTGTTCTTTTTTCCATTTCCAGGAGTGTAGATTTTTTCAAGTGTGATATCCACAACTCTTCTGCAAATTGTCCATGATTCAAAATACCACTACAGTTGTATTAATTGTTATTAGTGAAGTTTATCCGGTTTGGGGGTTTCAGACACATCTTCAGATGCCACTGTAAATTAAAATGAACAATAAGACCCATAAAAACGCTACCTTTATTACAGACAAATAGGGCCAAAAATTATAAACAGCATTAAACATACGAAAAATATGACCAGGCTAAGTTAAAAGGCAGTGTATCTGTCATACTTGGATCATCAGAGGGGGCATGGAGTCTCTGGCGTGAGCCCATTATACGTTGTGACCGCCAGGGAGAGGCTGAAGTGTAGGAAATGAAGCCAGATTGAAAACTATATGTAAGGACAAAAGCTGACAAATAAGGCTAAAAGCTTTTTAGTTCCAGCCGATACTAAGTTAGAACAACGCTGTCACAGAAAGACAGTCCACCAGTTGACAAAACTGTAAGAGACGAAAACTCTATTTTAAAAAACCGAAATTAAGTAACTAAACGTCTGAAAAAGACGTAACCGCGCACGTCTGCCACATATCATTTACTTGTAGAAAGCGCTGATGTGTTCTGATGATTCAGAGGAACGAGGACAGAGGAATGCAAGCACGAGCTGCACTCAGGTAAACACTTACGTTGGACTTACGTCATACACAATTGAAACGTGGTTTCGGCGCTGTCACTTTTCCACGCTACCTATGAAGAGCCATGTACGACAGATGTACTGCTTTTTAACCTAGCCTGGAGATGTACATCCTTGATTTTTAGTTTGTTCAATGTTGTTTATACTTTTTGGCCCAATTTTCTTTTACTAATGGCAGCATTTTCATGGGTGTTGTTGTTCAGGTAATTCGTTTTCATTTTCATTTATAATGGCACTTGAAGCTGGGGCTGAACTCCGAAACCGGGTTGTGTAAAGAACTTCAGTACTAAAAACTAATGCAACAGTAGTGCTGTTCTCAATCCTGAACGTTCTACCAATAGTTCAATACCTCGACGATAGTGGATCTCAGGAGAACTGTGTCTTCAGGAAACCCGTACCATGTACCCTCTTCTGGAAATGGGGTACTCTTGTTGGGCAGTTGTCTTGGCTTGAGATGACATGTGTAACATACTAAGTATAATTTTCTAGTGGAAGGTCATTCGTATATGTAAGGAATAAGAGTGGACCCAAAATTGAATCCTGTGGGATTCCCTTCGTGATTTTTTTCCCCCATCGTTAAAATTTTCTACCTTTCTGACATTGTTTTAATTATTGAACACAATCTTTTGCATTCTGTTTGAATCATTCTTAACAAACATAACCTTTTTCATTCTGTTTGAATCATACATAAACGTAATGGAAAAGGTTGCAATGAATAATTCAAATAATGTCGGAAGGGTTGAAAATCTTAGTGACTACGCAGAAATCACAAAGGGAGTCCCACAGGGTTCAATTTTGGGTGCACTCCTACTCCTTATATACGTGAATGATATGCGTGAATGACTTTCTGCTTAACATTCAACAAACAGAACTGGTACTTTTTGCAGACGAACTAATGTTACAACAAATCCCATTAAAGAGAAAGCAACAGAAGAGATAGTAAATGATATTTTCCACGGAACTGTAAAGTGGTTCTCGTACAATGGACTCTTCCTTAATTCTGGAAAAACATGCTACATTCAGTTCCGTACAGCAAATAGAGTTATACCAACAATTGATGTAGAACATGAGCAGAAGTCAGTAAACAGGGCAAAATGTTCCAAATTTTTGAGTGTACATGTTGATGAAAACTTGAACTGAGCTTCTCAAACATTAAGTTCGGATACTTTTGCTCTTCGTGTAACTGGTAGTCTTGAAAACAAACGAATCAACAGCTAGACAGATTTTGAATACTTCCAGTCTGTAACGTAGCACAGAAAATTTTCTGGGGTAACTCATCACTTAGAAAGAAAGTATTGATTAGACAAAAGCGAGCAGTAACAATAATATGTGGTGTTCAGCCATGGACGTCATGTAGGTACCTCTTCAGGGAGTTAAGCATTTTAAATGCACCATCACTATACATATATTCGGAAATGAAATTCGTCATTAATAATCCATCACAATTTGAGAAGAACAGTGATGTCCATACCTGCAACACTAGAGGTGAAAAAAACCTGCATTGTCCATTACTAAGGCTGTCAGTGGCTCAGAAAGGAGTTCAGCATGCAGCAACGAAAATCGTTGATAATTTGCCCAGTAACATGAAATATTTGACTGGTAGCAAAGCAAGTTTTAAATCTAACTTAAAATCATTTCTCCTGAGCAACAGTTCTATTCCATTGACGAATTTCTGCTTAAAAGTGGTAGCCAGTAACAAAATGAAGAGTAAAAGTTTTAAAAAAGTCCTTGTTTTGATGTGTAACGCATGAGTAGGAATAAAATAATACTGCGTTCAGTAATGTTAACACTAATCCCGTATACAGATTCTGCAAACTGACTCGTTCCACACTATTTCGATAGAAGAATTGTTCAAATAATGTACGGAACAGTTCACTAACTAACTAACTAACTAACTAACTAACTTTCTGAAGTCCCTACGTATATCAGTGCGGCAGTAGGGACGGATGGGTAAGTGCTGGTTGCAGCCAGACGTCGGTGTACTTGGCCTGTGTGACGCCCCAGCGGGCGATTACCCAATAACAATTGCCCCTATTACCGCTACGCCCTCGCCAGCAACAGTTCAGCTAAGCCTCCTACGCGGTAACGGCGCACGTAGAAGTTGCTGCTGCCTCACGGGACCGTCTTCCCTCTCCACAGAGACTTGCCGGACGTGTGAATAGACGTAAGTGTAGGAGTTGAGGAGATAGACATCCAAATGCATTACAAGAATGGGAACAGGACATATCAAAGGTAAATGTGTATGGGGACTACAAGATCAAAAGTACGATGCGTTCATATTTCCTGAGACAACAGTAGCTGGTAACACCTAACTTGACGTACTGCAACAGCTTTCGCAGCTCCAGTTGATTCAGAACATTACGCGTACTGTCGTCTGCCAACAAGATGGTGCACCTCCACATTTTTCCACAACTGTCCGGTACTACGTAAACACAACTTTTCCGGGGTAATAGACTGGTCGTCCATCGCCAAGATTTTGGGCTCTCTGGTCGCCCGATTTTACCCCAATGGAGTTTCCGCCTGGGACTATCAACTCCGAGGTGTAGCAAGTGAACATCAATAAGCATCAACAATTGGAAAACTACATTTTTACAGATGCGGAACAAATAACGCCAGCTATGCGCTACATTTGTCTTAAGAAATGTCTCATGGTGAGTTATTTATAGCTCGGAACAAGTTGTTTTGTGTTTTAAGTGGAAGGCGGTAAGTGATTTTCGGCTGGTCCCGGCGGAGGTTCGAGTCCTCCCTAGGGCATGGGTGTGTGTGTTTGTCCTTAGGATAATTTAGGTTAAGTAGTGTGTAAGCTTAGGGACTGATGACCTTAGCAGTTAAGTCCCATAAGATTTCACACACATTTGAACATTTTTTTTCGGTAAGTGATTTTATAAACACCCTCTGTTGAAGACAGTGCATGATAAGACGATAAATAGAAACGAAGGTAAGATTTATGAGGTGCACATGTGAAGAGAAAGAGAGAGAAAAAGTGGATGTGAGACAGTGAGAGGAAGGGGGGGGGGGAGGCGAGAAGGAATGCAGCTGACGTGTATTTTACTTATTACATCCAACAGCACAAAACACCCTAGACATAAAGGAATAATAAACCAGGCAAAGACAATCAGCTGTTAAGCAGAGAACAACGGCGGTATATAAAATATCCTAAGCATACGAACAATTTCCTCAAATTAGTATAGAGCACACGGGTGGAGGAAGTAAGATCAGACCTTAACGATCCGCCACTATTAGCTAATTATCGATGGACGACAAGCTTGGATTGGGGAAGCAAATCGGCAGCATCCAGTTCAGAGGAATTATACCATGATTTTCCTTATATGATTTTGGAAAGCATTTTATAGCAAGAACACCGCAAACATCTGTATCTTGAACCAAGTGTATTAAGGCACTCGGTTTCGTGGCTTGTAGCCACATCATCAGAGGCATATAAAAATTAAAACATGGTAGGCAACATGGCGGAGAATATACACACATAAAAAAAGTTTTCCATCACCCAGGTTCCCAGAACTCCTGAAGATAGACGTTGACTGTGGATATTGTATCACAGACACAGTCCCTTTGACTGTTCAGAGATGTCACTAAACTCGCCCAAAGATGTAAACACCATGCATGAGCAGCGCCTGTTAGACGGAGGGGATCCGACAGCCGATCAGTTCCAATCAATACACCAATGAGGTACACGGCTCGTGTTGTCTGTAATTCAACGATGCATAGACGGTCAACACCGCAGTTCGATCGCGACCGCATTCTTACTTTGTGACACCAAGGGCTCTCAACAAGGGAAGTGGCCAGACGTCTCGGAGTGAACCAAAGTGATGTTCGGACATGCAGGAGATACAGAGAGGCAGGAACTGTCGATGACATGACATGCCTCGCTCAGGCCGCCCAAGGGCTACTACTGCATTGGGTGACTGCTACCTACGGATTATGGCTCGGAGGAACCCTGACAGCAACGCCACCATGTTGAATAATGCTTTCCATGCAGCCACAGGCTGCATGATGCGCAACTTCACTCCCGATGGCCGTGGCGAGGTCCATCTCTGCAACCACGACACCATGCAGCGCGGTACAGACGGGCCCAACAACATGCCGAATGGACCGTTCAGGATTGGCATCACGTTCTCCTCACCGATGAGTGTCGCATATGCTTTCAACCAGACAATCGACGGAAACGTGTTTGGACGCAACTCGGTCAGGCTGAACGCCTTGGACACACTGTCCAGCGAGTGCAGCAAGGTGGAGATTCCCTGCTGTTTTGGGGTGACATTATGTGGGGCCGACGTACGCCGCTGGTGGTCATGGAAGGCGCGTAACGACTGTACGATACGTGAATGAAATCCTCCGACCGATAGTGCAATCATATCGGCAGTATATTGGCGAGGCATTCGTCTTCGTGGACGGCAATTTGCGCCCCATCGTGCACGTCTTGTGAATGACTCCCTCCAGGATAACGACATCGCTCGTCTAGAATGACCAGCATGTTCTCCAGACCTGAACCCTATCGAACATGTCTGGGATAGATTGACAAGAGCTGTTTATGGACGACATGACCCACCAACAGCTCTGAGGGATCTACGCCGAATCGCCTTTAAGGAGTGGGGCAATCTGTTCCAAGAGTGCCTTGATGAACTTGTAGACAGTATGCCACGACGAATACAGGCATGCATCAATGCAAGAGGACGTACTACTGGGTATTAGAGGTACACCAATCTGGACCACCACCTCTGAAGGTCTCGCTGTATGGTGGTACAACATGGTACAACAAGCAGTGTGTGGTTTTCATGAGGAATAGAAAGGGCGGAAATTATGTTTATGTCGATCTCTATTCCAATTTTCTGTACAGGTTCCGGAACTCTCGGAGCCGAAATGATGCAAAACCGATTTTGATTTGTGTAAAAGGTTCAATCTTCATAGTTAAAACCATAATGAATGTTGGACCTTTTATATTCTCCGCCATGTTGCTTACCATGTTTTAATATTTATATGCACTTGATGATGTGGCTATTAAGTCACGAAACCGGTAGTGCCTTAATAAAATTTGTTCTAGATCAGTCGCTATAAAATGCACTACTACAGCTTCGGGTGCCCCGACCACGGAGTCATTTGTAATTGCACGGAGAACCTAAAGCTGGACGGTCGCCCGGCCGTCCACTCCGCCACCTCTCTCGGCCTCGAAGAATGAGCGGATGGAGAAACGGAGGGGATGAATAAAACTTGGCCAGATTCGAGCAAGACGCGCGCTCTGAGGATTCCGTGCAAACTTAATTACGTACACAGAGAGTTTATCCATTCTGGGACTCCAGGATCTCGATGATTTTTGCCTGTTACTGACATTCTTACTGGCAAGATATCGGTCCCAGGGATTCCAATACCGTTGATCATATTTTAATTTCGAGCTTCAAGACGGATAACAAATGACAAAAGAATTATTTTTTTCAAATTAACAATTTCGGATTTTTCCCTTTGCTTGTACTTTATAACCTTTCTTCTTGCAAAATTTCATAACTCCAGACTAATGGGAAGTACCCAACAGGTTTCGATTAGTCAGGTTGCGAAACAGAAATGGCCGTATCTTTCGACTATATTGACTAACAAATGGTTCAAATGGCTCCGAGCACTATGGGACTCAACTTCTGAGGTCATTAGTCCCCTAGAACTTAGAACTAGTTAAACCTAACTAACCTAAGGACAGCACACACATCCATGCCCGAGGCAGGATTCGAACCTGCGACCGTAGCGGTCTCGCGGTTCCAGACTGCAGCGCCTAGAACCGCACGGCCACTGCGGTCGGCTATTGACTTACAAGCTAACGTTTAATCTACCGTACCATACACCGTAGTATTTGACATGAATTTCAACTTGATACATCTACCCGTTCCTGAGAAAAAGAGACAGACAGTCTGAAAACAAATGTAAAAAGAAAAATCGTCTAATATAACTAAAAATACACAATTGTCGAATTCTTTCCTTGGTTGTACTGTGAAACCTTACTTCTTGATAAATTTCATGATTCTAGGTCAACGGGAAGTACCATGTAGGTTTTGGTGAGTGAGTTTACGAGCATTAAAATATGTGACGTAATTGCACTGACTTATGGTTTTTTTTATCGCCAAGGGACCGTGGACCTTAATACGTGACTTAATGCCATCTTGATACGCCTGACAAAAGGCGTTTCTAACATTCGGACAGACAGACGAGTGGCGCTGATAGCGATACTATGTGGATGCAAATCAGGTTTGCTTTAAATACACACTGGAACGGTAGTGAGCATTAGTTAGTTTTGAGACTGGACGTAGCGAAGAATGCTTTTAAGGCGACATAGACGTCATTATTAACAACTCACTGAGCATGAACGAGGTTGTGTAATAGGTCTGCCAGAAGCTAGATGTTGCTTCTGCAATATTGCTGACGGACTTGCCAGGAATGCAGCCACTGTACGTGATTGCTGTCTTTCTGGGAGCGGAGGCGACAGGAGTGTACGGTCGCAAGGAGACCGGACTTTGGACAGCCACGTGGCGCTACCAAGAGGGAAGACCACCGTGTTCGGTGCATGGCTCTGTCACATCCTGCTGCATCTGCAGCAGCGGTTTGAGGAGCAGTTGGCACCACAGTGACACACCGAACTGTTGAAATCCGTTACTTCAAGGACAGCTTCGAGCCAGACGCCCTGTAGCGTGCATTTCACTGACCCCAAACCACCGCCATTTGTTACTTCAGTGTTGTCAAGCGATAGCTCATTAGAAGGCAGGGTGGAGGTCTGTCGTGTTTTCTAATGAAAGCTGATTATGCCACGGTACAAGTGATGATTGTGTTGTGGTCAGGAGGAGGTTATTTGAGGGACTGCAACCAACCTATCTGCGTGCTAGACACGCTGGACCTAAACCTGCAGTTATGGTCTGGGATGCAATTTCGTATGACAGCAGAAGCAAGCTCGTGGTTATCCCACGCACCCTGACTGTAAATCTGTACGTCAATCTGGTGATTCATCCTGTTGTGCTGCTATTTACGAACAGCACTCCAGGGTGTGTTTTCCAGTAGGATAACGCTCCCCCATATACCGCTGTTGTAACGCAACATACTCTACAGCGTGTCGACATGTTGCCGTGGCCTGCTCGATCACCAGATCTTTTTCCAATCGACAACATATGGGACGTCCTCGGACGACATCTACAGCCTCATCCACAAACAGAATTAACTGTTCCTCTACTGGGTGACCAAGTGCAAAAGTCATGGAACTCCATCCCACAAACTGACATCTGGCATTTGTACAACACAATACATGCACGTTCGCATGCTCTCATTCAACAATCTGGCAGTTACAACGGTATTAATGTATCAGCTTTTCACAATTGAAATACTTTATCTCGCGCGTATTTTAACCTGTGATCATGCAAAATTAATCACTTAAATATGTTCCCTAGACAACTATAAACCCGAAATTTCATCACTGTGCATTAATTATTCTTTGGTGTTGCAATTTTTTTCCGTAAGTGTATCAGCTGTAGAAAACGGGTAGAATACAAGAGATGTCCTCATTTCATCATTTTCTTCAACTTTTGACATCAGTGTAAGATAGCTGTATACATGTGCCACCTCCTTCCGGAGAGATAATGTAGGGTAGGGGTGTGTGCGGCCAGCTAGCGCATCGAATGAAGTAACCGGACCAGATATGAGCGTTCACCCGGCGCGGCCGCAGGTCAATAGCACTATTGTGCCGAGGGTCACCGCGTGGCGGCTCCCGCTGCCACCTGACCTGGCGCACACCCTTCTACCAACACAGCACCGGAGTACGTACCCGTGACACTGAAGCTGTCGGTACACGGGAAAAGGCAGCTAACGTTTACGGGCACGCAGACGGGATATCCAAACGTTGCGAAACAGTGTTTTCGGCACACGGCACGAGCTGCTAAACGTGTTATTGCGTTCTCAGTGTTCTCCAGCAGCAGTTGTCGGGTTTATTTGGCTCGCAAACAATACAGTTTGTACACGAAAAAGGGCGCGCGTGAAGAATTGCTACCTTGGCTCTATTAGAAATCACGCTTTCTTTCTTGACCATATGCTAGTCTGTGGTATAAAAGCACTCCGTCAGCAGGCCACGAGTGGCCTACCGGGAACATCCAATCGCCGTGTCATCCTCAGAGAAGGATGCGGATAGGAGGGGCGTGGGGTCAGCACACCGCTCTCCCGGTCGTCATGACGGTATTCTTGACCGCAGCCGCTACTATTCGGCCGAGTAGCTCCTCAATTGGCATCACGAGGCTGAGTGCACCCCGAAAAATGGCAACAGCGCATGGCGGCCTGCATGGTCACCCATCCAAGTGCCGACCACGCCCGACAGCGCTTAACTTCAGTGATCTCACGGGAACCGGTGTATCCACTGCGGCAAGGCCGTTGCCCTAGTCTGTAGAATACATAAATAAAACTTCAACATCCCTGAACGTGTAATAAGGCAAAAATGAAAGATAGTTTCCGCCAGTAAGGGCACCAGCTTATAAAACTTCACCAAACCGAACAAACTCTCTCCTGACAGGGAGCGCACGCACACTATGTGACCAAAAGTATCCGGACACTCCCAAAAACATACGTTTTTCATGAAACTTCCTGGCAGATTAAAACTGTGTGCCCGACCGAGACTCGAACTCGGGACCTTTGCCTTTCGCGGGCAAGTGCTCTACCATCTGAGCTACCGAAGCACGACTCACACCCGCTACTCACAGCTTTACTTCTGCCAATATCTCGTCTCTTACCTTCCAAAGGTAAGTAAAGCTGTGAGTACCGGGTGTGAGTGGTGCTTCGGTAGCTCAGATGGTAGAGCACTTGCCCGGGAAAGGCAAAGGTCCCGAGTTCGAGTCTCGGTCGGGCACACAGTTTTAATCTGCCAGGAAGTTTCATATCAGCTCACACTCCGCTGCAGAATGAAAATCTCATTCTGGAAACATCCCCCAGGCTGTGGCTAAGCCATGTCTCCGCTATATCCTTTCTTTCAGGAGCGCTAGTTCTGCAAGGTTCGCAGGAGAGCTTCTGTAAAGTTTGGAAGGTAGGAGACGAGATACTGGCAGAAGTAAAGCTGTGAGTACCGGGTGTGAGTCGTGCTTCGGTAGCTCAGATGGTAGAGCACTTGCCCGCGAAAGGCAAAGGTCCCGAGTTTGAGTCTCGGTCGGGCACACAGTTTTAATCTGCCAGGAAGTTTTATATCAGCGCACACTCCGCTGCAGAGTGAAAATCTCATTACGTTTTTCATATTAGATGCATTTTGGTGCCACCTACTTCCAGATACTCCATATCAGCGACCTCAGTAGTCATTAGACATCGTGAGAGAGCAGAATGGGGCACTCCGCGGAACGCACGCACTTCGAACGTGGTCAGGTGATTGGGTGTCACTTCTGTCTTACGTCTGTACGCGAGAGTTCCACACTCCTAAACATCCCTAGTCCACGTTTCCGACGTGATAGAGAAGTGGAAAAGTGAAGGGACACGTACAGCACAAAAGCGTACAGGCCGAACTCGTCTGTTGAGTGACAGAGACCGCCGACGGTTGAAGAGGGTCGTAATGTGTAATAGGCAGACATCCATCCAGACCATCACACTGGAATTCTACACTGCATCAGGATCCATTGCAAGTAGTACGACAGTTAGGCGGAAGGTGAGAAAACTTGGATTTCACGGTCGATCGGCTGCTCATAAGCCACACATCACGCCAGTAAACGATAAAAGACGCCTCGCTTGGTGTAAGGAGCGTAAACATTTGACGGTTGACGGACATCGATACCTCTCCTCAGTGCAGCACTCCGTGAAGAATGGGCTGCCACACCCCAAGAAACCTTACAGCGCCTGATTGAACATATGCCTGCGAGACTGGAAGGTGTCATCAAGGCTAAGGGTGGGCCAACACCATACTGAATTCCGGCATTACAGATGGATGGCGCCACGAATTTGTAATTCATTTTCAGCCAGGTGTCCGGATAGTTTTGATGACGTAGTGTATTTAGGTATAATATAAAATATTGCAGAAATTATTTCTATTAATTTCGTAGAAAAATCCTACAACTTTTTCGAAAACGTGAAGACGAAAAAAAAAAATTGTATTCAGCAGTACGCGAACCCTCTACCGGGGCTCTTTAGCAATTACGCTGTGCTCAAACATTGCTTATACAGACCTCGTATTTTGTGTTACAGTCTTCTAAAACCTTTAATCGTCGAAATTTTATTAATTCACATTTAATTACAACAAATCCTAACAAGAACGACACGTTCTCACGAATCTTTAATGGGTCGTTGCCTTAAAACGGCTTACTATCACAACACGCGAATTAAAACGCGAAAATAACTAAATACGAAAATTCTTTAACCGTTAATATGACGTATCTTATCATTTTATTACAACATATCGTGCTAATAACGATTCGTTCTCGAGGCATTCAATGCGGTGGTGCTTAGAAACAGCATAAGTGTATTCATAATAACATAAAACCCACCGCTCATGGGCATCTACTGAACACGACAAATACAGTATGACGTCTTGTTTTCTGCTTGTGCAGTAGGGAGAGCTCTTGCGTTCTATTGGTGGCACGTTGTCGAAATATAGCAGAAATTTTTTTGTGTTTTACGTGACGAAATGGCTCCTCGGCGTCAAATAGCAGCAAGTGACGTCATGAAATCCGTAGAGCACCACGTTAACGTCAGCTAACTCGTCCCGCGTGCCGACGGCTTAAGCACGAGCTCGGTGGCTTAAACGTGCTAACGATTACATTCCAACATCAGTCACATAATGTTAGGAAGAACTTCGCTAACAGCCGGCCGGAGTGGCCGTGCGGTTCTAGGCGCTACAGTCTGGAGCCGAGCGACCGCTACGGTCGCAGGTTCGAATCCTGCCTCGGGCATGGATGTGTGTGATGTCCTTAGGTTAGTTAGGTTTAATTAGTTCTAAGTTCTAGGCGACTGATGACCTCAGAAGTTAAGTCGCATAGTGCTCAGAGCCATTTGCACCATTTGAACTCCGCTAACAGCTGGAAAAGTTGTTGTTTATTAAAACACAACCGGTTTCGCTGCTTAAAGCCGCATCATCAGGTGCAGCAACGTTAAAAGATCGTAGGCATAACCATCGCTCCTAGTCAAAATGTACTATTCAGAGAATATTGGCGATAATATGTCGAGTAGTACTGACGATATTCTCTGAAGAGCAAATTTTTACTAGGAGCGATGGTTGTATGCCTATGATCTTTTAACGTTGTTGCACCTAATGATACAGCTTTAAGCCGCGAAACCGGTTGTGTTTTAATAAACAACAATTTTAGCAGCTTTTAGCGGAGAACTTCCCAACACCATGCCTTTCAGCAGCTGCGGTTGCCCGGAATATAAAATAGTTTGTCAGTCACATTTTCTTCCCATCCTAGGCGCGAGTTGCAGGAAAGATTTGTTTTCGCAAGTGTACCTGCATTTAAATACGTACTCCGCAAAACACTGTGAAGTGCACGGCAGAGAGGATTTCTCATTGTACCGCGTATAGGGGTTTCTTCCGGCTCAATCTACGTACGCGGCACGGCAACAGTTATTGCCTATATGGGTCTGTGAGCGTTGTGATTGGTCCAGTTTTGTCTCCGCGCTCTCTACAAAAGCTGTGCTTAGAAGGCTCCTTTATAATATATTCCTAAATTCCTCACTTAACATGGCTCATGAAACTTTGCAAGCAGACTTTCGCGGGATAATTTGTGTCTATCATCCAGCGTCTTCCAATTCAGGTTTTTCAACATGTCAGTGACGCTCTCCAGTGAGTCTACATCTGCATCTACATGACTATTCTGCAGTTCACACTTACGTGCCTGACAGACGGTTCATCGAACCACCTATTTCTCTGCAGTTCCACTCTTGAAAGGCGCTTGGGAAAAATGAAAACGTAAACTTTTCCGTACGAGCTTTGATTTCTCTTATTTTATTATCACGATCACTTCTTTCTATGTTGTTAGGCGCCAATAAAATATTTTCAGATTCAGAAGAGAAAGTTGGTGATTGAAATTTCGTGAAAATATCTCCCCGAAACGAAAAACGCCTTTGTTTTGGCAGCTCTCTTTTCATATCCGTGACACTCTCACCCCTGTTCCGTGATAATATAAAAAAACGACCTGTCCTTCTTTGGACTTTTGCGGTGTCCACCGTCAGTTCTATCTGGTAATGATCCCATACCACATAGAAATACCCTAGCAGAAGACAAACATGCGTAGTGTAGGCAGTCTCCTTAGTAGACCTGTTGCATCTTCTGAGTGTTCTGCCAATAAAATGGAGTCTTTGGTTTGTCTTCCTCACAATATTATCTATGTGATAAATCCAATCCGAAGTTCCCCGTAATGGTAATTCCAAGTATTTAACTGAATCAAAACCCTTTCTGTAATTTACCGTGTAACCGAAATTTACAAAATCCTTTCAGTACTCAAGTGGATGACCTCACATTTTCCTTCCAGTCGATTGCGACTTTTTGCGCCATACAAATATCCTTCTGATGACTTGAGTAGACCGCAGATGACTTTGTCACCTGCAAACAGCCTAAGAGGGCTGCTTAGATTGTCCCCTGGATTGTTTGTACAGATTAGCAACAGCAGAAGACCTACATTTCCTTGGGGAATTTCTGATTTCTCCTTTTTCACCTGTTTTGCTCGATGCTTTCTGTCGATTACTGCGAACTGTGACCTTTCTGTCAGGGAATCAGTAGCACAACTGACACTACACTCCGTAGCCAAGCTATTTGTTCAGTTAACTGATAGTCTAACCAACAAGTGAGCATTCGTGCTGCCCTTCTTTGGATACATTCAGTATTCACCGTTAGTCTTGATTGGTATAGGTCCCATACTCTTGGGCAATATTAGAGAATGGGTCGTACGAGTGTTTTGTAACGATTGCCTTTTGCCAGTATCCCACCAATTAACTTAAAAGTCTGTAACGTCTTTTAACTAGGAACTCTGTATTTCATAACCCTACCAATTTTTACATGCCGGTATTTATGAGCTGACAGAGTTCAATCGACTCATTGATTTTGTAGTCAGAGAACAGTACTTTTTTCGCTTTGTGAAGTGCACAAACAAGCATTTTTGAACATTTGAAGAAAGTTGCCAGTCCTTGCACCTCATGGAAATCTTATCAAGATATGACTTTATATTTATGCAGATATTTTTAGAGTATATTGCAGTATAGATAACTGCATTATCTGTGAAAAGTCTGCGGTTACTATGTATTCATATTAGCTGCCAGGCCATCAATACACAACATGAACAACAGTAGTCCCAACACACACGCCTGAAATTGCTTGTATTTCTGTCGTTGACTCCCCGTGCAAGATAACATGCTGCATCTACCCTGCGAAAAATTCTGAACCCAGGCACTAATTTAGTTTGATACTCCATACTGACGTACTGTTGTAAGGACGTCGTGTAAGAAAAGCACGAATTCGGTTACGAATGACTGATGTTTAGTGCTAAAACATGGGCCCGAGATAGAACAACCGTCAAATTTCTGCGGCAAAGAGGCTAAACGGTAGTGTCACTCCTCAAAACAAATGAAAAACTAAATTGAGGGAGGTAGGATGTTAAGTATTGCTACAGAGCCGAGGCGGGAAGCACACAACATTTACTTTAAACAATAAAATTTCGTGTCTTCGCCTTAACGTTTTCGATGAAAAAATGAGAGCTTTAAAGGGTTTCCTCCATCTGAAAAGCATTAATTTATTTTATCGTAATAAAATTTACATGTAACTAGAAATTCTACAATTTCTTCCGACAGCACTACTTCCAAAGAATGAAGAATGATTCAAAAATAAGAGCCATTCGAGCGAAACAAAGCTTGCTTTACTCATACCCAAAAGCTCGCTACAAACGGCAGCTGCAGGTTAAAAAAAAAAAAAATGGTTCAAATGGCTCTGAGCACTATGGGACTTAACATCTATCGTCATCAGTCCCCTAGAACTTAGAACTAATCAAACCTAACTAACCTAAGGACATCACACAACACCCAGTCATCACGAGGCAGAGAAAATCCCTGACCCCACCGGGAATCGAACCCGGAGACCCGGGCCCGGGATGCGAGAACGCTACCGCACGACCACGAGCTGCAGACGGTAGATGCAGGTGTCTTCCTGGATTTCAGTAAGGCTGTCGACACTATCACATTGTCCAGCACTAAGCAAGATACGATAGTTTAATTTCATTCATCATAATCGATTTTTTTGGAAAGCAGAAATTTCGTGGTTTAGAGAATAAAAACTGCTTCAGCGACGTATTTTTTCATGCTTAGCACGATGCATTCCATGAGTGTGTTCTCGTTGTTAAGTGCGTTTGCTGTCTTGTAATGTTTGCATTTGTGATTTTCTGCCTCTCTTATACCGTAGGCGATTTTTTGAGGTTATATTCCAATAGGAAAATCGGACAAAGTAAATATTCGATTTTTAAAAAAAATACTAATGTTAGAAACAGAATTTTCGCCTGCCTACTTATTTAGAGGTATTGTGCCGTCTCCATTACGCAGACTATCACACAAGCGCTAACAATCACTTACAGTGTTTGTTTTTGTACTAAAAACATGCTGCAATAACGTTATGATAGTATAGTTTCACAAAGAGGTTGTTTACAGTCAGAGGTGTTACACCTTCTTTGAATTACATTATTTACATAGAGATGTCAGTTATACAATTTATTTTACAGTTGTTGACTGTTAATGACTTTTATATTATCGATTATGCTTTATATCAAGATTTTATTATACAGAGTCTCATTTCAAATGTGTAACTGTCTCGGGGAGCATTTCGCACACTACGGAAAGAAAAGTGATAAGTCGTCAAAAAACTGAAATCATAGTTTTTGTCACTGAAAAACATGTGTTAAGCGCTGCAACACGCACGAAAAACTTCACATCTCTATGTCGCAATTTGTCCACTTGAGGGCAGGTTTGTCAGTTTTCATGATTCGCCATGGCAAGAACAGTGACAGAATGAGATTTTCACTCTGCAGCGGAGTGTGCGCTGATATGAAACTTCCTGGCAGATTAAAACTGTGTGCCGGACCGAGACTCGAACTCCCGAGTTCGAGTCTCGGTCCGGCACACAGTTTTAATCTGCCAGGAAGTTTCAAGAACAGTGACACTTCAACTTTGTTACTGGCGGGTGTACACGGGTCAGTCAAGAAGAGTGGCACGTTTTAGGTTGTGAAGTTTTTCGTGTGTAAGCTAAATAGAATGTATATTTAATAGCACTGATTATTAAAATGTCTGTGTTTGCACAGTGTCTGTCTCTCACATTAGTGTCTTTCAGGCATGCCCGCATGTCTAAAGGAACAAATACTGTTTCCACGATTAGAGCTGTTGTAAATATTACGAACTTCCGTGCGCTGCAGCTTACACGGAAAAAAAATGGAAATTTTTGCTATAAGGAAAGTCCGTGTTGAATCCCTTATCCTGGCGAAAAGTATTCCTACATTATATAAGCCAACTTATTATACTATTTTTTCGTAAATTGTATCCCTTAAACTGCACCTAATTTATATTCTTCATTACAGTGTATTAATTTTCATGAATTACAATTTTGCATTTTTTATTTTTCTAGTACAACAATTTAATCTTGTCTTTCATTTTTTATTGTAACTTAAATACTAATTTTGTCTGACGGAGGTTCGAATTTCACATTTTAATACATTAAGTAAAAAAAAAATGGCATGAGAAGCGACAAGATTATTAACTGAGGAGTCATAACAAAAACAAAAAAGTTTTTAGTAAATTCAGAAAAGTGACACGACTCAAAGAATTAATTATTAATTACCTGATACCATGACGAGTACAGAATTACGTGTCCATATTACTGTTGTAAAGACTATAATACAATTTACTGGCAAAATTACTTACTTGAAATATAAAGAACAATTACACTGTTTCAATACAAGTTTTATAGAATTCTTTAAGTAGATTTTTCTTAAGTACTGCATTTTTAGTTGTGTCACTGTTCTTGTCGGGGTGCGGTTTGACTTAACAGAATACAGTACGCTATACTGGACGGTGAATGTTCCGCAAGACGAATACAGCATCGATTCTGCCCCAAGGAAGTGTAATAAAAGATTCTAACGATTGCAAATTACAGAGTCGATTTATTATACAGGATCAGAAGCACTATGAGATTGTTCGTTGATGAGGCTGTTGTCTACAGGGAGCAGTCGTCGTTGGAGTGCAGTAAAGAACTGCGAAAGACTTGGGTAAGATTCCCACTTGGTGTAGGGAATGCAGTTCATTTTAAACGTGGATAAAAGTACAAGGCAGATCCAGTTCCGATCACCGATCAAGAAAACATAAACATCGTTAAATAAGAAATATTTATTGGAATACTTATGTCCATTCACTGGCTACTTCACAATGTAGTGACCACTAGAGCTGAGGCATTTGTTGTAACTGTGCATCATCAGTTGTGTGCCGGCCGGAGTGGCCGTGCGGTTCTAGGCGCTACGAAAAAAATGGATCAAATGGCGCTGAGCACTATGGGACTCAACTGCTGAGGTCATTAGTCCCCTAGAACTTTGAACTAGTTAAACCTAACTAACCTAAGGACAACACAGACATCCATGCCCGAGGCAGGATTCGAACCTGCGACCGTAGCGGTCTTGCAGTTCCAGACTGCAGCGCCTTTAACCGCACGGCCACTTCGGTCGGCTAGGCGCTACAGTCTGGAACCGAGCGACCGCTACGGTCGTAGGTTCGAATCCTGCCTCGGGCATGGATGTGTGTGATGTCCTTAGGTTAGTTAGGTTTAATTAGTTCTAAGTTCTAGGCGACTGATGACCTCGGCAGTTAAGTCGCATAGTGCTCAGAGCCATTTGAACCATTCTGAACCATCGGTTGTGTGTCCGTGTCATATGAGTCTGCCGCCAACGCCCTGACGATATCACTTCAGTATGCACCTCACCGTCGTTGTGGGAACGTTTTTTCTGACAGGCAACGATTCACGATACGGAAAATATGTAAGTCACTTGGGGCGAGATCTGAGATGGAGGGCGGGTGATCAAAGATCTCCAATCCAAGCTGACTCAACAAACTTCGTGTGGTGTTGGTTGTACGAGGTCGTGCATTGTCATGCAAAAGCATAACACTTCTTGTCGACAACCCACGTCTCTTATTCTGTTACGCCCTCCTTAGATTTTTCAGTACCTGTTAATACCGATCAGGATTTACGGTCTCCCCTCGTAGTAAAAATTCGCACAGGAGGACTCTACAGCAAACCCGTAAGACAGTGCACATGATTTGAAGAGACTGTCTGCTTGAATTTGGTTTTCACATGAGAATCACTGTGCCGCCAATGGTTCAAATGGCTCTGAGCACTATGGGACTTAACAGCTGTGGTCATCAGTGCTCTGGAACTTAGAACTACTTAAACCTAACTAACCTAAGCACATCACACACATCCATGCCCGAGGCAGGATTCGAACCTGCGACCGTAGCAGTTGCGCGGTTCCGGACTGCGCGCCTAGAACCGCGAGACCACCGCGGCCGGCGTGCCGCCAATGCACGGATTGTTTCATCCCCAGTCGGGGGAGGCATCAGCTTTCTCTGCGTACCGCTGTACGACATTCAAAGCCGCGGGCAGACCTTTGGTTTCGTGTTCCTCTGTCAGTTGCCTTGGCACTCATCTTGCACACACTTTATGAAAACGAATAAACTGGGATACAATTTCGCGCAACAGCGAGAGAGACATCTGGGAGGGATGACAAGTGAGTTCTGAAGATGTGAAGCACGGAGCCTGAGAAGGTGCTTGCCGCACGTTTTCCATCAGTCTTGGTGTCACCAGCGACAGTCGGCCACTACGGTCTTCATCGTGAATATTGGTTCGTCCTTCAGCGAATTGCCTGCACACTGTCTCTCATAATGTCGTGTCCTACACGTGACACAACTGGCGATTGATCTCTACTGGAGATTGCTTCTGAGCGTGCAAAAATCAGATGGTTGTTCACGCCTTGCAGTTGCTGGGATCCAGTATCAGAAGCACCCACTTTATCGTAGTACTGTGCGGTAATCACTGCTATCACAAGACTGAAACAACACCGTTTTATTCCCGCGCACGCGCATTTCTATCCGACTGCTCATACCATCTCTGGGCGCGATCGTAACTTATGTTCTGAATGCACCGAATAAAATAACGACTATAACAGACAGAAGGAACCCTATAGTATCTAAGTGGTGAACTATTTAGAGGTAAAGCCGTCGGCACATGGTCCCTGCTTTTGAATAACTTGAGCGTGCCCAGCTCAACGTCCTGCTGAACACTCAGGAGCGATGCGACTCGTGCAGACCGTACGTTGTTGGGTTGGTTGGTTTGGGGAAGAAGACCAGACAGCGTGGTCATCGATCTCATCTGATTAGGGAAGGATTGGGAAGGAAGTCGGCCGTGCCCTTTCAGAGGAACCATCCCGGCATTTGCCTGGAGTGATTTAGGGAAATCACGGAAAACCTAAATCAGGATGGCCGGACGCGGGATTGAACCGTCGTCCTCCCGAATGCGAGTCCAGTGTCTAACCACTGCGCCACCGTACGTGGGCCCCACTGTGGTATACGCAATCGCAACGCGCTCCAGCGGCAGTTGTCGGCTGTATCTGGTTCGTAAATTACACTGTTCATGAAATGGACGGGCGTAAATGTCCTACTTTGTCGCTATTAAAACGTACTTTCCTCCCTTGTCCATATGCTAGTCTGATTGTTCTGTCTGTAGCAAAGAAAAATAAAAACTTCAATATTCGTGGCAATATTATAAGGCAAAAAGGAAAGTACCATGTCCAGTCAATGAGGACGTTGGCTTATACCTAAAAGTTGCATTACAAATACTGCGATACATATTTACAATAGTTCTCCATATAAGATAAAAATTATTTCATCATTCTCACTTTTTAGTTAAGCCCTAAGGTCATTCTTACTTGATCACTGTTGTTACTCAGCAGCAGAATCTCTACAACATGTGAATTATAAAACTTAAAAGACAAAAATGGCAAAATATAGTAGTGCAAGTTGTAAATTAAGCCGATGGGACAAACTCACTCCCCAAAAATAGTGTACTTATATTTACATAACATCGTGTATTATAGCCCATTTTTATAATAAACTAATAAGAAGGTATCAGAACCCATTAAAAATGAGAAGGTTAGAAAAAAAAAGTACGCTGCGTGGCACGATCCATCAACATTTACCAAATCTTATCCATGATGCTGTGACGCTATTCATTACACTAAAACAGGCGATCTTATCTAGCTTGTTATCGTGTTCTGAAAGCTTTGATCGTAGCTAGATTACTCAATCAAATTTAATTGCTATGAATTGTACCAAGAACAACATTTTTTAAATGGATTCATGCCGCTGCCTTCAAATGGCTTGCTCTCGTAATAATTCTTTTACCACGAATATGACGTTTCTCGTCATTTCATTAGTACGAATCGTAAAATAAACGGCGGATTTTCAAGAGCTCTTCAGTTCGCTGGTACTCATATATACGTATGGTCTTCAATTGAAAGCCAATATGGCACCTCACAACTCTGCACCGAAGGGAGATAGCGTGCACGGCCGACTGGATAAATAAAAATAAGTATTAGGGAAGATGAATGGAAGACTTGGCTTTGTCGAAACGGTTCTGTGAATAAGAGGGGCATCTGCAAAGGAAGGCGCCACGCAACAGACAGAAAGAATTTACTGACACGCTGCTACCGTAAGAGATCGCTATAGCTCATACACAAGTGTAGCAGAAATGCTCAGGCAACTTAACATGGGAATCCGTAGAAATGACGACGTAGTTGTCGCGAAACCCTTGTAACTTAACGAGACTAGGGAGAAAGCCTCGGTGGAACTGAACAACAAGTAGTTAATGTTTGTTTAGCGCTCGAGGACTCGCTTACAATAGGAGACTGTAACTTAACGAGTCTTGGGAGAATCCCGAGACTGCAGTGAAACGTATCAGGTAGTTAAGTGGGTTTTGAATGTGACCAAATACGAACAGAAAGCTATAAGCTTGGAAATGGTTTCCGCTAAGCAGGTATTGACAGGGCCACCTAACAAAGACAAGATTAGTACGAGCGAGCGACTGGGTTTTACCGGCCGGGCGATTACAGGCGGCCGCAGGGCAGCCGCGATGGACCCGAAGCATACAGCTGGCTAACGGTAGACAAGGTACACACTTTAATAGCATGAAATGACGCTAGGAAGACTGGTACAGTAAATGCAAGAGCATCAAATCAATCAACAGAATGCAATAAAGCGTATAAAAATTTCAACAGTAATCATGCACATATTTGCAATTAAACAAATAATTCCACAACTGTTTACACTTACTGAGTGGTAAATAATTTTATTATGCACAGTAAATCATTTGACCGGTGATGGTACTGCACAGTAGATATCATCGAGGCAAGCAACGAATATCACAGTGTTGTTGTTAAATATTCTGTAATATTAAGTCGAACCAGACAGTTTCCCACAGTTATACTGATGAAATGAAGCAGTATGTAGTTATTAGTGAATCGATTTAATAATTTGTGGTCAATGCTGATTATAATATGAGTGGAGGTGCGCTAGAAGCACAAATGTGTCAATTTTAATCGGATATGTAATTAAAAACTATAAGAATTGGTGTCAACAGAAGAGACATAACATATCTTGTCAATTAGAATACTTATTTTAGATATAGTTTAATTAGTATAAGAATGGTGGTCGATTTTCATATCCACATACAGGCAAGAAATGAGACACAAGTCAAAACACGGCAAATTTTTAGTTTCTGTCGGTGAAATATACGTGTAAAGAATCCCAACGTGAGCGTAAAACATATCTCTATTTCGCATTTTTTCCTCTTCAGGGAAGTCGTGTCAGTTTGTTGTAGGCTACTACATTATTCGTCACGGCAAGAACAGTGTCGCTACAGCTTTGCAGGTGTGCGTGAGTCATTCAAGAAGAGCGGCACATTCTGAGTTTCGAAACTTTTCGTGTATTAGGTAAGTTAGATGTAATTTTTAATATTATTGATTATTAAAATGTCTGTGTTTACACAGTGTCTGTATATTACATTACAGTGTCCTTCAGAAATGCTTTTGACGATTACGGCGGAAGTAAATATTACGAGATTTCATGAGTTGCAGCGTACAAGGAAAAAAATGGAAATATCTGGTATAAAGAAAGGTCTCAGTGAAATGTATTCCTGCCTTACATAAGCAATTTAATGATTCTAAATTTTCCTAAAATGTGTTCTTTAAATTTTACCTAATTGATGTTCCACATTGAATTGCACTAATTTTCATAAATTACAATTTTGCATTTTTTTATTTCTCTAATACGGCAATCTAAGCTGTTTTTTTATATATTTACTACGAAGGTTCGAATGTTGTATTATATTATAGTAAATATACGAGGGTTGGAATTTTAATAATGGTAACTATTTATTTACAGCTCGTACAAAGTAGATACGTGTTTCAAAGTTTTACCGACCTTCAAAGTAGTCATCAGCATTATGTATAACCCGTTGCCAGCGATGTGGAAGTCGTAGGATACTCTTAGCAGTGCCAGTTGTGTTGACGGTTCGAGCGGCGCGTTATATTGCCCGACAAAATTGTATCAGTTCTGAAGCGAATGCCGTGAAGCGTTTCCTTCAGTTTAGAAATCGAATTGAACTCACGAGGTCTTAAGTCAGGGGAGTGCAGTAGGTGGTATTAGCACTTAGTAGACCCGTCAGTCAAACAAATCAGTTACAGATTGCACTGTACCTGCTTGAGTATTGTCCTGCAAAATAATGGTCAGGTCCTGCAGAAAGTGTCATCACTGCTGTCTCTAAGCTGGTCGTAGGTTGTGTTCCTAAAATGAACAGAAAAAGACAGAAATGATGACACATTCTCCACGACCTGATCGTTATTTTGCAGGACAATGCACAAGCACGTACAGTTTGGTTATCTTCCCGTTGGAATCTCCCGGAAATCCGAACGAGGGAATAGTAGGGGATCTTTTGCCAATGGAAAGATAATCATGACACACATTCAGTTACAGATTAGATGTCCTGTGGATGTACATCGTGTATCAATAATGCAGCTTCTTCCATTGCCTTCTGGCCAAGGGCAAGAGGTTGCCCTGAAACTCTGTCCGCTCCTCCACCCTCTTTCACAAGGCCGTTATCAGATCGGGGTGCCTCATTATACTAAGAATCTACGGACGCCATTGGTGATGAATTTTTTTTATCAAAATTTAAGAAATGACTGTATTCGAACCCGGGACCTAGGACCTTGTGATTACTAGTCGGTGGTCTAGGATACTGTAATGTTGTACAACATGTGATAAACTCAACTTGGTAACACGTATTTGCGTTGTGTTAGCACCCTGGGGGTGTGTGTTCGATCATATGAAAAGACTGAGAAACACATTTTTTTCCTCTCCCAGTGGCTGTCCTGACCACGGCTTTGTATGGACGCGTTGCCTTTTCTAGCCTTTGATTGACTAGTTGTTGACAACAGGGACTCAAGAACGGCCTGACATCGGGGAGTGGTGTCAGTCTGATGGTGGAGACGTGCAGTTTAACACGTGCACAGCACCGGTACGTACTTGCGAATAAACAATTTAATCAATTAACAGTCTGAGGGTGAACGTCCAAGGAGAAACACGCACACAGTGGAAGGATGTATTTGATTCTACAATGTAGAGCCAAAAAACTGGGACACTTGCCTAATATCGTATAGGGCCCCCGCGAGCACGCAGAAGTGCCGCAACACGACGTGGCATGGACTCGACTAATGTCTGAAGTAATGCTAGAGGGAACTGACACCATTAATCCTGCAGAGCTGTCCATAAATCCGTAAGAGTACGGGGGGTGGAGATCTCTTCTGCACAGCACGTTGCAAGGCATTCCAGATATAGTCAATAATGTTCATGTCTGGAGAGTTTGGTGGGCAGTGGAAGTGTTTCAACTCAGAAGAGTGTTCCTGGAGCCACTCTGTAGCATTCTGGACGTGTGTGGTGTCGCATTGTCCTACTGGAATTGCCCAAGTCCGTCGGAATGAACAATGGACATGAACGGGTGCAGATGACCAGACAGGATCCTTATGTACGTGTCACCTGTCAATAGTCGTATCAGGGGTATCACATCACTCGAGCTGCACACGCCCCACACCATTACAGAGCCTCCACCATCTTGAACAGTCCCCTGCTGACATGCATGGTCCATGGATTCATGAGGTTATCTCCATACCCGTACACGTCCATCCGCTCGATACAATTTGAAATGATACTTGTCCGTTTCCAGTCATCAACAGTCGAATGTCGGTATTCACGGGCCCAGGCGAGGCGTAACGTTTTGTGTCGTGCAGTCATCCAGGGAACACGGGTGGGCCCTCGGGTCCGAAAGACCATATCGATGATGTTTCGTTGAAAGGTTCGCACGCTGACACTTGTTGATGGCCCAGCATTCAAATCTACAGCAATTTGCGGAAGGATTGCAGTTCTGTCTCGTTGAAAGCTTCTCTTCAGTCGTCGTTGGTCCCTCTCTCGCATGATCTTATTCCGGCCGCAGCGATGTCGTATATTTGATGTTTTACCTGATTCCTGATATTCACGGTACACCCGTGAAATGGTCGTACGAGAAAATACCCATTTCATTGCTACCTCGAAGATGCTGTTTGCCATCGCTGGTGCGCCGACTAAAACACCACGTTCATACTCGCTTAAATCTTGATAACCTGCCATTCTAGCAGCAGTAACCGATCTAACAACTGCGCCTGACACTTGTTGTCTTACAGACATGTTGCCGACCGCAACGCCGTATTCTGCCTGATTATACGAGGGCTGGAACTTTAATAGTGGTAACTATTGCCCGCATCTCGTGGTCGTGCGGTAGCGTTCTCGCTTCCCACGCCCGGGTTCCCGGGTTCGATTCCCGGCGGGGTCAGGGATTTTCTCTGCCTCGTGATGGCTGGGTGTTGTGTACTGTCCTTAGGTTAGTAAGGTTTAAGTAGTTCTAAGTTCTAGGGAACTGATGACCATAGATGTTAAGTACCATAGTGCTCAGAGCCATTTGAAACATTTGGTAACTATTTATTTACAGCTCGTACAAAATAAATACGTGTTCCAAAGTTTTACTGACCTTCAAAGTAGTGTCCAACATTGTGTATAGCCCGTTCCCAGAGATGTGGAAGTCGTATGATACTCTTAACAATGACAGTTCGAGCGGCGCGGTCTATTGCCCAACGATTTTGTAGCAGTTCTGAAGGGAATGCCGTGAAGTGTTTCCTTCAGTTTAGAAATCGAGTTCAACTTACGAGGACTTAAGTCAGTGGTGTGCAGTAGGTGGTAGTCAAACAGATCACTAACAGCTTGCACTGTACGTGCTTGAGCAACGTCCTGCAAAATGATGATCATGTCCTGCAGAAAGTGTCATCACTTCTGTCTCTATGCTGTTCATTTTTGGAACACAACCTACGACCAGCTTAGAGACACAAGAGATGACACTTTCTGCAGGACCTGACCATCATTTTGCAGGACGATGCTCAAGCAAGTACAGTGCAAGCTGTTACTGATTTGTCTGACTGATGGGGCTGCTACGTGCTATACCACCTACCGCACTCAACTGACTTAGGCCCTCGTGAATTCAGCCCGGTTTCTAAACTGAAGGAAACACTTCACGGCATTCGCTTCAGAACTGCTACAAATTCGTTGGGCAATAGACCGCGCCGGTCGAACTGTCACTGCTAAGAGTATCCTACGACTTCCACATCGCTGGCAACGGGTTGTACACAATGCTGGTGACTTCTTTGAAGGTCAGTAAAACTTTGAAACACTTATCTCTTTGGACGAGCTCTAAATAAATAGTTGCCACTATTAAAGTTCCAAACCTCGTATATCTCTGTATTTGAATACGCATGTCTACCATGTACCAGTTTCCTTGGCGCTTCCGTGTACTTCAATTGTATGTCATTATTTTTAAAGTACCATTGATTAAAAGTGATATACACTCCGAAAAGATGGTTACTGTGACAAATAAAAGATATCATGACATCCCTACTTCAGTACACATTGCCAACAGCCAAACAGTTCTTCCGTAGCTATCCTCACTTCACTCAAGGTGAGTGCTATCGATGGTCCTAAAGCGGTTGATACCTTCTGCGTAAGGTACACAAATACGAGTACAATAGACTCAAAGGTAGGCGGAATGAACATTTGCACATACTGAAGTACACATGCCCACCTGTCACACCTGTGTAAAAGTCTGATTGTCATGTTTTTGGCATAAATGGCGAGTGGAGTTATTGCACTGTTTTTCATTCGGGTGTTTTTTCCTAAATACCGACACCCTAAGAAAACACCTTTCAGTACAGGAATGTCACAATGTTCGAGCTTAGAGTATGCCCTAGGAAACCTGCAAAAGAGTAAACCTTAGAAATACACTACTGGCCATTAAAATTGATACACCACGAAGATGACGCGCTACAGACGCGAAATTTAACCGACAGCAAGAAGATGCTGTGATATGCCAAAGATTACCTTTACAGAGCATTCACACAACGTTGGCGACGGTGGCGACACTTACAACGTACTGACATGAGGAAAGTTTCCAACCGATTTCTCAAACACAAACAGCAGTTGACCGGAGTTTCCTGGTGAAACGTTGTTGTGATGCCTCGTGTAAGGAGGAGAAATGCGTACCATCACGTTTCCGACTTTGATAAAGGTCGGATTGTAGCCTATCGCGATTGCGGTTTATCGTATCGCGACATTACTGCTCGCGTTGGTCGAGATGCAATGACTGTTAGCAAAATATGGAATCGGTGGGTTCAGGATGGTAATACGGAACGCCGTGCTGGATCCCAACGGCCTCGTATCACTAGCAGTCGGGATGACAGGCATCTTATCCGCATGGCTGTAACGGATCGTGCAGCCACGTCTCGATCCCTGAGTCAACTGATGGGGAAGTTTGCAAGACGACAACCATCAGCACGAACAGCTCGACAACCTTTGCAGCAGCATGGACTATCAGCTCTGACACCATGGCTGCGGTTACCCTTGACGCTGCATCACAGACAGGAGCGTCTGCGATGGTGCACTCAATGACGAACATGGGTGCGCGAATGGCAAAACGTCATTTTTTCGGATGAATCCAGGTTCTGTTTACAGCATCATGATGGTCGCATCCGTTTTTGGCGACATTGCGGTGAACGCACATTGGAAGCGTGTATTCGTCATCTCCATACTGGCGTATCACCCGGCGTGGTGGTATGGGGTGCCAGTGGTTACACGTCTCTGTCTCCGCTTGTTCGCATTGACGGCACTTTGAACAGTGGACGTTACATTTCATATGTGTTACGACCCGTGGCTCTACCCTTCATTCGATCCCTGCAAAACCCTACATTTCAGCAGGATAATGCACGACCGCATGTTGCAGGTCCTGTACAGGCCTTTCTGGATACAGAGAATGTTCGACTGCTGCCCTGGCCAGCACATTCTCCAGATCTCTCACCAATTGAAAACGTCTGGTCAATGGTTGCCGAGCAACTGGCTCGTCACAATACGCCAGTCACTACTCTTGATGAACTGTGGTATCGTGATGAAGCTGCACACGCAGGTGTACCTGTACACGCCATCCAAGCTCTGTTTGACTCAATGCCCAGGCGTATCAAGGCCGTTATTACGGCCAGAGGTGGTTGTTCTGCGTACTGATTTCTCAGGATCTATGCACCCAAATTGCGTGAAAATGTAATCACATGTCAGTTCTAGTATAATATATTTGTCCAATGAATATTGGTTTATCATCTTCGTATCTTCTTAGTGTAGCACTTTTAATGGCCAGTACTGTAAAAAAGGGGGAAGCGGATGTGCAGAAATTACTCGCGTATATTTCTAAGGTTTACTCACTTGCAGGTTTCCTAGGGCATACTCTAAACTGGAACACTGTCATTCCTGTACCGAAAAGAATTTTCTTGAAGGATCGGTATTCAGGAAGAAACACCATAATAAAAGACAGTGCAATAGCTCCACTCGCCAGTTATGCCAAAAACGTGACAATCAGCCTTTTACACGGGTGTTACAGGTGGGCACGTATACTTCAGCATTTCGCAAATGTTCCTTCCGCCCCCCTTTGAGTCTACTGCATTTGTGTCCCTTACGCAAAAGGTATCAACCGCTTTAGGACCATCGGTAGCACTCACCTTGAGTGCAGTCAGGATCGCTACGCAAAGGCTGTTTGGCTGTTGGCAACGTGTACCGAACAAAATTGTTAGGGATATCATGATATATTTTATTTGTGACAGTAACCATTTTTTCGGAGCGTGTATCACCTGTAATCACTGGTACTTTAAAATAATGTCATACAATTGAAATACGCTAAAGCGCCAAAGAAACAGGACTGGGCAGGTGTATTCAAATACAGAGATATACACTACTGGCCATTAAAATTGCTACACAAAGAAATTCAGATGATAAACGGGTATTCGTTGGACAAATATATTATACTAGAACTGACATATGATTACATTTTCACATAATTTGGGTGCATAAATCCTGAGAAATCAGTACCCAGAACAACCACCTCTGGCCGTAATAACGGCCTCGATACGCCTGGGCATTGAGTCAAACAGAGCTTGGATGGCGTGTACAGGTACACCTGCCCATGCAGCTTCAACACGATACCACTGTTCATCAAGAGTAGGGACTGGCGTATTGTGACGAGCCAGTTGCTGGGCCACTATTGACCAGCCGTTATCAATTTGTGAGACCTCTGGAGAATGTGCTCGCCAGGGCAGCAGTCGAACATTCTCTGTACCCAGAAAGGCCTGTACAGGACCTGCAACATGCGGTCGTGCATTATCCTGCTGAAATGTAGGGTATCGCAGGGATCGAATGAAGGGTAGAGCCACGGGTCGTAACACATCTGAAATGTAACGTCCACTGTTCAAAGTGCCCTCAATGCGAAAAAGGGTTGCCCGAGACGTGTAACCAATGGCACCCCATACCACCACGCCGGGTGATACGCCAGTATGGCGATGACGAATACACGCTTCCAATGTACGTTCACCGCGATGTCGCCAAACACGGATGCGATCATGATGCTGTAAACTGAACCTGGATTCATCGGAAAAAATGACGTTTTGCCATTCGTGCACCCAGGTTCGTCGTTGAGGACACCATCGCAGGCGCTCCTGTCTGTAATGCAGCGTCAAGGGTAACCGCAGTCGCGGTCTCCGAGCTGATAGTCCATGCTGCTGCAAACGTCGTCGAACTGTTCGTGCAGATGGTTGTTGTATTGCAAACGTCCCTATTTGTTGACTCAGGGATCGAGACGTGGCTGCACGATCCGTTACAGCCATGCGGATAAGATGCCTGTCATCTCGACTGCTAGTGATACGAGGCCGTTGGGATCCAGGACGGCGTTCCGTATTACCCTCCTGAACCCACCGATTCCATATTCTGCTAACAGTCATTGGATCACGACCAACGCGAGCAGTAATGTCGCGATACGATAAACTGCAATCGCGATAGGCTACAATCCGACCTTTATCAAAGCCGGAAACGTGATGGTACGAATTTCTGCTCCTTTCACGAGGCATCACAACAACGTTTCACCAGGCAACGCCGGTCAACAGCCGTTTTTGTATGAGAAATCGGTTGGACCCTTTCCTCATGTTAGCACGTTGTAGGTGTCGCCACCGGCGCCAACCTTGTGTGAACGCTCTGAAAAGCTAATCATTTGCATATCACAGCATCTTCTTCCTGTCGGTTTAATTTCGTGTTTGTGGCGCGTCATGTTCGTGGTGTAGAAATTTTAATGTCCAGTAGTGTATAAACATAAATAACCTGCGCTCTTTTCCAGCCCGTGCCCGCCTCACATTTTTTTTTTTTTTTACCCCTGTTCTTTTTCACTATTTCGGCTACGCGTGTGAAATTTCACACCGGCAGTTTTATCCCGCCTGTTTTTTGTCGGCGCCGTGTCGGTTTGAGAACCACAGGTAACGGGAGGCGCGCCCAGGCTGGCGGCGCAACGAAGCGAGTGATCGCCGCGGCCCGGCGCGCCGGCGTTCGAGGGCGGCTGCGTCTGCCGCTGCGGCTGCGGCGAGGAGCCTCCGCTCCGTGGCGTCGCCAATCGATGCCCGCGGCCGGCACCGCAGCCACGCCGCTGCTGTACGGCCGGGGCGCCGGAAGCTTCAGCCTGACAACAACGTCCGCCACTCGAGTGGCCACCGACACGGAGCAATGCTGGCCGTCTTCCGTTACACGTCACAAGCAACCACACCGAAGAAGAACTGGTGACCCTCAGCAGATATCTCGCAAATGAGGCACCTCTAGCTTAAAAATTCGGCGAGAAAGGCAGTCCACGACTTTCTTCAGGTACACTACATCTGAAGCCTATCATTGATAATAACATCACGTTTCATTTGTAAGGCCGGTATTACACTAACAAATTTCTTTGTCCAATATCTTTGTCAAAGAAATTTGATGGTGTAATAGGGAACTTTGTCAAATGTCGTCAAATATTTGATCAAATCTAGGGCCTCGCTGTAGATTTGATCAAAGAAGTCACTGGTCTTCTGTTCACTGCAATGTGACATGTTACCAAGTGGAGCGCTTGCATCGCTGCAGCGTTCTGTCATCTGTAGTGTTTTTATAACATTGCCGGTAAATACAATTGGTGTGTACCGACAACTACAAAATTAATAGAGATGTATAAAGCTGAAGAGGAGCTGTACAACGTGAGGCACCCTGAATACAAAAATAGATTAAGAAGATTGGCGACCTAACCTAACCTAACCAAACCTAACTCTCTCCTGTAGAAAGCAATCGGCGTGTTACAGTGAGCCTGTCTTCTGCTGATGTAGCAATTGTTAAGTGAATATTGTGCTCTGTGATACGAGGATGCACTTCACTGAGCACATACAGTAATGTATGCTCAGCCATTCTTAAGTAATTGATGTAATACTTGACGTCCTCCACTATCAGCTCACGTAACAAGTTTTGTTGAATGCTTTTATCGTGTCGTCGTGAAAGCCACGGCTTCTCCCAGGTACGTTACCTTTTTTTCCCCCACTTCTCTTCCACATGTGCGCACAGTGCAATTGTGGTACATGCAACTGCTGTAGTTAATAATAAGTTGTTGTTGTCAGTCATCTTGAACTTTGACGAAAAATATGATGAGAGTGTAATACCCCTTCTAGCGCTATGTCAAAGATCTTTGTCAAATATATTTGATGGAATATTTGATCAAATCTTTGACAAAGAAATTTGATAGTGTAATAATGGCCTAAGGCAAAAAAAGAAACTGTAAAATTTTTGCACACACTGCATCAGTGATGTAAAAGACATACAGGGTGCCCCAGGAATGGCGTGACAAACTTCGAGGGGTTGTAGAGGGTGTCTTGAAGAACAAATCGAGGATAGGAACCCGTGTCTGGAAATGTCTTCCGTCGACGCTACAGAGCGTCGACGTTATAGGCGCCAGCGCCTGCAGCTAGGCCACCCCTTAGGCAGCAAATGTGACTTCGTACCTTAACTGACCATAAGCAGAACGTCTCTCAATGTCGTTTGTTATTCACTGATCGTGAATGATTGCCACGATTGCCAGTAGAGAAGATTGAAGTAGCTGCTACATAGAAAGGCCTAATTTTCTATGAATGAGATTCTCTGTTGCCTCGATGGGTGATGGTTTCCATCTCCAGTTTATTTTTCTTGTGGAAACACCTAAAAATCTCCAATGTTTTTCTGAATACAGGAAAAACATAAACTCCAGATGGAAACCTGTGTCCAAAACCGTCAGAAAACAAGGCAACTGATCCTCGCATTTATAGGAGGCAAGTCTTGTCTATGCAGCAGCTAGCTCTATCCACTGGCGATCATGGCTATTGGTCGCGATCACTGAATAACAAACAATATTACGAGGTGTTCCGCCTATGATCCGACAGCATACAGTCACTTTTGCTGCTGAATGGGTTGCATAGTGACAGGCGCCAGCACCTATAACTTCAACGCAGTGTATCATTGCCGGATGACGTTTCTGGACACAGATTTCTATCTTCTAACTACGAGTATGTTTCTGGGACACCAATCCTAAGTTTGTTTCTCACAGACAAAAATGTCTCTTAGCAGTTACTATGAGAGCACTTTTTTGACGTCTGCATCATGGGTACCTGCCAAGTCATTCTTTGGAGCCCATCAACTCACAATTGCCTCGTCCCAAAAGCGAACATATACAAGGCTGACTAAAATGTGCAACCCATTTCATTCCTGTCAATTCTCGTTGAGAAATATTCAACTGCTTAGTGAAGAGGACAATTTTAAGCCGATATATTACCTTTGCTATCCACCTTCCTTGATGCAGAATTACTGCGATTTTGAAGCTGAAGTCGTTTTTTGACCAACCTCCTAGGTACAGGAGTGAGAGTAATAACTCTTTGCAGTCTTCTCTTGGACGACTTCCGTCGTTTAGGATATTCTCAAAGTAGTTAACCATTTTCACTTGTTCTTCTAGAAAGCCTTCGATAGAACTTTCTTCGTCCAGTATAGTCGTATATGACTTCTTATCAAGTGAAACCCACAGACTTAGGAAGTTCCGAAAAATCTGCACGCCAGGATCATTATGGTATCCCACAACACTCCTCAAGCACTCTTTTCTATATCAGTTCATGGGTGTGATGTTAACAAGCCAAACACAACAATGTTAGAATCCCTTTTCACTTTTGGTACGTGCCCCTTGAATCAGTCCTGTATCAGATGCTGTAGTATCAAAAGATAAACCGATGATATTGTCACGTAGCTCAAATCGGTTCACTTTTCGAATTTATACTTCTGCCACCTGTTCACCAGTGCCTTTCAGGGCAACAGGTA
This sequence comes from Schistocerca cancellata, assembly GCF_023864275.1. NCBI lineage: Eukaryota > Metazoa > Arthropoda > Insecta > Orthoptera > Acrididae > Schistocerca > Schistocerca cancellata. The sequence continues at coordinate 388,224,127 of NC_064627.1, read as the reverse complement.
CGCCGAGCAAATGCTCTAAATATTTGCCAGCCACTAGAATTACAACTCTATCTTCCAAAGTTTTTACACTCCCGTGGGCAAGCGAGGGCAACAATTTACTATCCCAATGCAAGACAGGGTTTGCAAAGCGTGACTCTTCGATTTTCATTGCTATGTCACTTCTGTTGACCGCCCGAGCTCAGTAAACGGTAGCTGGAGATAACGAAACTTTTGAAACATCGTGGCCAAGGTTCTTTTCAGTAGCCATAATACAGTACTTGCTTGTCGAATAGAGAGCTGTTCTCGATCCCAAGCAGACGTGAGTGTCTGATCATGAGGTTTAATCCAGGAGTTGAACGTCAGTTCATCGTCGCTGGAGGCTAAAACTCTGCCTCCATGTCACTGGGTGTTGATGATGGTGGAGATAAGTCTTCTATTATAACTACTGAGCCAGGTGGCGTCGTGATTAACACACTGGACTCGCATTCGGGAGGACGACGATTCAAACCAGCGTCCGCCCACCATTAAGTTTTCCGTGATTTCCCTAAAACGCTCCAGGCAAACACCTGGATGGTTCCTTTGAAAGGAAAAAAAGTAATAACAGTGAAAGCTGATAAAGATAGTGATCTCGTCATAGTTTCAGAAGATGATTACGTGATTATAATACAAGAGTATCACAGTTTTCTTTTTATAAAGAACAGTATTTAAGCCACCCTTAAGGAAAAGTCTGATAGTGCGCAATTTTTTGTAGTTCCACATGAGAAACGAAGACTAATTAGCGTGAATCCCGTTCTTTCATCAGTTAATGCCTTAATAAAACTCCACAAAGAAAGCAAAAGGATGCGATTTATTATTGATGGAAGAGGGGCTCCAATGGCAGAACTAAATAGATATTTGTTTAAAAAAACTGTCGATCTCATTCAATTTCCGATTAACTGTAGTTTACGAAATAATGTAGCTTATGCGGATGAAGCTAAAGATTTGCTGATCACTGAAGACATGCTACGTCATAGTAAACTAACAATAGATGAAACTTTAAAATAATAAGAAGCAATTTAATTCATAACAGCACCATGGAAATGGGTGAACTAATAGAATTTCTTGATCTATTGGAATTCAGCCTGAGTGTTTATCACTTTGAATTTGGTGAGGAAGTCTACCAACAGAAGTATTGTTTGCCGATAGGCAGATACATCTCTAGGTTATCAGCGGACATGTGTATCAATAATATAGAGACGGCGGTGTTACAGAATAACACACAGTTGACACAGACGCTATGTAGACGATGTATTCATTGTAATAAAGGGAGGGGAGACGGATCTGCATGCGCTGCAAATGATTTTTAACCAACAGTATCACAGTATTGAACACACTTTAGAGAAAGAGTCTGAAAGGACAGCAACAAGGGCAGAAAATAAGTTGAAATTTCTATTTACCATAAACCAACACATTCAGATGTAGTGATAACGGATGATACCAACCACCCACCACAACATAGAAAAACGTATTTCTTTGCTATGGAAGCTTGCCTACGTAAGCTTCCGTTAGATGAAAAGGAACTACAGCAGGAGTTATGCATCCTCAAACAAGTAGCAGTAGCCAATGGTTTTAAGACACGTTTAGTTACACAAATCTTCAAAAAATACAAAGGCCAAACAAACCCGCGTAAGGAAGGAAAAAAGTTTATTATACTGAAATATTACGGCCGTATTACCGAAAAGTTAGTGCACGCTTTCCGTAAACAGTACGAAATGGCATTTCGAGCTGCAGGTCAGTTAAACTAAGAAATAAAAGTAAAAAATTAAAACAAGTATTATGCATCTTCTGTGTACAGATTACAATGTGTAACATGTGATCTTTTTTACGTAGGTCAAACTGGTTGGAATTTTGTAACTAGGTACAAGTAATATATGAACTTAAACGACAAGACTGGTTTTGGTCATTATTTGCGAAGCACAAAACATACAGTAGGTGGTTGTGACACTGATATGAAAATTTTACACGTGGTACGTAAAGGAATGAAATTAGACGTAAGATTAAAAAGCCGGGAAAATTGCCGAACGAACAGTCCGAATTTAAATACAACATTTTTTTGCTCTGTTTGAAAATGATTTATGATTCAGTAAGGCCGTAGCTTATGCTATCAGTAATTTATAGAACAGTGCGATAATATCTCAGCCTTTACCAATTCAGCAGCTATGTATTTAATTGAAACATTATGATCTCCGAGAACTGTCAGGCACTACCTGACAATTCGTCCTACTATGGTGATCTCTGAGAGACAGAATATATGAGCACACAATGAACAACCAATGAACAACTGAAGGCGCCTGTCAAATTTTTATGTCTCAAGAACTAAAGTTACCTATCGAATTTTGAAGACAACGGTAACAGTGCCAAGTTACATTAATTACATTGCTCTAATGTAAAAACAGATGTATTACGCACAGTGAAACATTGCACATGCAGGTACATGACAAAAGATTTATTGCACTACTGTAATCTGTGCACACAAAATGTTTGAAAATGTTCTATTTCATGTTTTGTTCATAACATTGTATCGTCTAATATAGGCAATTGTTAGAGAATGAACGAAAAGTTCGAAACTAGTCATTAATAAAAATATTATTTGCAACACTGACGGAAACCTTAACTAATAAATTACAAATACGGTGAGTTGCTGATCCTGATACCAATATAATGTTGGAGTTACATAAAAACTAGAAGTGGTTGTTCCACTGTAGGGAGCCGAGCTCCTACAAACTCACCAATAAGCAACCACTTTTTCTAGCAGCCAAATTCCTCTTTAGGTTCCCATTTTAAAGGTCAATTACCTGGAAAAGAAGAAAGAAATACATGAAAAGCCCAGTAATTCAAAGCACTTCGGTATAAAAAAAAATTTCATTAGTTTGAGACAAAAGTGATCAACGTGTGCATCACCTAAATATTATCCAAACTTTTAGAAATATGGTATATATATCTTTTACATCACTGAGACTCGAGACGTAAACAAAGTCATATGAAAATCACATCTTTGGAAAAATGAAACGTGCTAACCTAGAGCCACTAAATTGCAGAGACGTTTATTGCTACGCCCCGTCCTCTGTTCTAAACAGTCCCAGGCATTACTATTATATTTAATGCCGATTCTATCACCTCAGATCATATAAAATAGTAGATTACCCTCATAAAGTAAGCAGGCTACTTGAAAAATCAAGTGGCGCGCATACTGGTAACGCCATAAAATATGTTCCTCAACATACCAGGGCCTCGCCTATTGCTTATGGTTGGAGGACCTGGGCATTCAGTTAAGTAAGTTACTTTATTAGTTACAGAATCAAAGAATTTTAATTGGTAAACATAAGATTTACCCATAAAACAAAGGAAGCAAGATACATTAACGGTGAGATCAACCTGAACGTTACAGTGACTTTACTTCAACAGAATAAAACAGAAAATTAATTTTTATGAGGATCGCCACCAGAATGATGCTGGATAATTACAACTGAATTGGTGCACAGTAACATAAAGGACACAAACTATGAATTCAAACCGTGACATAATAAACTATAATAAAAAATACAAAAAAACAGTACGAATCAGAACAGAGCCCAAAACAGATTAAGAGAAACGAAAAGATTAGGAATATCATCACAAGATGGATGAACTTCTGTGAATCAACTAGCAACGAATCGAAACATGAGTGGTTATCTGAATACGGAACACGATCCCCTTGAAACAGAAAATTGAACTGTAGAACACACGGATTCGAATATGTGAGGCGTGTAGAACATATTATGCACAAACTGATTCCATCAGTCGGAAATGAATTTCTCTCACCTTACACTGACCGACTTCTGAAGTTTGACGTGTGCGTTGCAGTCGCAGTCTTAGGGGACATCCATTAATTACGTGAGCTCAAAAAGGTGAGGAGAGGTTCAAGCAAAATATCATCAAATCTCATTTAAAGAGGGGGGGGGGGGGGGGATAAAAAATCTCAAATCAACTTTCCAATTCAGAGAATGTAGCCTACATTATTATAACAAACAACACTTAGTTTTATACAATTAATCCCGACCAGAAGCAATATCAAAGAGCCCACGAATCTTTACGGTCTCTCTGAAATTAACTGAATGCTTGCATGCCCGCGATTCCCCGATTGGGAACAAGTGCCATACAAATTTCAGATTTCATTCGCGGGGTTCCCTGCTGCGCCGGTGGAAATCACAGCGTGTTATTCATGATATTCTGCAATGCATATAAAGTTGATTTTATCATGTTCAAGATGAATTCGTATCCAAACTTTTACAATGCGTCTGTTAAACGTCATGCACACAAGTTGCAAAATACGTGTGAGCAAGAAGTTAATTGCTTGTGGAAAGAAGCTAAGGTGAAGTTCACCAACAAGAATTCTCCAAGTGGTCATATCAATCAAGAGAATGATAAACTGCATAATCATACGTTTCAAAGGAATATGCGAACAATGTTGTCTTTCATCTGCAAAGTAATTAAAGGTTCAGTGATATTTAAAGCATATAATTATTAATAAAAGGTCAATCTTTTAGGTGTCCGTCAAAACGGTTAACAATATTTTCGCGGAGCCTTTTTGCCGTCTCTCTCTCTCTCTGTCCGTCCTTCCGAATACTACTCAGGACTGGCGTGATAAAAATAAAGCGTTTTTAATCACATGATGAAATGTTGTTTAATACTCATTGTAAATAAAACATGTTTTATTAAAGTGCTTTAATCAATATTTAAAACAAATAAAAAATTCATTTTACGTACTTTTACCCGACTATGGGGTAAACCTCACGTTACGAAGTCCGCTTATCATGGCTGTTGATGGGTCGTCGTGCTCCATACTGTAGTAGCTAATAATTGTGGATAGTGTGGACCGGTGTGTTGTGACTGCGGCTGGCGGACATGGTCATCTTCAAGGTTACTGATCGCCGATACGGAAAAAATATCAAAATCCTGGTAGTTCAATGTTAAACTTTTAAGACTCGGCAGAAGGCCGAAGCCAAGAAAACACGGACTAGAAACGGACTACGAGTTGCACCCAGACCAAGAGCAGGTCTCCATGAAGTTTTCATGGCCTTCCTTCAGACCTCCAGAAAGGCCTCTTCGCACAATCTAAGTCCTCCCGCAGTGAGGGATCTGGAAGTCAGTTAACTAGCTTCCCACGAACAAGTTAATCATATAATCGCCAACGAGCTTCGCGTTTGCGGAAACGAGAACAGTGTCGCCACAGTCCCAGGGCCGCACCCGCCTTTAGGAAATTCTGTAAATTTTGGTGTGAGCTTCGCCCTGCGTTCCCACGGAAGCATGGGACACTCTGTATGCAGGTACCAGGACGACTCGACCTTAGCTATTAGTAAACGGGGGTGGTGTTCTGGCCCTAACCGAACTTTCACAGACTTTCACAGGGACTTTCACAGACGGACTTACGGCCAGGTGTTTAGCTTGTGGATCAGTGTCTGGAGACCAAACACAACAGGATAACAGCAAGTGGTCAGTTGTAGACTTCACCGAAAGTGAGTTATTAAACAGGCTGAATTCTCACCCATACCGCTACAGGTCTCCCATTCTACTGATGACAGCGCAGGAAGCTCCTTCGATCGTCCTTCTGCCCTTTTGTCCAGGTACCGGCAGGATTAGCGCTGAAAGGCTGACTCGGCTGTTAGTGTGATCTACTACCGCGAGAACAGCACTTTGAGCGACGCCTGTATTCTCAAGTGCGTACGAAAGTTTCACCTCTAGCCCGGCACAATCGAAGGGAGTTCCCGTACGGCTCGCCTGACCTCTGCAGCTTCTGCCTGCTGGTGGGAAACGAAACACTCGAGTTAGGCAACTCTTCTCAAAGCGCCTTCTGCGCTTCACACAGGAACTCGGTAACTTCTGCCTGCCCGCCAAATCTGAACGGAACAAATGTACGACTTCTTTAAAATTTATAATAATCTTAAAGAATAAAGTGTATACTGGACCAATGAAGAAGATAGCGTAAAAGAAAACAAGTTATATATAAACATAACTAAAAACGGAATAAACAGGAAAAAGCTTTAACACAAAACCCGATCAGCAAGCCTACATAACAGTTCATATTAATAAACTGTTTCCTCCGTTTTTATTCATTTATTCTAAACAGGATGAAACTTGAACACAAAACAGGAACAGCAAGCCTACATAACAGTTTATATTAATAAACTGTATACTCCGTTTTTTTTATTTACTGTCCAGTTATTTAGTTTTTATATTGCATTACCACCACATTGTCAAAGATGTTATTTACTGCACGTTTATGCTTCAATCTAGACGAGTGACTTCTCTTCCAATGCTGTTTACAAACACTGTAACTTCTTTGGTGACAACACTCAGTAAATGTCTGAAACTTGCCTTGTAAGCCGTAAACAGGTTAACACAATAAAAGTGATATTGTTGAGCAAAAGCAAACTAGCGCTTTTCATTTATTATAAATTGTAATTTGCCAGTTTCACCATTTCTAAGTACATCTAATTACTGTTCTACGAAAGCTTGTCACGTCCTGATTTTTGGGTCCGTTTTCATGATGTGGGCATTTTTTGCAAAATTAATCCTTACGTACGTATCGGCTTGTTCATGCTTCAGTCTTTTCAAAAACTTGAAGATATCTGGATTAGGAGATTCGCAGGAAACATTGAAACGGGAATGAAAGCTTTCACAAGCGTTAGTCGCTCTCCATAAGGAAGCGCAATCTGCTGCTCAAATGTTAGGAGGAAATAGCGTATCTTTTTCGTCGTGAATGTTATTTCCAGTTACATAATCGACAAATTTTGTGGGTTTTTGGTCTTGAGGCTGTATGCAGAGAAGGTCAGCAAAAACATCAGGAACATCTAAGGCCAAAATGTAATGCCTTTTGCACTTAGTCAACCAAAGCCAAATCAAATGTTTGTATTTTTCGCCGCCTTAAATAGGTAGAAAATAAAATAAAGTTTGTGGAAATCTAAAAGGAAAATTTTTTAAGGTCCGCAACTTAATCAAGTTGCCCGTGCGGTTCTGGGCGCTTCAGTCTGAAACCGCGTGACCGCTACGGTCGCAGGTTCGAATCCTGCCTCGGGCATGGATGTGTGTGATGTCCTTAGGTTAGTTAGGTATAAGTAGTTCTAAGTTCTAGGGGACTGATGACCACAGATGTTAAGTCCCATAGTGCTCAGAGCCATTTGAACCATTTAATCAAGTACACAACTCTTGTTAGCGTGAACGATGTACAACTATTATGAGGAATAACTATATTCTATTGTGTTTAAAAAAAGCAAATAATATGCTACACTAAATGGCTGTTTTTCGTTCAACAGTAATACGGATTTCTTAAAATAACAATTACAGTTGTACTTCCCCAGCTTGAAACCGAAAAGCAATAATCTTTGACTGATAAGAAGGCAACGTTGATACTCTCAATGGATGCACAGTTCGAAGTGAACTTAAAACCAGTTGCCGCTTCATTCATTCATCTTGAACACACTGTTTAGTTTTCATACATGTTTCTTAGTTACTTGTCGTTTGCAAGGCTGAACACGAATGGTAGAACCTCCAGAGTAACTGTGGAGTGTGAATAACTGGAGAAAGTGTCCCGCTACATACTGATAAGTACCATCCATCAATATAGTTTCCTGCTGACGCAGGTGCTGTAGATTGGAGTCGACTAAGAATACATGATCGTGTTCCGTACCATTATTGAAGGATAGAGGTTTCGCCTTTTGTAGTTGTCATTTCCATCTATGATGAGACAACCTGAATTTCTATCGCGGATTTTAGCAGCTTGGGCATACATTTCAAACGACCGTGAGTAATATTGTTGTGAATATGGCTTACATCCTTCCTCATTAATACGTTTACGGTCATCTACTTTTTTGTATATAAGCCTTGATTGTGTTTCATCCAAAGTTTCATCTTTTTTGTATCAAAATTCCATAACATTCTCCAGTTTAAAAAGTGTTCTGGAACTGGTGTGTGATCATGAGTGCGTTCCAAACAGCTGCTTAGTGCAAATAATTTAATAGAACACCGTGATTTTTACCATAGCACCGCCATTCATATTCTTCAGCTCCTAGAACGCTTCTGTAAGGTGTGAATTCATAACCATCACAGAGTAAAAGTATATTACCACGATCAATAAAAGCAGGTTGCGAAACGTGATTTTCTTCCGTATTTGTCGCTTTGCAGACTAATTTGAACTACAGAACGAAACACTGCGAAATTTTGCACAGGTCTTAGAGGACAGTTGTCGTTCACAGGACTGACGAGTTCGGCTAGGGCCGGAACACCACCCCCGTTTACTAATAGCTAAGGTCGAGTCGTCCTGGTACCTGCATACAGAGTTTCCGATTTCGATAGTGAGATTCACTGACCCTTTCACAGTATCCATCTTGTGGTCATTAAAAGTTGCTGAGTCCAGGTGTGCTGTATCCGTAGCCCCAATCCCGGGTACATTAAGCAGAACAGCTATTATTAGTATGAAATGTTAAATTAAACACTGAGAGATGGGTTATCTACATTGCTACAAGCTACGTCATAACCACTTACAGTGAGTCCAAAAAGTATTCGTCTAGTTGTAATTTAAAAAAAAAAACTTAGTATATGTCACGTTAAAGGAAGGGAACATAAAATGTGAACATCCAGTCATATTCAACGAACCTTGGTAAGTCATTTTTATTGATGGACAAGGAAGTAAGTACATCCAAAGCGATAACAAATTTTACAAAATGGAGAATTTATTCAAGAGCTACTTCAAAAAGTATTCATCCACTGATATTTTTTAATTTACAATCTGAAAATATGATTTCAATTACAAAAATTAATATTTAGTGGGGTTTCCCTTGGCAGCTATTACTGCTTGTAGTCGTCTGGGCATCGAATTGATCAAGTTTGCAGTCAGAGAGGCTGGAATTTTATTCCGATCGTCTTGAAGTGCTTCTTTTAGCTCTATCCGGTTAGAAATTTGTCTTCTCCAGATGCTACTTTCCAGTACTTTCCAAAGGTGTTCAATAGGATTAATGTCTGGGCTCTGAAGTTGGGTGTTGTTTTGGGATATTGTACAGGAGCCACAGACTTGTATTTAGAGCCGTATGCTTTGGGTTGTTATCTTGTTGAAAAATGTAATTTCCTTGCAGACCTAATTTTTCGGTGCTAGGATTCAGATTGTCCTTTAAAATGTTGATATACATATGGTGATCCATTGTACCTTCTATGAAATGTAATTTTCCAACACCTGCAGCACTCATACAGCCCCGCACCATCAGGGAGCCACCACTGTGTTTAACCGTTGGCACAAGATTGTGCGGCAACATCTCCGCATTCTTCTTACGCCACAACAATCGCCTGCCATCCGCAACGAACTAGTTAAACCTAACTAACCTAAGGACATCACACACATCCATGTCCGAGGCAGGATTCGAACCTGCGACCGTAGCAGCAGCGCGGCTCCGGACTGAAGCGCCTAGAACCTCTGGGTCACAGCGGCCGGCAGTCAAAGTGTGAGGGCGTCCGGTACGTGGTGGGTTTCTTAATGATTTTCTTGCGCAAAATCGATCCATTATCGCTGAACCTTTGATCTAGGTCTACCGACTACTTTAGCACTCTCGTAAAAATATCTGTACTCATTATGTAAGCGCAGAATAAGTTTCCTTTCGGTCAGCGTCGTTTCACTACCCTTACGGCCCATGGCGCTAATTGCACTGAACCGGCGCTGTTCAAAACCACAACAGGCGATAGAATAGTGCAGCGCAAGGTTGACTCTAGTTTGAGCCGGGGGTCAGCTTTATAGTTCAATAACCGCACGCACGATTTCGGCATGTTCAGATGGTGGACGAATACTTTATTAACTAGCTCTTGTATTTCATTTTCTATTTTGTTAACCTTGATTTCGATTTGGATGTACTTCTTTCCTTGCTTTTCAACAAAAATGACTTACTGACGTACTTGTTACATGACCGGCTCTTTAGATTTTGTAAACATTTCTTCTCATGTTACACAGACTTTGTTGTCTAAGAGATATGCAGCCAGACGAATACTTTTTTGCCGGCCCGAGTGGCCGAGCGGTTCTAGGCGCTACAGTCTGGAACTGCGCGACCACTACGGTCGCAGGTTCGAATCCTGTCTCGGGCATGGATGTGTGTGATGTCCTTAGGTTAGTTAGGTTTAATTAGTTGTAAGTTCTAGGCGACTGATGACCTCAGAAGTTAAGTCGCATAGTGCTCAGAGCCATTTGATTTATCGTGGAAGAAAGGTTTCAGAGAGTACAAAATGGTTGCACCATCCATTAACAAAGCCAATTTCTGTTGATAAAATGCGAAATTTGTTGTGGGACGCCGGCCGGAGTGGCCGAGCGGTTATAGGCGCTACAGTCTAAAACGGCGTGACCACTACGGTCGCAGGATCGAATCCTGCCTCGGGCATGGATGTGTGTTCTGTCCTTAGGTAAGTTAGGTTTAAGTAGTTCTAAGTTCTAGGGTACTGATGACTTCAGAAGTTAAGTCCCATAGTGCTCAGAGCCATTTGAACCATTTGAATAGTTTTTTGACTCACTGTACATAATCAGCGCGTAATGATAGTGACATGTCAGCAAATGAAAACCGAATCGGAAAGTAAATGAAGTACGAATAATCTTACTAATTAAACTGCCGCAACACGACACAATTTGACGTTTGTTACATGCCGCCATGATGGTGATGCAATTTTAAAAGTCAATGTACATTTCGTAATGTACGTGATCTGTAAACTTCATTTATGTGGTAAGTGGTGTTGTAATTTCCAAAAGCATTAGTGTAATGAAAGCTATTGCCGCGTAAGGCGACAAGGTTGTGCACGGCGGACGGCTCGCTGCCAGAAAGGAAGCAGGCACGCGCCATTACTCGCCGCCAGCTGCCGGAAGGCACGCGAATGACCCGTCAACTACTGGCCGCGAGCCGTGGGCGGAGGACGCGGCGGCTTAAAAACGTGGCAGCACGCAGCTGCAGAGGACGTCGCTGAAGGAGCGACGCCATATCTGCCCTTGTTAGTGACTCTGGCTGAATAGCGTGAGCGATCGGATAACTGATCACGAAACGCATGTTGCTGTCTGCACTAACGAGGCAAGTGTGTACCCTCTAACAATCAGAACCACACGAAAATTTGCTTAGCATATGCACGGTCCAGCTACAGTAAGCGTTTTGTTGTTCTTCATGGCAAGCTATTCTGGGCTTACATTTCAGCAAGATAGGCACGCCCACACAGTTCGATAGAGTTTCTACTGTTTGTCTTCGTACATGCTAAACCCTACCTTGGCCAGCAAGGTTGTGGGATCTCTCCCCAATTGAGAACGTTTTGAGCATTTCAGAATCGTGCAACCAGCTGGGTATTTTGACGATCTAATGCGCTAATTGGACAGAACTGAGCACTATATCCCTCAGGAGGACATTAAACAACTCCTTCAATCAATGCCAAGCCGAATAACTGCTTACATAAGGGCCAGAGGTGGAACAACGCGTTATTGAATTGTTCAGTTTGTTAAACTCTCTCTCTCTCTCGAATAAATCATCCAACTTTTCTGAAATTGTAATTATTTGTTTGTCTGTACATTACATCACATGTACCGATTTATATCACATTCGGACAATTACTTCGTGGTGCATCGTGTTTCATCTCTTAGATTGTACTTTCCCTGCCTGGTGACGTGTCCCGAATGTGCCCACAGCCGGTCATTAAGTGTCGCGACGGGTAGTGGTCATAAGATTTTCGCTCATTATTGTAGCTCAGCATTTCTCTAGAGCAGGGCTTAACAACTGGCCGGTTTTGAGCGCGAGTACTCGCGTCTGCTCAGGCAAGTGCTCGCGAGCAGTTGCAAGGTCGCGGAGTGGGGAGGGAGGGGAGGAAGGGGAAATGCGCGCGCACGTTTGAATAGGCCACAACGTGCCTACTGAATTCGCGCCGACTGTGCAACGTTTAAAGTACTACGATCAGCTCTAACAGTCACTTCGCTGGTTAAGAATCATGTCAAGTTGCCGTTGTGTCACCCCAACCATGCTTTCGCAGTTCAACCCCCATTGGGAGTAATTGTATCTGTTTACAGAAAAAGATGGTGTTGCAAAATGTTTAGTATGTCACAAAACGCTGAATTCTTTTAGGAAATTTAATTTGCAGCGACATTATATGCCGTACCACGCGAAAGACTACGGAAGTGGAAAATGTGATGGACCAGATCGTGCACAGGAAGTTATTAAACTTAAAAGGAAGCTATCCGAAGAAGATCTGGACGACGAAGAAAAATCAACTGAGGCAGCTCTCAGAGTGAGTTACACAATTGCTTTGCTTTTAGCAAAATCCCTGCGCCCCTTCACTATGGCGATTTAATAAAAGTATGTTTGGTAGTTGCAGCGGAACATTTGAGTCCATCTCAAGTTGAACAGTTTCGGATTGTGCCATTATCTAACATGACCATTATGCATCGCATACAGGACATGGCAGACGACGTCCAGAGCCAGCTTGCAAATATCTATAAAGATTTTATGGCGTATTGTCTAGCTCTGCACGATAGTGTTGATATCACTGGCACAGCGCAGCTTGCCATATTTATTAGAGGTGTTAATAGAGATCTTCAGGTGAGGGAGGAGCTCCTCGATGTAGTAGCCATGAAGAACACTACAACCGGAGGGGATATTTTAAGTAGTGTTGAAGAAAGTGTTGAAAATATAGGATTGTCGTGGAATTCTTTAGTTTCAGTGTCTACAGACGGTGCACCAGCGATGACAGGGAAAAAGTCAGATTTCGTTGCGCTGTTGAAGGAGAAAATGCAAAAACTGACCGTGCCGAATGAAATAAGGGGCGTTCACTTTGTGGTCCACCAGGAAAACTTATGTGGAAAGAGTATTACTCTAAAAATGTGATTAGTGTTTTTGTTCGTACAACCAATTATATAAGGAAGCATGGGCTACAACACAGGCAATTTAAAAGCTTTCATGAGCATGAAAGCCAGTATGGTAGCCCGCCTTATTACAGCGAGGTCCGCTGGCTTAGTCGTGGTGAATTATTAAATCGATTTTTTTGCCTATTAGATGGGATAAATATGTTCATGGAAATAAATAACATGTGTGTTCCTGAATTGAAAGAGTCTTCATGGAAATGTGATCTCGCGTTCTTAGCACGTTTAACTAGCCATCTGAATGCTTTGAACATTTCACTACAAGGTAAAGATCTGCTAATTACTCATTTTATAGATCGAACACGAGCTTTTAAAATGAAATTGACGCTTTGGGTGAGTCAACTGGAAACAGGAAATCTAGCTCGTTTCCCTAAATTATCATCCGTGCAAGATGTTCACAAAGACTGTGAACGTTATTCACATAGTTTAGTTGCCCTTAAGGAAGAATTTGATCAACGCTTTTAAGATCTGACAGCACTAGACAGTGATTTTGATCTGTTCTCCTCTCCATATTCAGCGAATATTGAAGAGATTCGTCCTGAACTGCAACTAGAAATTATTGACCTGCAGTGTGACAGAGAATACAGAGACAAATTTCAGAACAAGAAAAACATTTTGAAATTCTGCAGACACTTCCCTCAGGATAGATTTCCTCGTTTGCACAAATTGGCTGCTACAATAATATCAATGTTCGGTTCCACGTATGTTTGTGAACAACTGTTCTGTGCAATCAAATGTAACAAGAAGCGCCTGAGAAACGCATTGTCTGATCGAAATTTAAACTGCACGCTGCGTCTACAATGCACAAGAACAATTACTCCGAACACAGACGCAATTGTAAAGAGCAAAAAGTACAAGATAACCGAGAATCCCACACTTCAGTGACATCTTTTATTGTGTAACAGTTCACAAATTAATACGAATGTAGAGGCATACACTAAGCTAATAAAATTATGTGGCTCGTGTACATGCTCCTTTATTTGTTTCATTTGTCGCAGTAATAATTAGTTAGTGATATCCCTGCAGGTGGCCGCAGATTTACATTGACTGGCGGCAGCAGCTGTGTGCCCCACGTGACTCTCCCCACTCTCCGCTCTGGTCCGGTAGTGGGGGTAGCGTGCTCGCGCTGCTCCGTGCTCAGGCCTTGCTGCTCACAGCTTGCTCCGCGAGCACGTATGTTGTGAAGCCCTGCTCTAGAGAGCCTGTGACGAATCTTGCAGCTCACACAAGAGAAGATGTTTCACTAGGTTAATATGCTGCTGTACTTCTTCAGGCTTCCCCGAGTTTCTTAGGCGTTATGTCCCATGATGATGAGCAAACTACACAATATGCCAACACTGCAGCCGGACGCGGTGGCCGAGCGGTTCTAGGCGCTTCAGTCCGGAACCGCGCGACTGCTACGGTCGCAGGTTTGAATCCTGCCTCGGGCATGGATGTGTGTGATGTCCGTACGTTAGTTAGGTTTAAGTAGTTCTAAGTTCTAGGGGACTGATGACCTCAGATGTTAAGTCCCATAGTGCTCAGAGCCATTTGAACCATTTGAACCAACACTGCACCTGCTCCTCATCTCTTTTGATATGCGACTGGAATATTGTACTGTTTACACAACACCATCCGACACAACACCAGCGAACCTTTCAAGTTGAGGTATTGTTATTGGGCAACCTGTTCAGATGTTTTATTTACGATAATTAAGGGACTTGATCAGCTTCGAAATTATTATAATTTTATCTTTATATTTGCTTGTAGTATTTGATCTCAGTTGAAACCCTGAAGTATATGAAGTGATCCAAAACGTAACCATACGGAGTTACTCTATTTTTGGTCTTCATATTGGGTGCACACAAGAATTGGAATGTTCTCGTTTATAACTCGCACAAAATAACGTAGGACCGTTGCAGAAATGCATTCTCGTCGTGAGCGCTGAGAGAGACATCCTGTTGTTAGGAAGGGGTGATCGCTTCAGTTGGCTGTCACCTGCCGACCTGCACGCTTCGAGCATTCTAGTTGCTATCTACTTACTATATAACATGACACTGCAGTCTTCAGACACCATAGATGCAGGGAAAGTCTTCATGAAGAGCATGTGTAATTACGTTGGATAGTCACGTCTATGTCACGACCACCTATGCTCCACGTCAATGTGCAATAACTACTCACAATTGGTATATGGCAGCATCAGCATTGGAGGGTATATAAAGTGTGTCGGGAGAAGCCGAAAACAGAGCAGTCATTGTCGTAATGCGTAAATGGAGCGATTTAGCTGACATCCAAAAAGGACATGATCATTGGCTTCTGGGCCAAGGGTCGAAGAATTTCCGAAATGGCTAAGTTTGTAAACTGTTCTCGAGCCGCCGTGGCTTAAGAACACCGAGCTTGGCAAAATGACGCTATCTAAAACAGGCGCCGAGGCAACTGTGATGCGACACGGACCAAAGATTGCAGGAGAGAATAACGGCTGTGGAAATGTCTTTGGACGAATAGACGAGCAAATGTTGAGCAACTGACTGCCCAGATGAATCCAGGGGCTACCAACAAAATCCCCTCAACGACCGTTCGGCGATCGTTGCTGCGTATGGATCTCTATAACAGGCGCCTGGTTCACGCATCCATGGTGAACCGACGAAGGCTGGAATTTGCACGCTAACTGGACGATCATTAAATGGCGACAGGTGGTCTTTGCAGATGAATCATGTTTTATGCTCGAACGGACAGATGGCTGTTAGGGCGTACGGAGCGAAACGTCTGAAAGCGAACATCCTGCAACAATCGTCAGACGGTTCCACGTCGATGGAAGGAGCGTTATGATCCGGGAAATGTTTTCGTGGCATTCCTTGAGTGATGTCATTCTGCAAGGCATGATCAGATCAACACAAGTATACATCTATCCTTGGGGACCATGTCCATTGCTACATGTAACTCGTTTTTTCCTCAGCACGATGGCAGCTACCAGCAGTGCAAGCACACTGCACACAGTCTACGCGTGTGGCTCTAGGAACACCAGTATGAGTTTACACTCTTCCTCTGGCCACCAAACTCCCCGAGTTTAAACCCAGTGGAGAATTTCAGGGACTACTTCGATCAGCCTTAACGCGCCACGGATTCTCAATCGTGATACCCAGCGCAGCTGATCACGTAACTGGAGTCGACATGGCTCGACTTCCCTGTCGGTATGTTCCAGAACCTCACTGACTCTTCCTGCATGTCTTGCAGCTGCCCGCACTGCAAAGCATGGTTATTCAGGTTTCTGATAGGTGGTCTCATTAATTTGACTGGACAGTGTAAATTGCTCATTCCAAAAACAGTGGTAGGAAAAACAGAAACGAGAATTAGGATTCAACATCCCGTCGGCATCGGGGTCATTACCGACAGAGCACAAGCTCGGATTGTCGCAAGGATGGGGAAGGAAATCGGCCGTGCCCTTTCAAAGTAACCGCGCCGGGAAGTGATTTACGGCAATCAAGGAAAACCGAAATCTCCATGGCCGCTTTCGGACGTGAACCGTCGTCTTTCCGAATGCGAGGCCAGTGTGCTAACCACTGCTTCACCTCGCTCGGTCAGTGGTACGAGACATTCGCATGAAAAGTGCGCTTCTTATCACGAGAGACTTTTAAATGATCACCTATTCAAGGTCTAACAAGGGGAGGACACGACTTTCGGAACACGAATTTACTTCGAACTTTATACGCTTTTAGTAGTCTATTACGACAACATAAAGTGCAAGTAGAAAGGCGTACTAATAGGGCAATTTCGAGAAAACCGAAGGGAATTTTCAAGCGTCAGTTTTGTACCGGTGCGTTGCGATCCTGTGCATGAGCAGGCAGCAGTCGCGTGGTTAGCGTTCAAGCTCCGTAATTAGTGGATCGCTGTATCGAGTCCTGCACATACCTTTTTTCAATCTTATATTGTTTTTTAACACTTATCACATTATTTTATACATATTACATTTGAAAGGTAACATGATGAAAAGAGACGTGTATTTGAATTAACTTTTATTGAATTTGAAATGGGTAAGGTCCCGAGAACTGCTTTGCACCTGGACGCTTCGATCTGCAGACACAGGTTTCAAGGACAAGGGACAGGCTCGGAAAGCCGAAGTCAAACATAGATGAATAAAGGCGTAAATAACTTTACTCAATAATACAATGAGTTACAACACGCAAGAATATGAGAGTAACGTATGATTTATCATCGGACGTACTTTCGACACTGCGAGTTGCTGGATATTTTTCATACAGACGTGGAAAACACATTAAAACGGTATCTGCTGCATCGAATGAATGCAATTTTCCCGCACAAGTTCTAGAGAAAAACAAAGCTCGCTGACAATTTCAAAAATTTCTTTATCTTTCTACCGACAATTTGTATGCAAATTACGCGTAACGCAGCATTTTCGTAATTATTGGCGCCGAAAATTGGTGATGTACGATTCAATGTAATATAACAGGATCTTCACGAGAAGCAAATTCTCGTTCGATGTCAATCAAATACGAACAAGTTTGAAGGCGTTTGATAAAGTTTTTAACTTGTTCATAGAAATAAAAGTCGAATAATATTTGTTGTAATAGTAAAAATTAGTAAACAGCGAAATAACATTGGAAATTCAATCAAGTGCATGCAAATACACGTATATTTTAATCATATTACCTTTCAAACGTAATACTGCATGTAGGAAATGATATGACTAGTGCTGAAAAAAGTATAATTTTTTTTAAAAAAAAGAAAGAAAAAGATGAGCGGTACTCGATCCATTGATTACGGAGTTTGGCTTTCGCAAAGTGCCCCTACAGCCGTTTCAACACTGGAGATGCTATACTAGAGTTTGTTTTGACAATTCAGAGTATATATTAGCTTGATTTGTACCCACGCATAGGCATAGGGAACGCTTCTGAGCGTTGTAGGTCAGGCACTTCTCTTGTAAGAATGTTCAGGTCATACTGAACAGTACTTACAGGCTAATGTTCGAAACATAAGCAAAACTGAGAAATGCTGTAAAATTCAGTTCGCTCTGTTCTTCCTAGATGATACCGTGTTCCTTGACGTCTGGAATGTATTCTATAATGTGTCGCACACTAGATTATGAAGAAAATACAAGCTTAGGGAATTTCGGACAAGTTCTATGACTAGATTCAGGACTTTATAAGAGACAGAACGCAAGATATGAACAAATGTTTGGAGATTTTAACTACTACATATGCGTATATTTAAAAGCAGTTATACTCATGAAAAATAACCTTCATAATTACTGCACAAATAGATATCTCCATGACTGTGGAACAAAATATAGACTGAATTTACATTTAGCGAGACAGGATAAACATAAAACTCAAAACACCATTTTCTACCTGGAAATAAAGCCGTACAATAAATTGCCGAAGGAGATCAAAGAGATTACTGAAACGAACTTATTAAAAAGGGAATAATAATAACAATAATAATGATCTGTCATTTCACAATTTCCTGAGAACCTTACTCCCAAAGTTCTGCGATGTATATATAGTACTAATACCTTTTAATCTCGCTGAGCTCAATATCTCACTCTTTGTGGAAGGGTGCTGACGCAGCGTTTCAGACAAGCAAATAAGAAGTTGCGGAACAAAATATGGAAACCGGACATCGTCACTTATGGTCCAGATGTCAGCTGATACTGCGTTTAGTGTTACATTATGGACTGATGTGTGTGTGTGTAATGTGTTCGGTGATTGTAGTGGAAAACTAATGAAGAGTGCGGCACTAACATTTTACACCATTGTATAACTTCTTTGCAAAATAGGGTTGTACACTAGATATAACAGAAATGAGGCTGTAATCTTTTAGGCTGACTGGGCCTGCATTCGGAACGATAAAGGCTCCGATCCCTATCCGGCCATTCTGATTCAAGTTTCGCGTGCTTTTCCTAAATTATTTCAGGTACATGCAAGACTGGTTCCTACTATAAGATCACAGCTGACCACCTCTGCCATCCTTGTCACACTATCCTCGCAAATAAGTAGCAGCGTGCAAATATAAATGTTTTTTTCTTATTCTTAAATTTTAATACCGTGACTCGCCATGCTCAATTCCTTGTAAAAGTGATCCGCGGATGATTAAAACTACTACTACCACTACCACTTAAACGTCGTTCTTAACGGGACGAAATATTCAGATGTAAAAGTAACTTCAGTGTTTTGGACCCGTTATTGTTGCCGGAAGGCATAAAGCCTCTCCTGGAAAAGTCGTTAGCCTTGTGAGGTTGCTAACGGACGGTGCTGTTGCGAAATGCAGAAACGCTTGAAGATCGACGAGTGGGGCAGGGACGGGCAGTTGACTCTCAGCGTTAATAACTGTAGCGCACAGTTATAAATACGCGGATGCACAATAGTAATTGGATGCACAATTTGTCATAAATCACCAATAGCAGTAACAACGATAAAATATCTAAGACTATCAGTGTGTCAAAGTGAAACAACCAGATAAAACTAGTCGTAGCAAAATCAGGTGGGAGGTTGACATTCATTGCAAGTATCTTAAGAAAATGCAATTTATCCGCGGAAGACGTGGCCTACAGAAAACTCGTTCGTTTGTTTACTGAAAAAAATGGCTCTGAGCGCTATGGGACTTAATTTCTAAGGTCATCAGTCCCCTAGAACTTAGAACTACTTAAACCTAACTAACCTAAGGACATCACACACATCCACTCCCGAGGCAGGATTCGAACCTGCGACCGCAGCGGTCGCTCGGTTCCAGACTGTAGCGCCTAGACCGCTCGGCCACCCCAGCCGGCGTTTGTTTACTGAGTATTGCTCGTTAGTCAGGGACTCTTACCAGGTTGGAGCTAACACAGGAGACATAGACGATCGAAGGGAGAGTGGCACGTTCTGTAACGGGCTTGTTTAGTTAGTGCGACAGCGTCCCTCACTGAGACGGCGACGAAACTCCAATGATATAAGCGAGAACAAAGGTGTTGGCAGCACGGAGAGGCTAACTTGTGTGTGACAAGCTAAGCCATCAGCTCTGTCCCAAGGCCAGCCAGTATCAAGGACATTGAGGATAAGTTACAACAATTTTGAACCCCCTTGTCTCGGGAGAGTATACGACGGCTTTATGACATCCTTCACAGCCGAATCAGTGGATAAATCTACAACAGGGGGGTGAACGACATACTGATAATTGGGTTCATGCTGCCACTTTTTTTTTTAATATGAGTTGATTTTGTCTGAAATGATATCACATACACTCTCAAACTGTCAGATTTCTTTTCGTTTCCCTCTTCCCATCTGGGAGCTTCACGGCTTTTCAGGCAGTGTAGATTGCATACGGTGGAAGAAAATAAATTAGCAAAATGTTATTGTGCGTGTTACAAACGGGCCAGAAAAATGATGAAAACTGATCCCACTGCGGTGAAGGCGGGTGTTCTGTGCTGCTGATGCTTGCTGGCTCCGAGGCTTATCTCTGTCGTATCGCGCCAGAGTTTAAATTACTCGTCGCTGTTTTCGAAGAGGCCTACGCTGCCCCACTGCGTCACATCGCGTCCTGGAAAACACACCATGTTTCCCCACGCGGTAAATACAACTGGCATTTTCAGAGCAGTCATGAACGAAATCACTGTTCCTCTTACTGCCACATGAATAGTTAATTTCTTTGTCTATGGCACCATGCGTCTACTTCCAAATTTCACCCATTACATGCGACACTATTTAGTGGTTTATTCCCTTTTACAAGCAATATCGATGAAAAGTTTATCATCACTTCGAATGGACGTAGTTCAGTAATCAGTCATTAATTATATGTTTGTTTGCGAATGTAGCAAAAAAGAAAAAGTGCGGTCCTCGGCCCACTGATGAAATTGAGTATTGTGGGGTAATTCGTTCTCGCCAGTAGCGGAAATTTTGCAGCCGTGTCAGACCCATCCGGATGACTTCCTCGGGCGTCTGTATTGGCCCCACACAGCTGCAGAGTCTCCATTTTGCTTTGGCTTCCCTAGCGGCGTGAGACGGTAGTATCAAGCGGTTTCAGTATCTACCGCGTCTACAGAGATGTACAGGGTGGAGCACGAACTGTGTCACCATTTCGTTTTTGGATAAACATTTACCTGCCATGACATACTCAAAGGAACATACAGTGCGAATCACTTAAAACCGGCACCGCAAATGTTGCGAAAGCGAAAAGTGCTATAGATGTGCGGTTTTCACAGAATGGTTTGGTCGTCAGGGCGTAAGATTAGATTAGATTAGATTTACTTTCATTCTAATTGATCCGTAGTGAGGAGGTCCTCCAGGATATCAGAAAAACAATAATACATGACAAATATTTACAACTCAAACAAATAAGCTAATGTACCTTCCACAGGTCTACATCTACATCTACATCTACATGGATACTCTGCAAATCACATTTAAGTGCCTGGCAGAGGGTTCATCGAACCACCTTCACAATACTCTGTTATTCCAATCTCGTATAGCGTGCGGAAAGAATGAACACCTATATCTTTCCGTACGAGCTCTGATTTCCCTTATTTTATCGTGGTGATCGTTCCGCCCTATGTAGGTCGGTGTCAACAAAATATTTTCGCATTCGGAGGAGAAAGTTGGCGATTGGAATTTCGTGAGAAGATTCCGTCGCAACGAAAAACGCCTTTCTTTTAATGATTTTCAGCCCAAACTCTGTATCATTTCTGTGACACTCTCTCCCATATTTCGCGATAATACAAAACGTGCTGCCTTTCTTTGAATTTTTTCGATGTACTCCGTCCGTCCTATCTGGTAGGGATCCCACAGCGCGCAGCAGTATTCTAAAAGAGGACGGACAAGCGTAGTGTAGGCAGTCTCCTTAGTAGATCTGTTACATTTTCTAAGTGTCCTCTCAATAAAACGCAGCCTTTGTTTCGACTTCCCCACATTTTCTATGTGCTCTTTCCAATTTAAGTTGTTCGTAATTGTAATACCTAGGTATCTAGTTGAATTTACGGCTTTTAGATTAGACTGATTTACCGTGTAACCGAAGTTTAACGAGTTCCTTTCAGCACTCATGTGGATGACCTCACACTTTTCGTTATTTAGGGTCAACTGCCACTTTTCGCACCATTCAGATATTTTTTCTAAATCGTTTTGCAGTTTTTTTAAATCTTCTGATGACTTTATTAGTCAATAAACGACAGCGTCATCTGCAAACAACCGAAGACGGCTGCTCAGATTGTCTCCCAATCGTTTATAAAGATAAGGAACAGCAAAGGGCCTATAACATTACCTTGGGGAACACCTGAAATCACTTCTGTTTTACTCGATGACTTCCGTCAATTACTACGAACTGTGACCTCTCTGACAGGAAATCGCAAATCCAGCCACATAACTGAGACGATATTCCATAAGCACGCAATTTTACTACGAGCCGCTTCTGTGGTACAGTGTCAAAAGACTTCCGGAAATCCAGGAATACGGAATCGATCTGAAATCCCTTGTAAATAGCACTTAGCACTTCATGTGAATAAAGAGATAGTTGTGTTTCACAGGAACGATGTTTTCTAAAAAAAAAAAAAAAAAAGGTTCAAATGGCTCTGAGCACTATGGGACTCAACTGCTGTGGTCATAAGTCCCCTAGAACTTAGAACTACTTAAACCTAACTAACCTAAGGACAGCACACAACACCCAGCCATCACGAGGCAGAGAAATTCCCTGACCCCGCCGGGAATCGAACCCGGGAACCCGGGCGTGGGAAGCGAGAACGCTACCGCACGACCACGAGATGCGGGCGATGTTTTCTAAACCCATGTTGACTGTGTGTCAATAGACCGTTTCCTTCGAGGTAATTCATAATGTGCGAACACAATACATGTTCTAAACTCCTGCTGCATATCGACGTTAACGATATGGGGCTGTAATTTAGTGGAATGATCGTCATTTTTTTTAATGAACAGATTCTAATAATACTGAAGAACTATATTTTATGTGCAAACATACACTTTTAAAATAGAACAAGGCCTACTGACATTAAAAACTTAAAACTAGGGTAAATTAGAATGTCAATGGTGTTTGTTACAGGATTCTAGTGCGAGTCGTTTACGGGGTATCGTATTTTGAAAAGTTCCCACACCGTCACTTTTACAGTACCTGTGGCTGCACACATCAAAGAACAACACAAGTGCATACAACAGTTACGTGGATTCCCATCCGTAACAAGACAATTGAGCACGGTTCCAGTCTGGTATGGAACGACTGCTGCGCACGTGCTAGCATTTAATATCTGAGCAGGCTGCAGTAATACGTCGTTGCATCTCATCAGGTGTAGTTGGTATGTCCTCGTAGACAGCGTCTTTCAGTTATCCTCACAGAAAAAAGTCTACAGACGTCGGATCCGGGGACGATCCGGCCAGTGTACAGGTCCTACAGGTCCTCTACGTCCATTCCAACGATGTGGAAACAGTTTGTCAGAACAAGATGTAGTATTTCGTGCACTATGGGCTAGAAAGCCATCATGTTGGTACCATAGGGTCCTTCTAGTCAGCAGAGAAACGTCCTCTAGTATCCGCGGAAGATGGTCTGTTAGGACGCTGAGATACTTGTGAGCATTCAGTGTTCCGTCTACGAAAAGCAGGTCTTTGAGCTGATAGTTCACTATCCCATATCACACGTTTACATTCCATGGACGCAGACGTTCCAACTGACGAAACCAACTAGGATTGTCAACAGACCAATAGTGCATGTCCCGGCGATTTATCTGGTCATGATTGGTGAATGTGGCTTCATCACCAAAGAAGATACATGATATATCTGGAGTATCCGACTTAATGCCCATGCACAGAAGTTAACACGAGTCTCATAATCGTTTCCGTGCAGCTCTTGATGAAAAGTGATCTTATAGGGATCGAACATATGCCCTGCCAAATGCGTAAGACACTTTCCAAACTCATTCTGCTTTCTCGTGCGATTGCGCGGGAGATAACACGCGGATCAACTGCAACAGCAGCAAGAACTTTAATTTCCGCCTCTTCTGTCGTCACTTGATTGCTTCTGTGACGTAGTCGAGGTGTTGCACTACCATTTACACGTAACTGGTTGAAGAAGTTGATAAATAACTGCCAAGACGGTTGACGTCTGTTGGGATATCTTGTCGCATACGCCATACGAAAACGAACTATACTCTGCACACACCATGAAGATGTCCGCTTTTCCTGCATTGGTACATCTCTTCGTCAACTCACGACTTACTTCTAGGAATGTCAAACACTAACTGACTAACAAGTCGCGATGCAATCAAGTAACACAGAAGCACATGTAAGGAAACATAACAACATCTTACCTACCAACTAAGCAGGATGAAAGGCGCAAACAAGTATTGGTGTGGACACTTTTCAAAATACGATATCTCGGAAACGGTTCACACTAGAATCCTGCGACAAACACCAATGACATTCCAATTGATCGTACTTTTAGTTTGTTGACGTCAATAGGCATAGATCCAATTAAAAAGTGCACATTTGCACAAAAAACACTTTCTAAGCATGATTAAAATCTGTTTAATGGATAAAATATGTGGTGTCACCGCCAGACACCACACTTGCTAGGTGGTAGCTTTTAAATCGGCCGCGGTCCGCTAGTATACGACGGACCCGCGTGTCGCCTCTGTCAGTAATTGCAGACCGAGCGCCACCATACGGCAGGTCTAGAGAGACGTACTAGCACTCGCCGCAGTTGTACAGCCGACTTAGCAAGGAACGGTTCACTGACAACTACGCTCTCATTTGCCGAGACGATAGTTAGCATAGCCTTCAGATACATTTGCTACGACCTAGCAAGGCGCCATTATCAGTTTATATTGAGATATTAAAGCCTGTACCGTCAGACCTATGTTCTACAAATGTGGATTAAAGTTAAGTATTCCAGAAGCTACGTACTTTTCTTTATAGCATTCATTACGTATCCTGTTTCAGACCTCACGCCAGCCTGCGTGAGTTTAAGCGCGTGCCTTTCGGCTTCCTCTCATTGTGTCTAGGCTGTCTTGTCTAGACACAACAAAATACCAGCCCCTGACTACCACTACATTCTGTGAAGACAGCACATCAGTAGAACTTTTCATTTCCGCATTATTTGCGGTGCAAGTTTTAGGTGAAATTTGGAAATTTGTGGTAAGTTCTTATGGGACCAAACTGCTGAGGTCATCGGTCCCTAAGCTTAGACACTACTTATCCAACTTACACTGAGGACAACACATACAGCCATGCCCGAGGGAGGACTCGAACCTCCGAGGGGGGGGGGGGGGAGGGAAGCCGCGCGAACCGTGACAAGACGTCCAAAACCGCGCGGCTTTTTAGGTGATTCGCCTTGTATATTACCATGGAAAACACTCTGTGGAGAATTGTTCAAATTTAGCACATGTTTAATATGTCCACCATTTTGATTCCTAGCTTCCCTCACACGGACACACGTTTGTGATAAACCTACGGCACATGTCTTCCATGTCTTCCGTGATTTCAGTACAAGCTTGAAGAATAAGACGTCTGAGCTCCAGTAAATAAAGCGGACGTTTTGGGAAAACTGTTTCCTTTATGTACCCCCACGGAAAGAAGTGTGGACTATTGGCGAGGAGGGGAGGGCAAAATTGTTCGTCACTGAAAATCTGAGTGAAATGACCCGCTTGTCGAAACGCTCAGAAACCCAACACAGTGTTTGCAATATGTGGCCTTGATCCATTTTGGATGAACCACAACGTGTTGAAGGGTAACGCAGTAACAACAAGCTGGGGAATGAAGTTATTGTGGATTGTGCTCAAATAACGCGCACTTTTCACAGTTTCTTCAAAGAAAAAAGGATCAGTACGTCCGTGACTGGAAACTGCGACCCACATTGTAATCGTCGGAGCCTGATATTGTCGTTCATGAGGCACTTGCGGATTTTCAGTAGCCCAAAAGCGTACGTTTCGTTTGTTAATGCGCCTTGTCTGAAAACCAAACGTTATTGAGGGTCTGTCACATATCCTCCGCCCACTGCGTCGTGTTCTGTAGTGAGCCTCCGAGCAGAGCTCATCTTGTGCGGGTACATGAGGAGGTCATTTATAAGAATCCATTGAACGGAGAGTCTGCATATGCCCTTTGCACTACAGCCTTTCTGCACGATTTGCCAGGGCTTCTCTGTGCAGCAACTCGTACCGCTTCAATATTCTCCAGTGAACTAACAGGCTTCGGCCGAGATCGCTTCCAGTGTTGGTTCTTGCCGTACAAATTGATCATACAGCCTGTGATCGGTTGTCTTGCAAGGGGCCCACGAGTGTTGAACAGTTGTCGAAACCGCCTCTGAGCGCAACAGTACTTTTCGTTTCGTGAAGAAGTAACACAACTGCCGATCGCTGCTGCGTTGTTGGTCGTCCACTGTCGCCCATGTTGTAAACACTGTAGTTCGGTTAAAATCACTTGATACTTAGATGTCCGTCACTTGCTGCTATACAGTATTGCCACATCACTTCACAAGTGTTGCTAATGTGTGACGCGGAGCAATGTTGGAAGTGGCTGCCGCGAGGTACGGCTGTCAACACGTTCTGTAGCCCTGAATTTAAACTCATATCCTAAGCTAACTGTAGCCTCGTGATACGCAATGTAACCGAGAAAACGGCGGTCAACGATCTGTGGCAGAACTAAAATCACGATCACTTTGCTCACGGCGATTAAATACCTCTATGAACAAGCTCAGGACAGAAACAACTCCGTTTCAGTGATAAAAGCAAACTGTAGCTTCTCGCTATTATTGTTTGCTTGAAACTGTCCTCACACTGGTTACATGAGCTGTCGCGTTGCCAAACGATGAGCAGTACACGTTGACACTCGGCTGCATATTGTAGGTGAATAGACAGATTCCGAACAAAACAAGAATGGAAGGAATAAAAATAAGAGCAAATAAAAAATACGCTATTGAAAATGACGCAGCAAATAATTAGAAATAAAAAAATACATCGAGACCAATTACCTGAATAAAAATAGTAATCTAACTCATTTGATTAAATTTAGAAATAAAAAAATTTCGGCGCACATGATAAAATTCGAACCTACGATCTTCTGCTTAACAGAAGTAAACACAAACTGTTTGCTCTCTGGCATACCACTGGGATAAATAGTGGACTGCGACTGTAGTTGCCCAGTCGCAACGATGGATTCCACTGTTCAGAACTTCGGTTTCACGTAATGTCGGGTGAAGCTTATCTAATGTAATCCGATCTCTGTGATCATGATAACTGTGTATGTGACGCTGAATCGCGTCTTGTGTGGAAGTATCGAGTGGCGTTCGGTTAGTGCTACACATGAAATGTATAGCATCTTTGTGTGTGTATGCCGGCCGGAGTGGCCGAGCGGTTCTAGGCGCTTCAGTCTGGAACCGCGCGACCGCTACGGTCGCAGGTTCGAATCCTGCCTCGGGTATGGTTCTGTGTGATATCCTTAGGTTAGTTAGGTTTAAGTAGTTCTAAGTTCTAGGGGACTGATGACCTCAGATGTTAAGTCCCATAGTGCTGAGAGCCATTTGAACCATTTTTGTGTCTGTATGTGTTGTTGTTGGTGTTGTTATCATGTGTGAAGAAATGCGAAATACAAGTGCCACACCCATGATTAGAGATCCAGACACATCAAGAAAGAATGGCAGACAAGTAGTTGGACGTGAACTGACCAATTGTTGTCGGGCTAGTTTGGCAACGGCGAAGGTTTCGAGCGTGACGTTGAGCGCTCTGATTGGAGAAAACTAGTTCCAGCACATGAAGCGTCAACTGTCAAGTTATTTTAATCGGTCTGTAGGCCCCTAGCGACGGTATCGTGAATTACTCGTCATTTCGTAACTCACTTGTTTCTCCAACCTCTACTGCTCTAGTGCGACTCATAAATTATATACGAAATAAATGGTGATACATTTCATGTGCCACCCTTTGCTTACAAACAAACAAATAACAAATTTCTGTAACATAAAGAGCAACCTCCTTCAGTAAGAATCATGATTTTATTTCAAAGCACGATGCATTTGAGCCCTGGGGACTCATCTTCAGGTGCTTTGACAGTCTACAGCGACTATTTTTCCAGAGTTACGGTAATTCTGGCCCTCGTGAGATTACATTGTATTTTTCCAGAGTTAGGTAATTAACCTAACTCTGGAAAAATAATCGATTTAGACTGTCAAAGCACCTGAAGATGAGTCACCAGTGCTCGATATGCATCGTGCATTCAAATAAAAACACAATTGTGACTGAAAGCGGTTGTTCTTTATTTTACAAAAGTAATACAGTCATGAACAAAACACTGACAGAAATGGATAAAATTAAGTAAAATATTAATTAAGTAACTTTATTCTGTCGAGATGACAATTAAAAATTCATGACCACCCCTCGTATTTATGTATTCTTTGGACCAAATGTTTTTGTCTGTTTGCATTAACTTTTGAACCCGGTAAGTGTTTCTAAATAATTCTGATTATAATCACACAAAATATTAACGAAATTAATACAAAACTGGCTTTATACGTGACATAACAGTAACGTCGATCTAAGAGGTAAACTGGGTACACTGTGACAAAACGTCTGCCAGCTTTACTAGATGGCCTCCTCTTCTCTTTTAGCAGTACAGTTCACTGTTACAGACATCAAATTTGTAACAACTCGAATAAGCACCCGGCACAGATATTGTTTATCTAACCAGAACTATCGGGACACCTATTAGGGGACATTACTGTAAAGTGTATTCACGGTTCGCCTCTATGACGACTTGATCTCTGCTGAGACACTTTCAGTCAGTTGCCTGAATGCCTGTGGAGGAATGGCAGCCCACTCTTCCTCAAGAGCCGAACCCAGAGAAGGTAGTGATGTTGGATGCTGGAATCTCCAGAGGACGACGTTGTAACTCATCCAATAGGTGCTTAGTTGGCAAGATTTTAAACATGGCTGAAACAGCAACTGTTGAAATTCCTCACGGTAAATGATGACAGCCAAAACAGTTTCAGGATAAAGATTTATTAAAATTCTTGACCACGGTTTCGGTGTAGATGATGTTTTAACTACTGACGACGCCTTTGGCACAATTGTTTTATGAATCTCCATTGCAGGATGTGATTTTAGTATATTTTACTTCTGATGAAGGTATATTTAGATATACCGAAACCGTGGTCAAGAATTTTAATAAATCTTTATCGTGCAACTGGTGTGGCTGTCATCATTTACGGTGAAGTACTTTGGTGGGTAAGGGCGCGGACTCTGGGCAGGCCAATCAGTTTCAGAAATGACACTGTCCACAAACCATTGTCTCATAGATGTTGCTTTATGACAGGGTACATTGTCATGCTGATGCAGTCATCTTCTCAGAACTGTTCCTCTACTGAACTCAGTACGCATTGCTGTAAAATGTGTATCCTTCTGCAGCTAGCCTTTTCTTAAGCGCAATGACGGAACTACATTCTGAAAACGAAAAGCACGTCCATGCCGTAGCACCACCTCCTCATACTTCACTTTTGGCACTATACTTGAAACCAGGTAACGTTCTCTAAGCATTCGCCAAACCCAAACCGTTGCAAAGGATTGTTGCTTAGTATAGCGTGACTGATCACACGAAATCGCTCGTTTCCAGTCATCCGTTCTCTTTTGGCGTTGCTCTTCACACCACCTTCAGAGTCGCTTAATGTTGGCTGTAAATGTGTGTGGCGGAGACTTGGCACTGTACTGGCAGTTATACGACGAACTGCCTCATTTTCCGATTATTCGAATGAGGGATCGTGCCACAGCAGTAATGTGAGCTGTCGTGCTATAAGCTACCAAGTCACTGCGCTTATCCGTGCGATTCCAAAGGAAGAAGGAGTATTGGGCGCGGCCAGCAAGCTGATCTGGGTTACGCAGATGAACGATAATCACATTGGGTTCGTAGTTGAGTGGCAGCGATGTGGCACTTTTTCTGGCCACGCGAATCACTCTGAGCTACGCACTTGCTGAAAACATGCAATAAAAACCTTAATCGCGTAAACCTGCCGTCGACTGTGGTGCGCAAGTGCCACCTGTTGCTTTCCTGCAGATTTTCGTGCTTGATAGGTTTCCGGCGTGCAGCACTCGGCACGCGGTCTGCATTGCCTATTACAACTGATATCAGGCGCCTGACATGGCACTTATTTTTCCAGGCAGTCCCGCAAACCGGATGCGAAAAATTGACTCTTTGCTTATCTCTCTGAAGTAACAGTGTGGAGAGGAAGAGAGGAAGATGATCATGGAGGAGGAATAGCATCCCGGAAATGTCGCTGTGCCGATAAAATTAATTCACACGAAGAATAAAAAAAATTGTCCCTTTGCACCAGCAACGTGGATACTACCTGCTGGAGAGGTTTGTGTCCTGTATTTTTGATAAGAGTGGATTTCCTACTTACCGTGACGTACCAAGGCATTGGATATGTATATATCACATATAAATATAAGCCCTGTTCCTCTCTGGCCTTATGTCGTCTTGTTAGCCAAGCCATTAGGGGTTTTTGACTCAAATATGATACTTGCGAGTTTTTCGTTTTAAATGTCGACGCATTTTACACATTTTAATGTAGCTATGAAATGGAAATATGGAAAAAGTTCACCCGCATTACGTCCGTCTTCCACGTTGGTCTGTATCTTTTAAGCGTAATAATTTTACTTGTATTTTATGAAAAAAGAGTTTTCTTGTTAGATAGAAGTTCTAGATCCGAATGACGCAATATTGTGTGTTATAGGGGGTGGGGGGCGGGGGCTCTTCATCTGAAACCGCGGTCCTGTGTTTTTAATGTTCTCGTTTGTAATGGTTCTTTATTTATGTGACCACTGCGGCACTCCAACCCCAGTTCTCGATACCAATAATATCATACTGCTTTTCTGCGAAGTAACAGACATATTTTTGTGACAATATTCACATTTGGTTTTATTAATGTATGGGTACTCCGATGTATCGATATATTACAGTGTATGTGTATTCATTTCAGTGAGACTGCCATAATCTTTGACTTACTTGTAACCGTTTTGGCGCGAATGCGCACAGGGCAGTCTTTTGTTTCACTTTGCAGAAGTTAAGTTGTTATTTCGCTTTGTAAAAGAACAGTCAAGTCTTGTGTTTTGTTAAAGCGGAAATTAAACATATGAAGATTGATACAAAACTGTTTTCTTGATGTTGTGGCAATTAAGAAGAAGTATATGTGAATTTACAAGAAGTTTAATAAAGATGTGGATCGTGAACACCAAGTCAAAAATTATATCTACCATACCATTGTTCTGATCTGGGATTGTTTGATCATTCAGAATTTCCTGAAAAACGCATTTGTTACGTCTTCAGATATTGCTAAAATACAGATCTGGACCTTCTAGCAGTCAAAGTGGAATCAGCCTAGAATCAACAAGATGAGCCATAACAACTTCGACGAAATCTACGTGGGTATCCATTCAAGATAAGTGCCAAAATTAATGACTTTTTTACAGTGACTTCATTATTTCCGTTCTGACGATACCACCCACAGTCAATAACTTTGTTGTTGCCCGATAAAGCGAACATATGCTGCGTGAGCAACATTATTAATCTGATTTCTAACCTACTTTGCAAGTGGTGTTATTGTTAGACGTTCTAGTGATATATGATACTTAAAATCTGTTTAGGTACTGCATCTGTGTGTTGTATTATACACCCTGTTTTCTCATTTTCAATTCACCGCTTTCATTTGTATTTTACTTCGTCAAAATTTTAGGATAAGTTATTGCACTGGTGTTTCTCCTAGTAATTCCATCTTATTAATGTTTTATGTGCATTACATTTATAAAGTTTTAGCGGCTATGTATACCCAGTTTACGATCTCTCATTCCTACCAGCAGCTGCGTGGCAGCGCCACCTATTTGGTGACTCTGTATTGGGCGTCAGTACTGGCACACGACGCTGTGGTGCATTATGCTTATTACCTGAGCCCCATCTTATTCTGTTACTCGCTCCTGTGAACGGGAACGCGTTACGCAGGTCTTGGAGTCACTCACGTCAATCTAGAAAAGGTAAGGCCTTTATCATAAGGCTTCGGCAATATGATTGCATTTCTGAGTGTCCGATCACTGGTGAATTCTTTTATCTGTTTTTACTGGTTTTTACTGAGTTTAACGAAGGCGATGTTGGCCTGATGTATTCCACGATGCCCTTTGGCTACACTGTCTAAAGGATCCTTCTAAGAAATACCAAATTAAGGTATTTGCTCTTTCAGTATTTGATCTGTTTATACATGCTTTTAGGTTATCTAAGTCTGCACAACGCGATCGTGATTCTTAAATAGATGTATTTCTTCTCCGTTTTCTATGTAGATCAACCTGAAGATGCCTAAATAAGATGAAACGCGTAGTTGAAAAATGAAAACTAAAATTGCAACCAAGACTGTTTTCAACCAGAAAGGTGGAAGGAGTATATAGAGGTTCTATACAAGGGCGATATTCTTGATGACAATATTATACAAATGGAAGAGAATGTAGACGAAGATGAGAAAGGAGATATGATACTACGTAAAGAATTTGACAGGGCACTGAAAGACCAAAGTCGAAACAAGGCCCCGGGAGTAGACAACATTCCATTAGAACTACTGACAGCCTTGGGAGAGCCAGGCCTAACAAAACTCTACCATCTAGTGAGCAAGATGTATAAGACAGGCAAAATACCCTGAGACTTCAAGAACACTATAATAATCCCAATCCCAAAGAAGGCAGGTGATGACAGATGTGAAAATTACCGAACTATCAGTTTAATAAGCCACGGCTGCAACATACTAACACGAATTCTTTACAGACGAATGAAAACACTGGTAGAAGCTGACCTCGGGGACGATCAGTTTTGATTCCGTAGAAATGTTGGAAAACGTGAGGCAGTACTGACCCTACGACTTAAGGAAAGGCAAACCTACGTATCTAGCATTTGTAGACTTAGAGAAAACTTTTGACAATGTTGACTGGAATACCTTCTTTCAAATTCTGAAGGTGGCAGGGGTAAAATACAGGGAGCGAAAGGCTATTTACAATCTGTACAGAAACCAGATGGCAATTATAAGAGTCGAGGGACATGAAAGAGAAGGGAGTGAGACAGGGTTGTAGCCTATCCCCGATGTTATTCAATCTTATATTGAGCAAGCAGTAACGGAAACAAAAGAAAAATTCGGAGTAGGAATTAAAATCCATGGAGAAGAAATAAAAACTTTGAGGTTCGCCGATGACATTGTAATGCTGTCGGAGACAGCAGAGGACTCGGAAGAGCAGCTGAACGGGATGGACAGTGGCTTGAAAGGAGGATATAAGATGAACATCAACAAAACCAAAACGAGGATAATGGAATGTAGTCGAATTAAATCGGGTGATGCTGCGGGAATTAGATTAGGAAATGAGAAGCTTAAAGCAGTAAATGAGTTTTGGTATTTGGGGAGCAAAATAACTGATGATGGCCGAAGTAGAGAGGATATAAAATGCAATGGCAAGGAAAGCGTTTCTGAAGAAGATAAATTTGTTAACATCTAGTATAGATTTAAGTGTCAGGAAGTCGTTTTTGAAAGTATTTGTATGGAGTGTAGCCATGTATGGAAGTGAAACGTGGACGATAAATAGTTTAGACAAGAAGAGAATAGAAGCTTTCGAAATGTGGTGCTACAGAAGAATGCTGAAGATTAGATATGTAGATCACATAACTAACGAGGAGGTATTGAATAGCATTGGAGAGAAGAGAAATTTGTGGCACAACTTGACTAGAAGAAGGGATACGTTGGTAGGGCATGTTCTGAGGCATCAAGGGATCACCAATTTAGGATTGGAGGGCAGCGTGGAGGGTAAAAATCGTAGAGGGAGACCAAGAGATGAATACACTAAACAGATTCAGAAGGATATATGCTGCAGTAGGTACTTGGAGATGAAGAAGCTTGCACAGGATAGAGTAGCATGGAGAGCTCCATCAGACCATTTTCTGGACTGAAGACCACAACAACAACAACAACTGTTAAGCACTGATTTGCTGTATGCGACAGATGGATGGGAAGAATGTCATTGGATATCTCCTTTCTTCGCACAGTTATTCATCATAAATAAGCTATATTTGTAAGAGAAAAGGTAGTCCAATATGCCCCGGTTTCTTGGGAGGTTTTCTGCACCAGCTAAATGTAGGAGCTGTATGTCCACGCCCAGATTCTCCCAATAGGGATTGCCTCTCACACACTTCCAGCCTTGTGGGCATTTGGCTGAAAATAAGCGCTTTATTGGGCCGAGAGTCAACCAGTCCGCTCTGCCCGCTGGAGTACCGAATGAATAGTTAAAAAAATATTCATTTACGCTTTTGGTAGAGAGAGCGTAGTGGAGAACTCTCGGCAGCGGTGACGATCGACCAGAGATGAGTAACTGCCGTTCAAATTCGTCTGTTAAGCGGTGCTCCCACCACGTGGCTCTGGCTGCCAACTCTGACGGTTGTTACCTGAAAGAACTACCCTGACATTTACTTTGCAAGAGTCAAAGGCAAGCTCCTCTCTTAGCTGGCAAGACGCAGCCACATCGTTTCGAAAGCAACGTACATGCCTGAGATTCCTTCTCTAACGGCCAAAATTCTCACCTCTGTTCCCACACTAAGACTTAGGAAGCAGCTTTCCTGTATCTATTT
This sequence comes from Schistocerca cancellata, assembly GCF_023864275.1. Taxonomy (NCBI): domain Eukaryota; kingdom Metazoa; phylum Arthropoda; class Insecta; order Orthoptera; family Acrididae; genus Schistocerca; species Schistocerca cancellata. The sequence goes on along the minus strand of NC_064627.1, from coordinate 388,189,627 downwards.
GCAATATAACTGTTAATTTAAATCCATTTGACATCTTGTGCGTGAGATTCAGTGTAAAATGAAAGTACTTTACAACAAAAGAATTTCAGACCTGAAGATGGCAGCAAAGTATGTTGAAAGTAGTTGTCTTAAATTAAGAAATACGAGGGTGGGAACTATTTATTCACAATAGATATAAAAGAGTTACATGTTTGCACCTGTTACTGTCCTTCAAAGTAGTCACCAGCGTTGTGTAGAACCCGTTGCCAGCGATGTGGAAGGCATAGTATACCGTTAGCTGAGCTTGTTCTGTTGATGGTGCGAATGGAGCGGTCTGCTGCCTGTCGAATCTCTGGAACAGTTCTGAAGCGAATGCCATGAAGTGGTTCCTTCATCTTCGGAATCAAATCAAAGTCACAAGGACTTAAGTCCGGGGAGTATGGTGGATGGTAGAGTACTTCCAGTCCCATCGACCGAACCAAGCCACAGCTTGCGCTGTATTTGCCCACGCATTGTCGTGCAAAATGATGGGTGGGTTGCGCAGAAAGTGTCGCAAAGCTGGTCGCAGGTAATGCTACAAATGATGATGATGATGGAAGTCCCATACTCCTTGACAGAGCGTAGGGACGATGCGGGAGACCCGTACCGCTGCACAAGGCTAGGTCCTAGCGGAGGTTGTTTGCCATTGCCTTCCTCCGACCGTAATGGGGGTAAATTGATGATGATGAAAACGACATAACAACACCCAGCCATCTCGAGGCAGATGAAAATCCCCGACCCCGCCAGGAAAACGAACCCGGGACCTCGTGCTCGGGAAGCGAGTACGCTACCGCGAGACCACGAGCTGCGGACAATGCTCCAGAGATACTGTGCATTGACGGTCTGCCGTGGATGAACGTAATGCGTTTGGATAACACCATCACAGTCGTACACGAGATTCACCATAACTTTCACCATACTGGGGCTCTGACGCACTTTCGACTTTCACGGTGAGCCATAATGACGCCATTCGTTGGATTGGCGTTTACAACACTCATTGGCATGGTAGCTAGAAGGAAGTGCTTCTCTGGGCGGTATCACTAACCCGGTGTCTTGCTGCTTCAGTAAGTCCCTCGTAGCACAGAAGTAGCTCTCAGTCGCCAGGTTCTATGTAGGTGGTAATCCTGCTGAATTGGAGTGTTTAGGGAGGCCAGTTGTTAATTGCCAACAACGTTTGTGCTATACTTCTTTTAATACAGAAATTGCTTTGTCACAAACGTCACAGAATCAGCATTTGCAATATGGCGGCTCTGGACTACGCCATTATATTCGACCCTTTACACACATTAATCCCATTTTCTGACTTCATATACTTCTATATATACATAAAATTATGCATATTTATGCTATCGGGAATGCTCAGTAGCAGCCAGGCTACATGTACATTTGACAAGCGTCAGCAAGGAGCATTAGTGATGAAATCATGCAATGTTGTGCAACCTCAGTAGGGACAAGATCCGACTATTCGGGAGTAGGATATTACAATCGGAGATAGTATTCCGAGAGAAACTTCCGTCACAATGTCTGCAAACGTGACGTCAGATCCGCCTAGCAACAGCGATCTGAACGCCCATTGGCTGAAAGTTTGGATATATATATATATATATATATATATATATATAGCATAAATATGCATAATTTTTGGCTTAAACACGTGAAGGGAATGCACATTACATTACACGTTTCAGTCTTGGCTTCGTGGCATTCGCTTCAGAACTGTTCCAGAGATTCGACTGGCAGAAGATTGCTCCATTCGCACCATCAACAGAACAGGCTCTGCTAACGATATAATACGCCTTCCACATCGCTGGCAACGGGTTCTACACAACGCTGGTGACTACTTTGAAGGACAGCAACAGGTGAAAACATGTAACTTTTGTATCGGCTGTGAATAAATAGTTGCCACTATTTAAGTTCCAACCCTCGTATTTTATGCGATACTGGCTCTTGAATGTTTTTTACAATGAAAACAGATCGCCATTCAGTATTCTCAAAACGAGAAAATTCAATTTAATTTAAATAGAAGTTCAATCTGTGTCACATTTAATGGCCATGTTATACGCTTCAGTTCTGACATACAGTGAGCTGCCTGGAACAATAGAATCTCCCACTAAGTGTGAAGTGCGTACTGTGATTCGAGTTCTTCAAGCTGAGGGATCCGGCTGACTTCATGCAGCCCGCACGACGTAACTGTCCTGCGTGCCACAAAAGTGAGGCAACGGAGCAGGAACTCTGAAGCAGGACGAACAGACCTTCATGATGCGGGTGGTCACGGAAGGAAAGGAGTATCACAGTCGATGATAATACTCAGCGAGAGGGCAGGCGACTCAATAAAATCGTCTACGAAGGACAGTTTCTGGTGAAGACGAATGTTGTCATCAGGCATTGTGCTACTTCGTGACAACGCTCGGCCACACACTGCAGCTGCAACAGAGACGCCCCTGCAGCGTTTTCGATGGAAAGTGTTTGATCAACCCACCATACAGCCCGGACTTGGTTGTCCCTCTGATTTTCATCTCTTTGTTCACATGAACTGCGTTCCATGTTGACAGCATTACGGCACAGTCAGCGAGCTGCTGACCAGGTACAGAATTGGCAGAAAGCACGGGCGACTGCCTTCTGTGACGAGGGTATTGGAAAGTTGGTACCACACTACGACAAATGTCCAATTTGGAGCAGCGACTATGAAGAAAAGTAGGTGGACACAAAACTGTTTTATTTTTACTGTGGTTTTCATTTCGCGATCGATCAGACCTTGAAACAAAAAAAGTTGTCCTCGTGTTTCAGTTTTTCACATGAAGAGTGCTCTATCCTGGAGCGTATGCCGTCCCGCAATAGAGGAATGTCTGCCGGGCTGCCTACACAGCAGATGTCAACGTCAAAGCAAAAACATGTTTACAGTCTGGCCTGTGGAAGACTCCACTCGGACCGGAGACGCCACCATCGACACAGGTTGTGTTTGAGTCGCTGCACAATTTTCCTACACTGATCACATGTCCAAAAAGAAAGCGAGAACGCGTAACCTTCCTCTCAGCTAGTATTTACGAAGTCACATGGCTCCATGCCAACAGTTCCGGTTGCAGACGCAATTCCGATTGCAGCTCCGCTGCGGAGAGTCACCTCCAGTTTCAGCAAGCAGCTAAGCCTAGTCGTCGGGAAGCCATCTACTGACCATCAACCTCTGACCTTCAACAGATCATTGGACTTTGTGTCTAAGTGATGAAATATCTCTCTTAGATTGTACTTTGCGTCTAAGTGATCCTTCGACTATCAGTCTTTTAACTCTGTTAGTTTGGACTTCGTGTAAAAACTGATGATTTGACTGTATTGTTCGGATTTTTCACCCATGTGATTATTAAAGGACTAGTATAATTCACATTTCGACTCTTCTTACGAGTTAAACTGTATGTACTGTGACTTCATTAAATGTTTTAATTTTAGTGACACTGTCATTTGTACTTATGTAGTCACCTATGGAGAAAACGGATATTTAGGGCATGCAGTATAGCACTCAGAGACTGATTCTCTCCCAAGTAGTACTTTCCTATTAATTTGTATGTTTAAGTCATAACTCTTTAAATGGAGGAGGATACCTGCAGTCGCTCGCACCCGTTCTGGAAACAAAGTACTACTACATCTTCCCCAACTGTCGCCCACCTCCTGTGGCACTACTGCGTTAAAATGATGACACTGATCTTCTTCCAGGGGCTGAGCGCTATTTCCCCGTTGTATCTCTCGGTGATATACACGACAGCATAATTCAGAACAGAGCTGGACATCGGATTAGATTAACTAGCGAGAACTCGGAATTCCCGAAAATGGTTCAAATGGCTCTGAGCACTATGGGACTTAACACCTGAGGTCATCAGTCCCCTAGAACTTAGAACTACTTAAACCTAACTAATCTAAGGACATCACACACATCCATGCCCGAGGCAGGATTCGAACCTGCGACCGCAGCAGTCGCGCGGTACCGGACTGAAGAGCCTAGAACCGCTCGCCTACCGCGGCCGGCCGGAATTCCCGATTAGTGTGGTTCCTCCAGTTACCTCCGGTACTACAGAAGGTGCCAGCGAGCAGTCGGAGCAAACGAAAGAAGTAGTTATCTAAGCAGTGCACACGTAGTTGCGGAGTCCGTTAACCAGCGAGTAAATCGGAGCTTCCAAACATCGCGCTTCCTCTAGTTGTCTGCAATGCTGCCATTGAAGGCGATGGGGAAAAGACCCGCATCTCGTGGTCGTGCGGTAGCGTTCTCGCTTCCCACGCCCGGGTTCCCGTGTTAGATTCCCGGCGGGGTCAGGGATTTTCTCTGCCTCGTGATGTCTGGGTGTTGTGTGCTGTCCTTAGGTTAGTTAGGTTTAAGTAGTTCTAAGTTCTAGGGGACTGATGACCATAGATGTTAAGTCCCATAGTGCTCAGAGCCATTTTGATGGGGAAAAGGGTGAGGCGGTGACATGATGAAACACAGAGCAAGTGTAGTGACACTGTGTGTTTTAACGGAAGTGAAGTTGCATACGCTACAAGAGAGGTAATCTGCATCACAGTATGGTTTACTTGAAAATTCCGAATATGTACGTTCCTAGAAGAGTTCTTCCTATGTATATACTATCTGCTCAGAAGTATGCAAACACCTGTTAGTGGACATCAATATGGGATTGTCCATCCTCTGCCATTATGTGGCATGACTCTGCTGGTGACACTTTCAGTGACGTGTCTGAATGTCTTTGGAGTGGCAGCTCATTCTTCCACTGGAGCCGAATCGAGAGAAGGTGGACACTGGGATATGGAGAGATGACGATCTTGCAACTCGCCCAATAAACGTTTAATTTGGTTGAGGCCTGACTCTGCGCTCTGCACAGGCCAGTCCATTACAGGAATGTTACAGTCCACAAACCATTGTCTCACAGGCGTTACTTTACGACAGGGTGCATTGTTGTGCTAATACGTGTTCAAAAAGTCTCTGCGCAGTTCCGTATGATTGTTAGCGGCGCGTGCCGTATGCCGTAGTGAATATACCGAAATGAAACTCAGTGAAATACAAGTTATTAATTTATTGAATACTCATTTTTACTTGCAAATTTTCACATCAAATGTTGAAAGTGTCCCCCCTGTTGTTGAATACACAATTCAATTCGTCTAATCATGTTTCCAAACACAAGCTGTAACATTTCTTGCGTAACAGAAGCAGTGAAAGTAGATATTACAGTTTTCAAATAATCGATGGATTTTGGACGGTTTTTGTAGACAGTTGCTTTCGCTGCACTCCAGAAGAAAAAGCCAGGTGGTGTTAGGTCAGGCGATCGTGGAGGCCAAAGTTCCTGTGAAATTACGCGATCACCGAAAACATTAGCAAACAGTAACATTGAAACGCGAGCTATATGCGCGGTTGCACCATCTTGTTGAAAATGACCGTTCAGTATTTCACTTAACACAAGTTCTCCTATGAATGGGTACAGAATATCACTGCAGTTCGTTGTGAGTTTATTGTTTCGTTGAAAAACATGGGACCCACAATCCGACGTCTAGAAATAGCAATCCAAACACCTACTTTCGCAGAATGATGTGGTTCCTAATGAATACACAATGGATTTGCAGTATTCCACATACGAGAATTTTGCGAGTTCATGTACCCGGATAAATGAAATCACGCCTCATCAGTGAAAAGCGTTTCATTAAAAATATCCCTTCCATTTTGTAGAAGGAAATTTTTGAACCATTGACAATAATGAAGTCTCTTGCCATGATCAGTATTTTTCAGTTATTGCACGAGTGTCACTTTGTATGGGACAAGTTCTAATTTTTTCCTTACAGCTGCGTGGGCCGTTCCGACACTAACATCGATTTCCTGGGCGAGTTTTCTTACTGATTTGTTCGGACTTACGGACTTTTATCGGAAATATCGAGTAGTTTATCCTCAGACAAAACGCTAGGACAACCACTTCTCGGTGCATCTGTCATTGAACCCGTACTTCGAAATTTGTTAATAAAATTTCGCACAGTATCGCGATGTGGGAGTGTTGTCTCCGGGAAAATTGAATTAAATGTTTGACGAACTGAAACTGTGTATTTACAGCCAGTTTTGAACACTTGTTCTGCTAAAAACAAACTCTCTTCAATGTTTATCATTTTGACAGTGACAAAAACGAAACAAATGAACAAAGGAACTAAAACGTTCACGTCGCCACGTAACGACACACACCAACGATACTACTGAGGTTGGTTGAGATAAACGAAACAGTGGAATGTTGGGAGAGTCCACTTGAAGGGAAGTAATCCAGGCAGGCGAACAATCATACGGCACGCGCGGCTAACAATCATACGGCACTGCGGAGAGACTTTCTGAACACTCCGTGCAATCATCGTCTCCGCACTGTTCCTGCCGCGCGGGATTAGCCGAGGGGTCAAAGGCGCTACAGTCATGGAATGTGCGGCTGCTCCCGGCGGAGGTTCGAGTCCTCCCTCAGGCATGGGTGTGTGTGTGTTTGTCCTTAGGATAATTTAGGTTAAGTAGTGTGTAAGCTTAGGTACTGATGACCTTAGCAATAAAGTCCCATAGGATTTCACACACATTTGCACATTTTTGCACTGTTCCTCTATTGTACGCAGCACACAATCCTGTAAAATATGCTCATATCCTTCTGCATTTAGCATTTTCATAGGCGCAATAAGAGGCCCGCACCCTTACAACGCCGGCCGGAGTGGCCGTGCGGTTCTAGGCGCTTCAGTCTGGAACCGCGTGACCGCTACGGTCGCCGGTTCGAATCCTGCCTCGGGCATGGATGTGTGTGATGTCCTTAGGTTAGTTAGGTTTAAGTAGTTCTAAGTTCTAGGGAACTGATGACCTCAGGTGTTAAGTCCCATAGTGCTCAGAGCCATTTGAACCATTTTGAACCCTAACAACGAAACACATTCCCATAGCGCAACACTGTCTCCTCTGTATCTCACTCTTGACGCTACACGTGATGGCAGACAACTTTCTCCAGGCGTTCGCCTAACCCACGTCCTTACATCATATTGGTATCCAAATGACGCTAATACCGAGTCCTATGAGTTTTAAATATTTATGAAAGAGCTCACTTTCTGATATCACCCAATTTTTCAGAGAAAAATTGAAAGTGGCTGTGAAAAAAGTGAATCTTGAGGCTTATCAGTGATTCATCACTCCAAATTACGAGGTGAGCGTGAGTCAAATGAAAACCTTAATTTTTTTTTAAATATCACTTTTCAACATAATCTCCCCCACGCTCAATGCAAGTCCTCCAGGGCTTACAAAGTGCATAAATTCCTTTAGCAAAAAATTATTTTGGTAGTCCGCGCAAACACTCATGCACCGCGTGGCGTACCTCTTCATCAGAACGGAACTTCTTTCCTCCCATTGCGTCTTTGAGTGGTCTAAACATATGGAAATCACTTGATGATGAGGAATGGCGCCATTCCTTGCTCGCTCTCTTCGTTTCCGGTCGGTGGAAGTGAACCCAGGTTTCGTCCCACAGTAACGATTCTTACAAGGAAGCCATCACCTTTTCGTTCAAAGCGCCGCAGAATTTCTTCACAAGCATCAACACGTCGTTCTCTCATTTCAGGAGTCAGCTGCCGTCGCACCCGTCTTGCAGACACTTCGTGAAACTGGAGCACATCGTTCACAATGTGGTGTGCTGACACATGACTAATCTGTAAACATACTGCAATGTCATTCAGTGTCACTCGGCGGTTTTCCTTCACTATGGCTTCAACTGCTGCAATGTTCTGTGGAGTCACAACTCGTTGTGCATGACCTGGACGAGGAGCACCTTCCACTCAAGTTACACCGTTTGCGAACTTCCTACTCTATTCATAGACTTGTTGCTGTGACAAACATGCATGACCGTACTGATCCTTCATTCGCCGATGAATTTCAATAGGTTTCACACCTTCAGTACGCAAAACTGAATAACAGAACGCTCTTCTTCCCTGGTGCAAGTCACAAGTGGGGCGGTCATCTTTATACTGATACTGCGACGGTATGTGTGCATCTGCACTATGCTTCCACCTACAGGCCGTTCTGCACGCTGTTTGTAGCACGCTTACCAACAGGATAATGGCGCGAAATTTCGATTTGTTATTACTAATTTAAGGTTTTCATTTGACCCATCCTCGTACTTGTTTTCAGTCGTCCACTTCCCAGTGTCGTCGCTCTTTGCACTACCGTAGCAATGAGTTGCGAAATACTTGACTCACAAGGAACTGCTCGACCACTGTACCCCATTTACCTCAACTCCCTGAGCATCGCCGTTGTGCTAGCTGGACTGCTGGTAGCACGTTGGAAATCACCAGTGACTGCTTCCGTTGATTTTGTGTGACTTCTTACAACTACCATCTGCAACGCTCAACGGTCCCTGTCCGCTAGCACTTGCGGTCTCCCTGGTCTTGGTGTAGCTGTACTTGATCCTTCCCGTTTCCACTTCACAGTGACTTCACAAACAGTCGACTCGAGCAGATTTACAGGGACTGAAATGTGCCTGATTGATTTATTGCAACAGGTAACATCCAGTGACTAATTCACATTCAAAGTCACTGAGCTATCCTCACCGAGCCACTCTGCTGTTACTGCTTCTCTCCTGATTACACAGTACTCCCTACGTCCTTTTATACTGGCGGGTCCGCTTCTCATGACATCTAGTCGTCAACTCCACATTACATAGGGTTGTCCCGATACTTTTGATCAGATGTTGCATCTCGTGAAAAGACCATGAATTTAAGATCAGGTAGGTTCGAGCTCACACGGAGGCTTCTCAACAATTGGCGATTGTAACAGGAAAGGGAATAAGCTTTATTGGAACACAAAGTACTTTTCGTGACACAACATAAGGTGGCTTGCGGAGTATAATTGTAGACGTTCGTTTGAGAGTACTGTCAAGTTTGTAATCGTAAAAGACACCGCCCTGCAAAACGTGAGAACGAGATGAATAAAGCAATACAGGGTGAGTCACCTAACATTACCGCTGGATATATTTCGTAAACCACATCAAATACTGACGAATCGATTCCACAGACCGAACGTGAGGAGAGGGGCTAGTGTAATTGTTTAATACAAACCATAAAAAAATGCACGGAAGTATGTTTTTTAACACAAACCTACGTTTTTTAAATGGAACCCCGTTAGTTTTGTTAGCACATCTGAACACATAAACAAATACGTAATCAGTGCCGTTTGTTGCATTGTAAAATGTTAATTACATCCGGAGATATTGTAACCTAAAGTTGACGCTTGAGTACCACTCCTCCGCTGTTCGATTGTGTGTATCGGAGAGCACCGAATTACGTAGGGATCCAAAGGGAACGGTGATGGACCTTAGGTACAGAAGAGACTGGAACAGCACATTACGTCCACATGCTAATACCTTTTTATTGGTCTTTTTTACTGACGCACATGTCCATTACCATGAGGGGTGAGGTACACGTACACACTTGGTTTCCGTTTTCAATTACGGAGTGGAATAGAGTGTGTCCCGACATGTCAGGCCAATAGATGTTCAATGTGGTGGCCATCATTTGCTGCACACATTTGCAATCTCTGGCGTAATGAATGTCGTACACGCTGCAGTACATCTAGTGTAATGTCCCCGCAGGCTGCCACAATACGTTGTTTCATATCCTCTAGGGTTGTAGGCACATCACGGTACACGTTCTCCTTTAACGTACCCCACAGAAAGAAGTGCACAGGTGTAAGATCAGGAGAACGGACTGGCCAATTTATGCGTCCTCCACGTCCTATGAAACGCCCATCGAACATCCTGTCAAGGGTCAGCCTAGTGTTAATTGCGGAATGTGCAGGTGCACCATCATGCTGATACCACATACGTCGACGCGTTTCCATTGGGACATTTTCGAGCAACGTTGGCAGATCATTCTGTAGAAACGCGATGTATGTTGCAGCTGTTGGAGGTTTCAAGCGTCAACTTTAGGTTACAATATCTCCGGATGTAATTAACATTTTACAATGCAACAAACGGCACTGATTACGTATTTGTTTATATGTTCAGATGTGCTAACAAATCTAACGTGGTTCCATTTAAAAATGAAGTTTTGTGTTAAAAAACATACTTCCGTGCATTTTTGTACGGTTTGTATTAAACAATTACTCTAGCCCCCCTCCTCACGTTCGGTCTGTGGAATCGGTTCGTCAGTATTTGATGTGGTTTACGAAATATATCCAGCGGTAACGTTAGGTGACTCACTCTGTATAACATTAATTTACTCGGTGCGAATTAATGAAGGTGCGGAGGCGTATTCCCAGAGGTCTCCCAGGTGAGCGTCCGCCCCCATTAGCTGAGTGGTGCCGGCACGGTACCTCAGCGTGTTCGGTCAGAGAGCTGGCTGAGTGAAAAGATCAACGACGAGCTTCGACGGATGTCATGTGACGTCCGCTACGACGAAATACAACGAACCATAACGAACAAAATGAAAAAAAAGAAACAAGTGGACAGCGCGGCGCAATGCCACGCCAAGGGAGGCCAGGATTCGATTACTGGCTGGGGCAGGAGATTTTCTCCGCTCAGGGACTGCGTGTTGTGTTGTTCTCATCATCATTTCATCCCCATCTCCGATGAGTAAGTCACCAATGTGGCATCGAATGCAATAAGCACTTCCCCTCGGCGGCCTAACTTCAGCCGAATGGGGGAGTCCCCGCCCACCATGTCGTATGCTCATTTCCATTTTTTTCCCCAGGTGAGCACAAAAAGTTGGGCGCCACACGGTGTGAGACCAGCGTTACTATAGGCCCAAATGGGACTGGCCCCACAACACGAGGAAATTAACGGAATGGGAAAAAGACAGTGTGTGTCTATCAGAGAGCAGTTACGGTACACTGTGGTGGTGTTGTTGGTTACAAGTGTGTGTGGGTGTGTGGGTGTGTGTGTGTGTGTGTGAATTCCTAAGGGACCAAACTGCGAAGGTCATCGGTCCCTAGATTTACACACTACTTAAACTAACTCATACTAAGAACAACACACACACACATGTCCGAGAGAGAACTCGAACCTCCAGCGGGAGGGGCCGCGCAGTCCGTGATATGGTGCCTCAAATCTCGGGGACACTCCGCGCGGCTCTTGGTTACAATATGTCCAGAAACAATATCTGGATGTCTTCTCACGGGGAAGAATCACTGGGAAACTGAAAACAGGACGAAGTGTGACGATTGTAGCCCCTGAGGTTTGGTATTGCACACAGTATTTTTCAGTTCACGGGGAGCTTTCCGACAACAGGCACTGCTCCCGAAGGAGAGGGGGTGGCACAGTGACCACGTGGGGGTGGTATCTTTGCCCGACGACCAGTATGCTGTGTTCTGTTCACACCAGCACATCTGCGGCACATTTTGCGATGGTGCCAAGAGCATTGGAACTGGATCGACGAGGAGTGGGTCACGTGCTCTTCCCGGATGAGAGCAGATTCACTCTCAGTACCGATTCTAGACGTGCTCTCGATGGCGAGAGGTGGGAACACGTAATTTACACAGGAACACTGTGGAACATTATGGTTTTGGTGGTCGAAGTGTTCCGGTATGGGGAAGCATAATGTTGCATAGGTGTACTGGCCTTCAAATCTTTGAACACGGTACACTTACCGGTCAACATTATTGTGGCACTGTGCTCCTTCCCCATCAGCAAGTTTTCTTCACTTTTATGGGTGACAATGCGCGACAATATCGAACAGCAGATCTTTGAACGAGAGGAAAGTAGTATCACACGAAAGTTGTGAACAAATCAATGAGGATTTGCAGAAAATAAATGCTTGGTGTAATGACTGGCAGTTATCTCCCAGTCTTAGTATGTGTAACATACTGCGTATAACAAGGCGAAAATCCCCATTAATGTACGAGTACAAAATAAATGCCCAGTCTTTGGAAGTGCTAACATCCATCAAGTATCTGGGTGTGACTATTCGAAATGATCTCAAATGGAATGATCAGATTACACAAGTAACGGGCAAGGAGAATCATGAAGCGACGCAGTCCTTCAACAAAGGAAATTGCTTACAATACGTTACTTCGTCCAGTCTTAAGAGTATTGTTCGTCTGTATGGGGCCCTTATCATTTGGATCTGATTCAAGAGATTGACAAGGTCCAAAGAAGAGCGGCAAGATTCGTGACTAGCCATCGCGAGAGCGGTACAAATTTGCAGATAGACGACGCGCTAAACGTAAGGGGCAGCTCACTAAATTCCAAAATCCGATCTTCGCCGAGGATGTCGAGCATATATTATTACCACCAACTTTCAAATCGCGCAATGATCACCGTTCAAAGATAAGGGAAATTAGAGCTCGTACTGAGGCGTTCAGACAGTCGTTTTTCCTCGCGCAATCCGCGATTGGAACGGAGAGGGGGAAATATGACTTTGACGTGAATTGTGCCCTCCGCCACACACCGTTTGGTGGCTAGCGGAGTATATATGTAGATATAGAAGAATGGACTGGCCTGAGCGTTCCCCCGACTAAAATCTCTTAAAGCATTCGTGGAATACGTTGGCAGAAGTGTTGCTGCATATAACAATCGATGTCGCCGCGCGGGATTAGCCGAGCGGTCTATGGCGCTGCAGTCATGGACTGAGCGGCTGGTCCCGGCGGAGGTTCGAATCCTCCCTCGGGCATGGGTGTGTGTGTTTGTCCTTAGGGTAATTTAAGTCAAGTAGTGTGTTAGCTTAGGGACTGATGACCTTAGCAGTTAAGTCCCATAAGATTTCACACTTAACACAATCGATGTCTATGACAGTGGACGACAGGTATGTTGCTCACTTCTGGTCTCTTGCAGATTGGTTTTGGTGAGTCGCAGTTGTACGAAGATGGAATGTGTTGACGCTTCTGTGGAGCCCAAGACACTTCGGGTAGCTTTTTTTTCTGTCACATTCGTTGGCTTTGTGAACTCACAACCAAACTATCATCTTGCAACCTAAACTAGACGTTGGGCTAAGCCACAGATCGGTCACCATAACCAAGTTCTTTGCTTTCACATTCGTGGGCTTCGCCAACTCCCAGACCTTCTAACCTAACTTAGACCTTGGCCGAAAGCTGTCGACCAGTAAGCACGATTACGCTTTTTGTTTTCATATTCATTAGCTTCGCCTGCTAACAAAAACTGTCACATTCCAACCCGGCGACCTCGTCTGAAACCGGTAAAGGCAAAATAAATTATCATAAGAAAGTGAGTGGTTGTAGTTTTTTTCAGCATCTCAATATACATCAAAACTAATTCCTAGTAACACATGTCGTAGGCTACGGCACATTGCGCTGCGTTGGTAGACACGAAACAAATTTCTGGTGTCCTTTATGCCACATGCTAAATGCTCCTTATCCCAGCAATATCTGCAGGCTTCGTTGGAATGTCTCCCCGCACGAGAGTTCCACATACGGTGTGCAGTACATGTGCTGTTTCTAATTGCTTGGCGTAACTTTTGCTGAAGGGAGCAAAAAAAAAAAAAAAAAAAGAAAAAAAAAAGTTCAAATGGCTCTAAGCCAGGGCTTAACAACTGGCCGGTTTTGAGCGCGAGTACTCGCATCTGCTCAGGCACGTGCTCGCGAGCAGGTGCAAGGTCGCGGAGTAGGGAGGGAGGGGAGGGAGGGGAAATGCGCGCGCACGTTTGAATGTGATCTCGCGTTCTTAGCAGATTTAACTAGCCATCTGAATGCTTTGAACATTTTACTACAAGGTAAAGATCTGCTAATTACTCATTTCATAGATCGAATACGAGCTTTTAAAATGAAATTGACACTTTGGGTGAGTCAGCTGGAAACAGGAAACCTAGCTCATTTTCCTAAATTATCATCGATGCAAGATGTTCACAAAGACTGTTAACGTTATTCACATAGTGTAGTTGATCAGCGCTTTCAAGATCTGACAGCATTAGACAGTGATTTTGATCTGTTCTCTCCATATTCAGCGAATATTTAAGAGATTCGTCCTGAGCTGCAGCAAGAAATTATTGACCTGCAGTGTGACAGAGAATACAGAGACAAATTTCAGAACAAGAAAAACATTTTGAAATTCTACAGACACTTCCCTCAGGATAGATTTCCTCGTTTGCACAAACTGGCGGCTACAATAATATCAATGTTCGGTTCCACGTATGTTTGTGATCAACTGTTCTCTGCAATGAAATGTAACAAGACCCGCCTGAGAAACGCATTGTCTGATCGAAATTTAAACTGCACGCAGAGCCTAAAATGCACAAGAACAATTACTGCGAACATAGACGCAATTGTAAAGGGCAAAAAGTACAAGATAACCGAGAATCCCACACATCAGTGACACCTTTTATTGTGTAACAGTTCACAAATTAATGCGAATGTACAGGCATACACTAAGCTAATAAAATTATGTGGCATGTCTACATTCTCCTTTATTTGTTTCATTTGTCGCAGTAATAATTCGTGAGTGATATCCCTGCAGTTGGCCGCGGATTTACATTGACTGACGGCAGCTGTTGTGTGCCCCACGTGACTCTCCCCACTCTCCGCTCTGGTCCGGTAGTGGGGGTAGGGAGTAGCGTGCTTGCGCTGCTCCGTATCGCGCCTTGCTGCTCACGGCTTGCTCCGCGAGCACGTATGTTGTGAAGCCCTGCTCTAAGCACTGTGGGACGTAACATCTGAGGTCGTTAGTCCCCTAGACTTAGAACTACTTAAACCCAACTAACCTAAGAACATCACACACATCCGTGCCCGAGGCAGGATTCGAACCTGGGACCGTAGCACTCTCGCGGTTCTAGACTGAAGCGCCTAGAACCGCTCGGCCACTTCGGCCGGCGCGGCTCGCGTTCATGCTGTTTATTGATTGACAGCTTGTCTTTATGCTGCCGGCGTCTCGTTTCTTATTCGATTTACTGGCGTCACTAAGTTGCTGGTTTGCTTACCAGTGAGTGGCACCAGCAGCGCTTATCGATACGTGCACTGTCGTACTATCTCTGGCGCGACCGTTAGTATTCCGGGTCGTCGTCTGTCGGGAGTTGAGTCGGCACGCAGCGCCAGGGAGGTCCGGACAGCCAGTACTCGCCGACCGCTGGCGACACACATGCACTGTCCGACGGAAGGAGACTGGAGCGGGAACGACCGTTGGTTGGTCGTTCGGTCGGTCGTCTCATCGGGCGACGTGTATTTGGTCTTTTGACCGTTTCTGGGCCTCGTCAGTTGGTCATCTTGCCGGACGTGGGTCGGTTCCTTCCTTGTGCAGAGATGTCGGGTGACCAATGGGCAAGTGTTACCTCTGCATGGTTGGGTCCGAGCCAGTGTGCCGGGGTCGCCGTGTCTCCGAGTTCCGAACGGATATGGGGTTGAGTCGGGATGGAGCTGCAGTGGGGTCCGGACAGCCAAGACTCGCCCGACCGTTGCCCATACACATGACTTGAGTGGGGACGACCGTGGTTGGTCGTTCGGTCAGTCGTCTCATCGGACGATGTATAGTTAGTCGCCGACCGCTTCGGGTTCTCTGTGTGTGTCGATTTCTCATTCGTCCTTGTTCCACAGTGATTGCTTTTACGATTGTTCGAGTTCTTGTGGAAGTGTTTCCGTGAAACTGTGTCTAGCTTGTGTAATTTCAACCGAGCAGATATGTTAATGCTGTCTGCGTACTGCCGCCCGGAGTGGCCGTGCGGTTCTAGGCGCTACAGTCTGGAACCGAGCGACCGCTATGGTCGCAGGTTCGAATCCTGCCTCGGGCATGGATGTGTGTGATGTCCTTCGGTTTAGTTAGTTCTAAGTTCTAGGCGACTGATGACCTCAGAAGTTAAGTCGCATAGTGCTCAGAGCCATTTTTGTCTGCGTGCTGGAGTAGGCAGTCGATCGGTTGGGACAGAGCAGCGAGGAAGTCTCCGCGGAGAGTTCATTAGCGTAGTGTTCCGCAGTGTGTTTTTCCTCGCCGTGTTGATGCTGTCCGTACCGCGAGTTGTTCGACAGCCTTTGGTGTTGTTCATATTTTTGAAAGGTTATTGTGCCTTGGCTGTTTTTAGACGCCAAATTTGAACACGTAGTGGTGTTGGTATCTCCGTCCTCGGCTGACATTTTCCGTTGTGCCGTTGGTCGGCGGAAGGGAATTGATTAGGTTGTTGGTCGGTCCTTCAGCCTTCCCTGGTTGGGTTGGAATTTGATTACTTAATCTTATTCTCGGCTGCCTATGTTACCTAACCTTACGTTAGAGTTACCCCCTCAGGCCGACCCTTGGAGCACTTCTGAGCACCATTGTTCTGTTGTTTTTAGATTGTGATTTTCTTTAAGTCTCATCTAGTGTGCCAGGCCAGCCGTCTATTAATTTAGTTGTTTCAATTTTAAAATAAGGCATTCAGCCGACTAAGATTAAAGTTTCAAGATTAAAACTTATTTTAAAAAAAGGAGATTTTGCTCTATTTGAAGTCTTTCTTATTTAGGCCTTATGCGCTCAGTTCTTCTATGTCCAGTGTGTGGCCTTCAGTCTTGTATTTACGTATTTTTTTAAAAAAGTAAGGCCTTCAGCCGTGTGTATTCCTTACAGCAATTTTAATAACTTGAGTTTAGGCTTTCAGACGATTGTTTTTTGATACCTTTTAAGGACATGTGTGATTAAATGTTTTTAGGAAAATAAAGTTTGTGTGTTTTGTGCAACTAACCGTAACTGATCTTGGCCCGTTTCCACAACCAAAACCTGATCCGCTCTGTCCTGCGAAACAAGATTTCAACACTTAAATATGCAGCTCTAAAACCGACTGTGTATTTACAATGTGCAGCCGATATTTCTATAGGCAGGTACATCGATATTTGTTCCGTTGATATATAGATACAATTTTTCAATAAATCGATAGCCGATGAAGATTTTTTTTTTTAATATTGACACTCCGGAAACTCTATATTTTGATAAAAAATATCAACAGTCCTGCTCTGGGCTAATAGGACGTAGAAGCGCAAGAGAACAGGCACTCAGAGACCGTACTCAGAGCAGAAGGGAGGCGCGGCTGTGCGCAGCACGTGCGGCGCCATGGCGCTTGGCACGGGTGCGGTCTGCAGCACGTGCTGCGGCTGGCATGCCGCCATTCGCCTCTATTAGATGGGGACTTTTTTCGTTGGCAACATTCGCCGCAGTAGGCGCGCACAAAAACATAACGCTCCGGTCAATGAGCTCCTTTAGGAACTCGGGGCCAACAGATTAACCACTCGGCAGTCACAGATTGAAACTGAGTTGCGAGGACACGTGGAACGGAGAGAACAGACCGACTGTTCTCTCAACGGCAGTCGACACCGCACGCGATTTTCCACGCAAAAAAGACTGCGCTACTGCTTCCTGTTACAAGGACGAATGCGTAGTGTTACGGAGTAAAGTCAGCCGCGGAACGCCAGTCGGGAACGACAGAGAAGAGACGGCTGTGAGAAGAAGTCAGCCAATCGTACGCCGACCGACCTCTCTCCACGATGACAACGTGAGCGCAGCGGCCCCAATGTGGAGAGGACATAAGGCCGTGTCCGACTGGTGGGAGCCACTATTCCCGCAGCACTACAGGCCGATTAGCCTCTTGCCAACTCTCCGCAAGATTTATGAGTGCCTCCTGCTAATACCCATACAGGACCACGTTACCAGAGAGCAACTTCTGCCGGATTTCCAATTCGGATTCCGGCCGAACCACTCTGCCCCACAACAGATCATGAGAGTGGTTGAAGCAGCCACAGAGGGCTTCAACCACAGAGGTTACTGCGGGATAGTGCTACTAGATGTAGCCAAAGCCTTCGGCTCAGTATGGGGCTACTCTACAAGTTGTTCACACAAGGGCTCTCCGGGAACATAGTTAAGCAGATCAAAAGCTATCTCACGAATAGAACATTCTCTATTAAAGTAGAAACTTGCACCTCCACCAAAAGGCGTATTCGTGCTGCGGTGCCGCAGGGATCGGTCCTGGGGCCCGTTTTGTACAGTCTGTACACTAGAAATGCGAACAAGGACCTGGTCATCCGTAGGCTAAAAAGGATTTTAGATAACACAGAAACTTGGGCCCGTCGCTTTCAACTCTGAAAAGACGCAGGCTATGCTGATCATCTGTAGGCTCGGAAGTCACGGACTTACTCAACGCCCTTCCCCTCCCCCTTCCACCTTCACCTAAACGGAACTCAACTTCCCTGGCGCGGAACCGCCACGTACCTTGGCGTAACCTTGGACTCTCGTCTTACGTGGAAACCCCACATAAACGAGGTCCACAGGAAGGTCTGTGCCAGAATGTCCATCCTATACCCAGTCCTCAGCATTTTCAGCTCCCTTCCCTGCTCTGTAGGAATGAACGTTTATCAGGCCCTGATACGGCCAGTAATGGAGTATGCATGCCCTGTCTGGGGATACGCAGCGAAGCAGCACCTGGACAAACTCCAGAGGCTGCAGAACCGCGCCCTCGTGAGAGCACTGCGGCTACCCCTCGCATTCCCCACAGATTACCTGCACGCCATGCTGAAATCCCACCCCTGAAAGAGCGTTTCCAAGATCTGGCAAGGGCCTTCTATGAAGGCTTTTCCAGACTAGGAAACGTCCTCATCCATTCCATAGGTAGGTATAACATGTCCTGCGATAAGCACAAACGCCCAACGACGATCTTCGACGACTAAGTCAAAGAGAAAATCCCTATATCCAGTTCCTGATCCTCCTTCCTCCCCCATAATACCAATCATCTCGCCAACCCCAGGCATGTACCAGACACACACAGAACATTCATCACATCACGCAGACACCCAAAAACTACAGAAATAACAACACACACAAGTACACAGTGGAGTAAAAGCCGTAAGGCGACAAATTCCCCCACACACTTCCCCAAAGAGGGGAAAGTATTGGATGAGAGTGAGTGAGTGAGGTGGGAGCCACTTCGATAGCAGCGTCAACGTTAGCCACTTCACTAGTACTCTCTATAGCACACACTTCTCCACCGATATATCGATATCAGAATGGTAATATCGACAACCGATATTTGTTCTGAAGAAGACTGATTATTTTGCATATTAGATGAATTCGCAATTGCGAATAATGACTACCATCAGCTGTAGACTGGAATGACGACAGTGAAAAATTGTGCCGGACCGGGACTCGAAACCTGATTTCCCGCTTGTCGTCGTTCCAGTCTACAGCTGATGGTGGTCATTATTCGCAATTGCAAATTCATCTTATACGTTTCGTAACGGCTGTGGTCGCCACAGTGCATCGTCATCAGAATAACACAGGCACTGCAATATCGTAATTATTTTGCATGTCGCCCTTCGCTTGTGACACATATCAAAGTTAAGAAATTGTAATTGTCTTTTGTAATAAAAATCATTAATACGAGTTGTTTGTTTGCCTAGCGAACCGAGTATGCTGGATTCCTGGACACAGCACGTAATGTCTCCGCATAAAGCGTTGATACTTTCAAAGAAGAGAACACCAAGTTACCACCGTTAATAATACTATTTATTCACTCAAGTAATGCTGTTACCGGTTTCAAACCGAGAAGTTCGTCTTCAGACGGCGGCTCACGTTTAGATACACACTTGTTGATGTTTAAGTTAGTTTACGGTTCTTTAACCCCCGTTGTGATTAAAGCTTCTTGAGGTGTTGGTGCATTACACAAAACACGATGTGAGAAACAGTCTGTTTAACTGAGCCCAATAACGGTTGGATACATTGTAAACAAATCTTTAAGGTGGAACTGTTTTAGTATTAGGTTACCTACGTCGAAAACGTTGCGACATGATCATGCTGGATTTTCGACCTAAGTGACCTAAAACTAAAACGGTTTTACCTTAAAGATTTCTTTACACTATTTTCAATCCATATTTATAGATAAATAGTCAGTTTCTCACATCTTTTTTCCCTGCAGGGCGCCACCGAGCAGGAGCTTTAAACATAAGGGAGAATAAAAGGCTGAAAACTATGTAAACATCAACAAGCTTCTCTCTGCATGAATTTTTTTTCCTTGCTGTCAAAAATGTATATATGTATTGGCTTTTGAGGTTACTAGACGACATCGACAAAAAATTTTGAAAAATACGTTGTATTTTCCTAAATGTAATAAAAGAATGGTTTGGCTTCAAAAATGGTTCAAATGGCTCTGAGCACTATGGGACTTAACATCTGTGGTCATCAGTCCCCTAGAACTTAGAACTACTTAAACCTAACTAACCTAAGGACATCACACACATCCATGTCCGAGGTAGGATTCGAACCTGCGACCGTAGCGGTCACGCGGTTCCAGACTGAAGCGCCCAGAATCGCACGGCCACACCGGCCGGCATGGTTTGGCACATCTCTGGCACACCACGCATGAAAGGTGCAGTATCTAGCAGTTCAGTTTTGTTTTCTACTACTTTACTATGCGGCTTAACCTCGTAAGCTGTTCAATGGCATACGATCTACAGCAATACTCTTTTATTTATGCAGTATGGAACATTTTAAAACAGATTCTACACAAACGAACCACTATTGGACACTTACCTTTATGGGTAAATCGACGCCGACGCAAATTTGCAGAATGCAAGGACGGACAGATCCTTTGTCCAATGTATGAAGTGAGTTCATTTTTATATGCATAAGAACATAAACTGTTTCCAAATGTTCATACTGCATGAGTAAAGGAGAGTTGATGCAGATCATGTCCCATTGGTTACCAGGAGTAAAATAATAGTCATGTCATGAAGTACAGCAGTAATAAAAAAAGAAACAATGAACTCGTAATATTGCACCTTACATGCATGGTGTGCCAGAAATTTGGAACACCAATTACTTTCTTATATTTTGGAAAATTCTCTTCTTCTCACTGAACGTGTGGTTAGGGGTACTAGGCGATCAACTCATTGAGCCATACATTCTTCCACCACAACTTAATGGACAGAGGTACCTTAGCTTTCTGCGGCGTCATCTTCCAGGGTTGCTTGAGGGTGTTCCCTTTCACCAACGTCAGAGTATGTGGTACGTGCATGATGGAGCTCCGGCACATTTTGCGACTGGTGTGAGACCGCATCTAACGCGCAGATACGGCCAAACATGGATAGGTCGAGGCGGGCCTGTACCTCGGCCTCCAAGATCACCTGATCTAAATCCTTTGGATTTTTGTGTCTGGGGTCATCTCAAAAGCAACGTGTATAGCACTCCCGTTAACACGGTTGAAGAAAAAAAATGGCTCTGAGCTCTATGGGACTTAACGTCTGTGGTCATCAGTCCCCTAGAACTTAGAACTACTTAAACCTAACTAACCTAAGGACATCACACACACCCATGCCCGAGGCAGGATTCGAACCTGCGACCGTATCAGTCGCGCGGTTCCAGACTGTAGCGCCTAGAACCGCTCGGCTACAACGGCCGGCCACGGTTGAAGAACTGGAGCAGAGAGTTGTACATGCTTGTCAAGAATTTCGGAATGATCCAGGGGTTTTCGAAAGGATTCGAAATTCATTACAGAGACGAGCACAGTATTGCATCCAGATGCAAGGAAAACCCTTCGAACACCTCCTTTAACAGGTACCCCATACGTGAAATGTGAACTAGTTGCGATGTAACGTCTAAATTTCAAATTAATGCTTACTAACTAGGACGACGTTTACAATGACGTCAGTGGCGGCTTGGAACCATACAGTCGTGATTATCTCGCAAGCGGCTCGTTTGCAGACTCGTGTTTACTGGGACATTTGCGCTTCTATTATCGTGTACTTTCAGTCGTGTAAGTTTGCGCCATCCTTTTTGATACACCCTGTATAGGATCTGCCGACCGCAGCACCGTATTCTGTCTATTTACACGACTTTGTATTTGAATATGCATGTTTATACCAGTTTCTTTGGCGCTTCAGTGTAAAAGCCAGCAACAGCTGTAGCTTCATAACAAAATTAAAAGTGTGTTACGGGCCAGCACTCTAACCCAACACCTTCTTTCCGCAGCTATACCGACTGAACTATCCAGGGGCGATTCATCGTCTGCTTTCCGAGCAATCACTTATAAGCTTGACTGTATTGCGAGTCAATTGATTTTCCCACCAATCAGTTGTGGAGTTGGCTGTTCTTGTACAATTTTTCTAACACCTTAACTTCAAATTCACATTCCCCGTAACTGATACCGGAAGACTCCACCTGAGCGCAGAATTAGTGGTGCATGTAGCTAGGGTATTTATCAAGGCATTTTGAATGTTTTATTCTCAGTGAAAATATCTAAGTCGCCAGACCGTCCCCTACTGGGGGAATGAAAATGATAGATAAATAAGTAAAATACCATAGAACGCAGCAAACTCTCAATTTTAAGATGATTGCAAATAAAAATTCCATGTCTCACAGCCAGAGGTTACAATTGCTGGTAAACTCTGGCTACAGACTTCTCGGAACCGATACGTAAGGAACTACGCAGAATGATAGGAGAATATTTGTGTCTGGTCGAGCTGATAAGAGTCACTGTCAGGAAGTACTGAGAACATTTAAACCGTATCGGGCAAACGCATAACAATTTTGATTATAACTGGAAAATTTTTTATAAACTGCAGTAGATATATGTCTGTTCCAAGAAAAGCAACAAAAAACTTCAAAGCCCCGCCGTTATGTAATGGTTCCAAGCAGAGGCTGTTGCGAAAGCAGACTACTACCCTACCGCTGAAACAGAGATTGCAGGGAAGCTTATGGAGAAAAGTTGTGGGCTATACGTATTATTTTGGTTACTCTGTAAATTCTGTTTCTTACGTAAATATCGATGTGCATGGCTCTCACAGAGTAAAAGCATGTAGCTAAGTAATCTTTGACCATTGCTACAATATCTTTGTGTTGCTACTCCGCCTCTGCCTGAGAGCGCTAGCAAAGTTACACGCATTCTAAGTTTCGCAGTGTTGAGTAGTAGACATATTTTGAAGAATGATCAGGAAATTTTCTTTATAAATGTGATATGAGATTGATGGAATTAATGAATAGTTTTGACACCATTATGGAGAGAGAAGCTAAGGAGATTATTCGTGAGTTTTTCCGGAATGTTGAGAGATTGAGGTAAGCCAGCAAGTGCGTAGCAATATTTTATGTTATTGAGACTGTAGTAACGGAAGCTCAAATAGTAGGGTTTTCATGTGGATTGCTCTGATAGGAAGATGATATTCCGCTTGCTTAAAGTTATTTCTCGAAGTCATATTATGTAAATACTAGTGTGAACATTCAATTGATTTTTAAAGCATTACTTTTGAATATAGACTTTGATTTAAATTTTGTCAGACGACGTTTCCTGTCAGTTAAAATTCCCACGGTTTATTCAGTTAGTTAGATATGTAAGCACATTGTACTTCGTGGCGCAGAATTTTCTGTCGCAGTTTCTAATGCTGACTTGCTGCTGTACGCTGCTTTTGAGAAATCTGCAAAAATGTCTGTCAAGACACGAGTAAATGTAAATACAGTTTAGGGCCAGGAATTTCTTTGTAAGTTCAGCTGCGCATTTATTTAGGAAGTCAGGCTATATTCAGTGAAGTACTGCATTTTTACTGAAACAGCTAGCTTCAGTTTGTAGCCAGTGTTGAGCAAACCATATTAAGTCTTTGTATAATTCACTATAGTCAGAGTTGTGCGTAGTTCACGAGTTTAAGTTAGGAATTAGTTTGTTTGATAACCATTTTTGAGAAGTTTTTGTACACAGTTTTAGGAGGATTCGCTCAGACAGAGAGAAGCAGACAAGCACTTAAGTTACGAAGTTAACAGCAGATCATTCATCCATAAGAAGGGCAATGAAGTCTACAACAGCTATCTTAGATCCTGGTGAAAAATCTATTAGAAAGTCGTAGCAATTCCTGGTCTAGTCCGCAGCTCGTGGTCGTGCGGTAGCGTTCTCGCTTCCCACGCCCGGGTTCCCGGGTTCGATTCCCGGCGGGGTAAGGGATTTTCTCTGCCTCGTGATGACTGGGTGTTGTGTGCTGTCCTTAGGTTAGTTAGGTTTAAGTAGTTCTAAGTTCTAGGGGACTGATGACCATAGATGTTAAGTCCCATAGTGCTCAAAGCCATTTGAACCATTTGAACCTGGTCGTACGCAAAGTCAACGAATGGCCCCAGACATACCATTAAATCTGTCGTGGACCCATTGGGTCTGGAACTGAAGACAGCAGACAGAAAGCAGAATTTTTAAATCCCTCCTTCGGTAATTAGGAGCACGAGGACACCATCGTAGCAATGTGTGAGCGCCGCGCAGACTCACTAATGAGAGATTTCGATTTTAGCACTCGCGGTATTAAAAAAAAATTAAGACTACGTAAAATGAAGAAGACACCAGAACATGACAGAATTACAATTAGCTTTTACGTTGAATGTGACGCGGAAGTGGCTGCCTTCCGAGCTTATTTCTATCTAGAATGTCTAGTGGAGCGAACAGTCGCGGGTCACTGGAAAAGAGCGCACGTCACTGCTCTTTACAAAAAGAGTACGAGACCGGATTCATAGAATTACATATCAGTAACGACGGCGACTTTCTGTTTCAGCAAATTCTATGTTCAAAAGGTATGACGTTCGTGGACCAAACAAGTTCTCTCAAGGAGTCGGGACGGATTCAGAAGAAACCACTCGTGTGAAATACAGCTTGCGTTATTCATACACGACATCTCGCAAACAGTAGATGCTGATGAACAGGTAAATCCCGTCGCCCAAGATTCACGAAAGGCGTTCGACGGCGTACCACGTCGTCAGCTGCTAATCAAGATTGGCTTGATGAGTATTTATGAACATGAACATATATAGAATCCCTTAAGCTATAGAGGATGGTGAATATTCCAAAAAATAAAAATAACATTAAGTGTTCCCCGAGGAAGCGCAATAGTGCCATTACTGTTTCCAGTGTGGCCTCACGAAAAAAGTGAAGCGCCCAAAAGACATCGTCGGATGTCAATGTAACATGGTACATGTGCACACCTCCGGCAGCTATATAAATGAATTGAGTTGCAATTCCCTCTGGCAGGTAGAACGGCCACTAGAATGTAGTGTTGTCGTTCGTGTTTAGTGTCTTTATCAGACCTGACGCGGTATATAATGAGCCTGAACAGCGTCAGACGTTCAGTAATCACTGAACGACGCAGAGATGCCGCCTACTCGTATGCAGGACTGTTGATATTTTTGAAAATACCGGGAACCCGATACATCAATATTTAAAAAATATCATTATCTGCTCTCGGTATATCGGAAAAACTATCGATATACCGACGGAAAAATATCGACGTACTTGCCTGTAAAAAAAATAGGCTGCACATTGTAAATATACTGCCGGTTTTAGAGTTGTACATTTAAGTATTGATTTATTGTGAGATATTCTGCAAATCAACAAGCTACCAGCTTGCCTATCCCCCTAAGAGCAAGAGTTGAAACGAAAACGATGCACGTTCACGCTTGGCGATAACCACTTTGCTAACAACGGTAACTGCATTTAAATGGCACAATAAAAAGTGCCCGATGGGTCCATCGTTCGGTTTCGTCACACTTCATGTTGACTTCCCTGTTTCTTCATTCCCGCAAATACCAGCTGTAGCGTCACAATTGCGTACTGAAGCTAAATGTTGCAGTCTCTGGTGGTAGCGTCGATTACGTCAGCATTTCCCCTCCGACATCTCCGATCACCGCAATGACCAATCTTGTCATGTAGATTTTTGTTCATTATTATCAACAACTCTTTTTGAAGAATGTAGATGTGAAGAAATTGTACACCAGTTACGTTAAAAATTGTTTGTAACTCAACTGGTGTGCTGTTTCTTCACATCGGAAATCTTGTTCATTCCATTCACACCACCGACCCCCAGTGCAGTAGGTGCTCTTCTTTTGTGCCACATATACTTGCTTCACAAAGTCAAAGAGTCAAAGAGAAAGACTGGACGTGATGAAAGTACGAAAAGTAGTAAGACTCCACACAGTGAAAGTAAAATAATTATGTCCTACTACAGTTTCAAAAGAACAACTTCAAATATTTTCCGAAAATTGTAACATATATATATCAGCATTCGATATTGCTATTTTGGTATCAATGTGTCAATATGACCTGAGAAGAAATATCGCCGATATATATCGACATTTTTCGGAAAAAATATGGATAAATTGATGTTTTATCAACAGCCCTACCCGTGCGCGGCAACGTCATGAACTACTGACTGAGTTTTAAAGGGTCCTCATTTTGTGTCTCCATCTGGCCGGCTGCTCGAATCGTGCAGTACCCAGATTTGTAAGGCATTCGGATGTGACAGTGCTCCGATTTGGACTGAAGTAGGAAGGCGTGGGAAGGCACACTCGTCGACAAGGCTCCAGACGACCATTTCTGAACACCACGAGGGGGGATCGCCGTACTGTGGACCAAGCTCATTGCAACCTCTTCACAGCTTCGCCTGCCATCCGAGAATAAGTAATGGAGCCCTCTGCAGCATTGTCTCATTCCAAATCATTGGTCTGAGACTAGCAGCAGACGCGCTAGAGGAGTTCTGTCCCGTGCATAGGGTGCCGTCAACACCACAACACAAACGGCTGCGTCTGTAATTGTGTCGTGGACGGGAAACATGGACTGCTGGTGAATGGAGTTGGATTGTGTTCAACGATGGCACAGTTCTGTTCTGCCCCGGACGACAATCGTCGGCCAGTATGGCGGCGACCAGGGAAGACGTCCAATTTTTGAAAATTTTTGAAGAGGCACAGCGGTGTTACCTACGGCGTCATGGTGTGGAAAACCGTCGAGTATGACTTCAGGTCATGGGTGGTAGAGATTGAGGGAACTCTGACGGCACCATGGTACCTCATGGGCATTCTTCGTTTTCTCGTAGTACCTTTCAAGTGACAGTAACAGGGAGTCATTTTTCAACAGGATAATGCTCGCCCATGCATTGCACTTGCCTCTATGAACTGTGTGCGAGGTGTTACACCCGTCACCAGCAAGATTCCCATAACTGTCCCCGACAGAAGATGTGGGACGAGCTTGGACGTCAACTCTGACCCAGTGCAGTATCCAGGGTATCAATAACAAGTTACATTTGTTGGCCATATGCCGTAGGAAAGGACAGCAGCGTTATACACTGAAGCGAAAAAGAAACTGGTATAGGCATGCGTATTCAAATACAGAGACATGTAAACAGGCAGAATTCGGCGCTGCGGTCGACATTGCCTGTATAAGACAACAAGTGTCTGGAGCAGTTGTTACATCGGTTACTACTGCTACAGTGGCACGTTGTCGAAATTTAAGTGAGTTGGGACGTGGTGTTATAGTCGGCGCATAAGCGATGGGTCACAGCATTTCCGAGGAATGGATGAAGTGGATATTTGCCCGTACGACAATTTCACGAGTGTATCGTGAATATCAGGAATCCGGTAAATCATCAAATCTCCGACATCGCTGGGGCCGGTAAAAGATCCTGCATCAATGGGACCAACGTCAGCTGATAAGAAACGGTCAACGTGACAGAAGTGCAACCCTTCCGCAGATTGCAGCAGATTTCAATGCTGGGCCATCATCAAGTGTCAGCGTGTGAACTATTCAACGAAACATCATCGATATGGAATTTCGGAGCCGAGGGCCGACTCGTGTATCCTTGATGACTGCACAATACAAAGCTTTACGCCTTGCCTGGGCCTGTCATTGGACTGTTAACGACTAGAAACATGTAGCCTGGTCGGACGATTTTCGTTTCAAATTGTATCGAGCGGATGGACGAGTACGGATATGGAGACAAGCTCATGGCTCCATTGACCCCGTATGTCAGCAGGGGACTGTTCAAGCTGGTGGAGGCTGTATAATGTGTGGGGCGTGTGCAGTTTGAGTGATATGAGACTCCTGCGACGTCTAGATACGACTCTGACAGGTGACACATACGTAAGCATCCTGTCTGATCACCTGCATCATTCCATGTCCATTGTGCAATTCCAGAATTGCTACAGAGTGGCACTCTTCTGAATTTAAACATTTCCGCTGACCACCACACTCCCCAGAGATGAACATTATTGAACACGTCTGGGATGCCTTGCAACGTGCTGATCAGTAGAGATCTCCATCTCCTCGTACTCTTACGGATTTATGGACAGCCGTGCATGGCTGATGGTATCAGTTCCCTCCATAACTACTTCGGACATTAGTTGTGTCCATGCCACGTAGTGCTGCGGCACTTCTGCGTGCTCTCGGGAGCTCTACACGATTTTAGGCAGGTGTACCAGTTTCTTTGGCTGTTCAGTGTAAGACTGTTCGCTGACAGAAGTATCGTCACTTGTCAATAGTAAGGAACTGCAGAATGAGTTGTACAGAACTTACACTTAGCTTTCCTTACATATGGATAAATATAGGACTATGCCTATAAAAGAGAGAAAGGAGGTCATGGTATCCGATTACTGCATTCCTGGGTAACATCGAGTAACAATTTAGTGGTAATACTAAGAAGTGACTGAAACCGACTTTTACAAATGTTGTTACAGTAGCGTCTCCATAGTTCGCGGTGAACGGGACTGGAACCACCTCGAACTATTGAAAGCTCAGACTATCGAAATTTTCGTGAGGAGAAAATAAAAATGAAACCACGTTTAAATGAATGCAGGCGTCAAAATATGAACTTTATTATAACGCAGGTTTACACAGGCATCTACATTGGCAGATCAAAGGTTTTAACTTAAGTCTAGTAACAATTTACTTCGTGAAATAAAGATGGAGTGTCTTTTGATTGACGAAGCTGCGACGTTTCTGCGCGGCTACATCACACCACCGTCTAAAAAGGGCAGGGTTTCGTTTGGTGTCACCTCAAGGGTGTTGTTCTACTTAGCGCATGGCGGCTTCAAGTGTAGCGCAGCCACCGATGTACAGATTCGGCTTCATCATTCTTATCGCTGCCACACTGCATTGGGAGTCAAACGTCTCTCAATTACAGAAGAGTCTGTTACTTCCAACTGTTCTTCTATATTTAACCACTCAGTAATTTTCCCATTTTCAGCCTCTTTACAGCCTGGCAACATTCTGATTAAATCACACAAAGGGTAATCGTCTTCATCGTCTGTCTGAGGCCTGCTTTCCTGTAGAATTGTTCTACGTGACTTAGAAACTGTATCTGACTTTATCTCGCTCCAAGACTCATTGACCCAGTACACAACTTCCGTCACAGTTCTTTTCTTTAAAGCTCCAACGATGCTTGCATTGTCTTTCGGATGCAAGACTGAATCAGTCAATGGATAAGGATGTTTTAGATTGCCTGAAGAGAAAGTAACGCTTAATGGGAGAAACAGGGCGCGAATCCCGTCGCACTGTATCTTGTTCGTCTGCGCTTGGGTGTCACGACGCATTATCCATTGCCAAAATAGCTTTGCATGGCACCCATTTATAGTGGGTGTACAAACAAAAACAATCAACAAAGAAAACGAAATTCAACACTGTGCTGTACTGACAATGACTAACCTCAAACACCCTTTCAGCAAAAGAATTGCCTGTGTAAACAATTGAACACCGGGACTAGTTATGCGTGGTTTCACCGACACAGACATAACTAAGGGAAGTGAGTATTGCGGCAGGTGTTGTGCTGTGGGCGGGTGGGGGAAACGGATTGAGGATCCATACGCTCTACAGTAGTTTTATTTATTTGTTTATTTACGTTTACGAGGCTCCGATTAATGGAAACCTCGAAATAGTGAGACTCTACTATATAACGGAAGGCAAATGGAACTCTTAGATTTGTAGCAAGGTTTCTGAGCAAATACAGTGCATATGTAAAGGAAATTGTATACAAATATCGAGACTCTACTGTATTAGGGAAGGCAAATGCAACAGTTAGATTTGTAACAAGTTTTTGGGAAAATGCATTGCACCTGTAAAGGAAATCGCTTACAAGGCACTAGTGGACCAGTTCTAGAACATCATTCCGTCGTTTGGAGGCCTTATTAAGTAGGCATGACAACAGGTACCAAATAAATTCAGACACACATCCTTAGAGTTCGGTACAGCCCATAAGAAAGTGTAATAGAAATTCTCTGGGGAACTTAAGTGGGAATTCTAGGAAGACTGACCGACGCAGCTCCAGCGAAACGCTCTTGGCTCAATTTAGCGACTTTTAATAATAAAAAGCGGTCCAAACAGCAATGAATAATTTACGTTTTCTTAAATATTTTATTAAAAATGGGAAATAAAGAATTTATTGCTGTCAGAACTGCTTCTTATTATTCTTCTTGTTAAGATGTTAAGTACGCTCACTTTGGTTTCTTAATGACATAAAAAATTATAAATTTAGAGAAACTATATTCGAAGAAGACTGTGCGCCCATTATACGGCATATATCTCGCATAGTGGTCATGAAAATAAGGCAAGAGAGATAAGGGAACGTGCAGAGGCACATACATATTTTTCCTCGCTCAAAATGAGAACGGAGTAAGACGATATTGGTTTAGTGGGTTGACATAACACGGTACTGCCGAGCCAGTCCTATCGACAGACTCCTTTTGTTTTCAAAACATCGTAGAAAAGTAAATGCTGTGAAGATTTGAGCTACAGTTTACTTGTCGGGCATTAGTGGAGCTCCACCAAAGTAGCTAGCTAGTCCTTTGCTTTAAGAACACACACGCTGCTTATCAGTAAACGTGTCATCTTGTCTCTGAAGTAACACGCGTTACGCAGCGGGTGGTGGCACACACAAGAAATACTGGCTTTGTTGAACTTCATGGTTCTCGACCGGTTCCCACAGTTCTGGCTCTAATAGTTACCGGGCCACCGTTATATGTGCTTCCGCGAAACGACGTATTTTACGTCCTCCTGATTCCACAGAAGGCAGCTTGCACTGAGCTCACGAGTAACAAACATACATTACACTCGTAGCATACACAAAACACAATTGTAAGCATACCGAACAAAAAATCAATAACCACCAGCTACATCGCCCTAACACAGTGTCGCATCGCATCTAGCCTTGATAATAACCTCAAAGCGGACAGAAACAGAGTCCTCGGGCTTTTTCGGGTACATCATACCCAGCTGAAGCGACTCATTAACAGTTAAATCCCTAGAGCTACCAAATTGCTAGAGTGCTGAATGTTGCTTTACACTCACTGTACCGAACAGTCCCAGGCATTCTCTTTGGGACTGAGATCGTGCGATTTAGTGTATCCGTCGAGGAGCTTTAGGGTGAGTGAGTGTTCGACGAAACAGAAGCGTTTTCGTGTAGTCCTCTGAGCACGACTGCTGTCAGCATGTAAGACGGGAGTCCACCGCCCACTCAAGATAAAGATATAGAAAAAAAACCGGCAAACTTGGCCATCGAGAATGTTGAAACAAACATTCTGACTTATCGAGAATGAAATTTCGCTCTGCAGCGGAGTGTGCACTGATTTTAAACTTCCTGGCAGATTAAAACTATGTGACGTAGCGGGACTCGAACCCGGGACATTTGCCCTTCGCGGACTAGTGTTCTACCGACTGATAACATCCAACAACGACTGACGTCCCACGCTTCATTCTAGCAATATTAATTCTCTCAGCTTCCGAACTCCACAGACGTTCTCCTGCGTAGCTTGCGAGTCTATCACTCACGGAGGAAATTAGATCATTTGTAATGTATCTAAAGAATTTTCCTGTGAAACTGTGAAAGAGAAGTTTATGACTTTCAGTACAAACGAAATAAGCCTCGTACTCCTGTCAACTCGAGCGTGTATTATGACTCTTTACAATAGACCTGTACACAAAGCGTCACACCATCTCGACAAGCCAAAAATAATACCAGTGTGAACGGTGTTACATTTCTACCTGTATATGAAATCGCAGAGTATGTACAGACTCAACATATGGTACCAACCAGTAATACACAAAATAATATAACACGCCAATTAACAAAACTGTAAACAGTGATCACATTCAGAGAATGAAATAAAACCAAGCAATTCTTGCTGCCGTGATATTGACTCCACAGCACGGTGCGCTTTACGTACCATAAAATGTCACGGCGCGCTTTACATACCATAAAACGTAAAAGGTTACAAAATGCTGCTACCAGCTTTGCTACTGAATTCGTGTAGGGCCCCCACGAGCACGCAGAAGTGCCGGAACACGACGTGGCATGGACTCGACTAATGTCTGAAGTAGTGACGGAGGGAACTGAAACCATGAATCCTGCAGCGCTGTGCATAAATCCGTAATAGTATAAGGGGGTAGAGATCTCTTCTGAGGAGCACGTTTTAAGGCATCACAGATATGCTCAATAATGCTCATGTCTGGGGAGTTTGGTGGCCAGCGGAAAAGTTTAGACTCAGAAGAGTGTTACTGGAGCCACTCTGTAGCAATTCTGGACGTGTGGGGTGTTGCTGGAATTGTCCAACTCCGTCGCAATGCACAAAGGACATGAATGGATGCAGGTGATCAGACAGCATGCTTCGTACGTGTCACCTGTCAGAATCGTGTTTAAACGTATCAGGGGTTTCGTATAACTCTAACTGCACACGCCTCACACCATTACAGAGCCTCCACCAGCTTGAACAGTCCCCTGTTGACATGTAGGTCCCATTGATTCATGAGGTTGTCTCCATACCTGCACACGTCCATCCACTCGATACAGTTTGAAATGAGACTAATCCGACCAGGCAATATATTTCTAGTCATCAACAGTCCAATATCGGTGTTGACGGGCCCAGGCGAGGCGTAAAGCTTTGTGTCGTGAAGTCATCAAGGGTACACGAGTGGGCCTTCGGCTCTGAAAGCTCATATCGCTGCTGTCTGTTGAATGGTTCGCACGTTGACACTTGTTGATGGCCCAGCATTGAAATCTGCAGCAATTTGCACTTCTTTCACGTTGAACAATTCTCTTCAGTCGTCGTAGGCCCCTTTCTTGCAGGATATTTTTACGATCACAGCGACGTCGGAGATTTGATGTTTTGCCGGATTCCTGATATTCACGATGCAGTCGTGAAATGGTCGTATGGGTAAATCCGCAATTCATTGCTGCCTCGGAGATGCTGTGTCCCATCACTCGTGCGCCGACTATAATACCACGTTGAAACTCACTTAAATCTTGACAACCTGCTATTGTAGCAGCAGTAACAGATCTAACAATTGCGCCATACACTTGTTGTCTTATATAGGCATTGCCGACGGCAGCACCGTATTCTGCGTGTTTACATATCTCTGTATGTGAGTACGCATGCCTATACCAGTTTCTTTGTCGTTCCAGTGTACCTTCCCAATGAGGTGGAATCATTAGCTGTCAGAGTAACATCAGGATTCTCCCAAGGAGATGTTAAAGGGTGGTTAATGGTATATCAAGGCATAGCAATATCGAGACGTGGAATTTTAATGAAAAAACAAAAGCTGTGTATAGCTCGGAGTGCAGAACAGTAGCGTTCCGTGTCGCAAAATCTAGTTGGTGGGATGAAGGAGGTACCTGCTCTCAGTTGAATTCTGTTGTGGACAGAGAAAATATGATTGTGTCGCACACAGTTCCTGATAACCTGATGGTGCGCCGATGTGACTAGCAACTTTCAAACCTCTCCGTTGTGGTCTATGAGAATGTGGCGCGAGATATTGTCGATGATTCACCGGATGTGGCCAAGGGACTCTGTCCCCTGGTGGTTTTGCAGAGCAGGAGAGTCTGAACTCACCGGAAAATATTAGTTACCCCACCCCCTTTCTTCCCCGACCGTGGTCGCTTTAGAGCGCTGTAGATGGTGCCAAGCGGTCGTACCACCGTGATTCAAATGAAAAATTTAAAAGTTCCACAAAATTTCTAAAATTGTGTGGTGGGATTGGTAGGTAGTAGTAGTGTTCCTTAAGGTGCAGAAAGTGACCTACAGGTGGCAGAGTGAGGCTACAGCTCAAGGGAAGCAGCAGCGTCCACAACACGATGGCCACCCCACTGTCAGCATACACCAAGCGATCTGTGATGCGTTTTTTGTGAAGTGAAGGTGTCCAACCAATTGAAATTATAGCACAATGACAGCGCGTTACAGTGATTCGTATTTGTCGTTGCAGCAAGTGTACGAGTGGTGTAGGAAGTTTAAAAGCGGTTTAAATTCTATGAAGTATGCCCCAAGACCAAGGCAGGATCACTGCGTGCTCACGGGCGGGACCAAAGCGTCAAAAAATGGTTCAAATGGCTGTGAGCACTATGGGACTTAACATCGGTGGTCATCAGTCCGCTAGAACTCAGAACTACTTAAACCTAACTAACCTAAGGACATCACACACATCCATGCCCGAGGCAGGATTCGAACCTGCGACCGTAGCAGTCGCGCAGTTCCGGACTGAGCGCCTAGAACCGCTAGACCACCGCGGCCGGCCCAAAGCGTCAGTGGAGGAGCTAGCAAAGGAGGAAAGGCGCGTAACTCTGAACGATAGCAACAAATTTGAAACTTAGTAATGAATCCAAGCAGAATATTGTCCATAATGTACTGCACTTCAATGTGGTGTCTGCAAAATGGGTGCCAGGTAAGTTGACTACCGAATCGAAAGACCGTTACGTCGACGCCTCTGGAGAACATTTGTATCGTTTCCAAGTCGAAGGTGACGCATTTCTGGGAAAAAATTGTTACAGGTGATAGACTTTGGTCCAGTATCACCAACCAGAAACGATAAGGTCGAGCAAGTAATAGCGCCACAGCCCATCGCCAAAACTAAAAAAATTCCACACTCAACCATCAGCTGGAAGTCATGCTCATTCTCTTCTGGGATGCTAATGGAGTAATTCTAGAACACTAAAGAGCGTCGGTAACAAATACGTCTTATTCAGACATGATGACAAATCAACTTTGCCCTGCGATCAGGAGTAAACAACGCGGACTTCTGACTTTAAAGAGTACTGCTATGACATGACAACGCCCAACCGCATGCGGGCTGTAACACAATTGAGAATATTCAGGAACCTAAATTTGAATATCTGGTACATCTTACTTATTCACCACACCTCGCTCCTAGTGACTTTGCGATCTATTGGCCGGCCGCGGTGGCCGTGCGGTTCTGGCGCTGCAGTCCGGAACCGCGGGACTGCTACGGTCGCAGGTTCGAATCCTGCCTCGGGCATGGGTGTGTGATGATGTCCTTAGGTTAGTTAGGTTTAAGTAGTTCTACGTTCTAGGGGACTTATGACCTAAGATGTTGAGTCCCATAGTGTTCAGAGCCATTTGAACCATTTTTTTGCGATCTATTCGGTGCACTCAAAGAAGCAATGGTAGGCAGGCGTTTCAGAAATGACGAACAGGTGAAAACGGCAGTGCATGACTGGCTACTGAAAGAATTCTTTCATCGTATATCCATGCGCTTCTGAAGTGGCGGAATACATCATTAAACTATGTCGAAAAATGACATATAAGTTTTCGTTCATTGCTACAATTAAAAATATCATAACACTTTCAGGACTTTCATTTGAATCATCCTCGTACAATCTCCACAACTGACAAACTCATAGCAGTGAAGTGGTGTGTATCTGTCGTTCAGTTGTATTGTAACAGCGCAGTAAAACGGGTCAGCATGAGGCGTCACAGAATGACAGGAAGGTGAAATCGTTGGTTCAAATGGCTCTGAGCACTATGGGACTTAACTTCTGAGGTCATCAGTCCCCTAGAACTTAGAACTACTTATACCTAACTAAGCTAAGGATATCACACACATCCATGCCCGACGCAGGCCTTCACAGGGCTATACGTATACATTGTGACGCACACACACCATGTCACATGTTACTAGTCCACTAAACCACCAGATATCAATCCTACAGAGAATGTCTGGGACTATTTGGAACTGAGAGTAAAAAATGGCAATGAACATACGAGTAACTTTGTAGCTCTGCGGGATCTAATGAATGAGTAGTTTCAGCTGGATATGGCTTACGTGGAGAAACTTACGAGTTCTTTTCCTTGTCGAACAGAGGCCATTATCAAGAATATAGGCGGTTTATCAGTGTGATGTCTCCTGAGTGTGACTAATATCGTTTCAGGTGTGCTTATGTGCTGGTGTCAGACTTCATTCTCTCCTTTCCTTAAATACAGAACTCGTCCCTAGCGACACAGGCATAGAACTAGCTTGAGCAGAGATCCACCCCAGTCGTCCATAGTATACAACCACACATCTGAAGCAGCATTTAATGGTAGGAGGAACGCAGCAGTACATTGACGTCTTAAAGGAGATATATATGCGGTGTTTTCTCTTTCGGACATGTCTGGAGACACAGACACCATATATAAATAATTAAGGCAATGACAGCCAATGATCCCTTCAGTGCAAATGCTCTCTACGCTCGAACTGTAACAGTAATCGGCTAGATCCCGCAAGCAATGAAGTTAGTGAGCAGGGGCGGGGCGCTACATCAGTAGCGTGTGGTATAAGTTGAGAATTTAAATCTGACGAGAAGCGTGCTAGGATAGTCCATGCAGTTGTAGTGACCACTGTGTCCAGATGGCGTAGTAGTGTAGTAGTCAGCGCATCTGCCTAGTAAGCAGCAGACCTGGGTTCGAATCCCCGTCTGGCACAAATCTTCAACTTGCCTAACTGAGATAAATCAAGGCTCACTGGCAACTTGTGTCTTTAATTCCCTTGTGTCTTCCTTAAAGAAAGCCTAACAAATCTACATCCAATTCCGTTTGATTCAGATAGCTCATTCATGTCCATACGAATTGTGAAGTCTCTCAGCTCCTTTTGCTGGCCGTAAAAATGAAAAATCACGAACAGAAACTATGTGAGACGAATTTTTACTGAGCATATCTGCAAGACGCCTCGATTAATGTGTGAGTGAGAAGCACCTGTCATAGCAAATCTCTAAAAATTCAATGCGTCTACGCTGAAGAGTTTGTAGATTTAAAAAAAGAAGCATTTGACTACGTTGCGTGTAGTACGCTCTTAGAAATTCTAACATTAACGCGTATTAAAAGGGAGAAAATGTTATCTATAATTTGTACAGAAACCAAAATGCGGTTCTAAAAGTCGGGTGACATGACTTGGACGAAATAATTGAGAAAAGTGTATCCGCCATGTTATTCAGCGAGCACTTGGAGCAAGCAGCAGAGGAAAGTGAGGAGAGATCCGAAAATGGGATTAAAGTTGACGGAGAAGAAATAATAATTTTACGGGTTTTCTCGGAGACGGCATAAGGCTTCGAAAATCAGCTGGACGGAAAGATTTACTGTCTTGAAAGGAGCTTGTAAAATGAATATCGGTGAAAGTGAAACATGAGTAATGGAAAGTAGACGAATTAAGTGAGGTAATGTTGATAGAATAGGATTAGGAAATAAGACGCTCAAGGTGGCTGACGAGTTTTATTGTTTGGGTAGCAAAATGACGATAGTACAAGTAAAGAGAATTTGAAATGCAGACTGCGAAGAGCAAGAAAAACTTTCGTAAAAAATAGAAATACGTTAGATTGAGAGAGAAATTTAAATGTTGGGAAGCATTTTCTGAAAGTATTTTTGTGCAGCCAAGCTTTATATGGAAGCGAATCGTGGACGATAAACAATACCTAGAGGAAGAGAAAGAACTTTTGAAATGTGGTGCTGCAGAAGAATGTTGAAAATTAGATGGGTAGATCAAGTATGTAATGAAGAGGTCCTCAACTGAATTGAAGAGAAATTAGCTCTATGACTTTATGTGGGTGAAACTGGAGTGAGACATCGGAGAATAATTAATGTGATAGCGGAGTAAACTGTGGGGATAGAAATCAATTTTTGAGTACAATAAGCACGTTCAAATGTATGTGGAGTGCAGTAGCTGTGCACATGTGAAAATACTTCCTCAATATATAGTATCGTGGATAGCAACATCGCATCACACTTCTCTTCGGATGACCACAATAACAATAACATCGTCGTCATGATCAATAGTATTCTGTCCAAAGGCAGGTTCTCACATGGTAACTATCCAAGCTCACCTGTTCCTGCCATCCTCTTCAGGTCCGCATAATTTCCGCTTCCGTTTATGTCTATCATCTTTTACCTACTCCTTCCTCTTAATCTCCTCCCACAAACTAGTTCTTCTAAAGCGTCTCTTATCGAGCACTCCCGTCTCAATGAGAGCCCCATCTAGTTCTTCCTTTCTCTTACAACAAGCAGCAACCTTTTCCAACACTCTTTCGTTACTCGCTCTTGCTATCCAGCTTATCCTCTTCATTCTTCTCCACATCTCAAATGCTTCTAGCTTTTTTTCATCCTCTCATCTCAGTGTTCAAGTTCCTACCCCGTAGAGTGCCACACTCTAGACAAAACAACTGCCAAATCCTTTCCTAGGACATTTATCTAGCTTGCCACACGATAATCTTCTTTTTTCATTAAATGGCTCCTTCGCTGTAGCAGTCTGTGTTTTCACCTCCTGATGACATCTCAATTCTCCAATGATCGTTCTCTCAAGATATTAAATGCTCTTACTTGGGTCATAATAATTTGTCCTATCGTAACAATTGGTGGTTTCCTTCCAATACCGATCACAATACTTTTTCTTTTTACTACACCAGTTTTCATCCCTTATTCCACACTAGCATCTTCAAGCATTTTATTCATAGTTTGTTAACTTTCTGCCACTAGTAACATGTCATCAGCACATCTTACACATTCTATTCTTCTCCCATCTAATCCTTTCGCAATAGTGTCCTCCAGGTGAAAGTTGAACAGCTAAGCGGAGAAGCAACAGCCTCGTATAACGCCCCTTTCAAGGCCGCTTCCATACGGCAGTTCGTTTGCATTGGAGACGCACAGCTCTGCGGTATGTGTCGGTGTCAGCGGCGTGTCTCCCCCGGTATCAGTTTGCAACTGCGCAGCAGATTCCGAAGGCTGCGTGTTCAGCTTTGCCATACGCCACAGACGAGCTTTCATTTTACGGCTAGCAAATCGCTCTCTAACTAAAAAATACATATTTTCATATGGTATCAGTTTTCTTACCTTTGGCAATACATTTACGAGGGTGAGTCAAATGAAAACCTTAAATTTGTAATAAAAATCGAAATTTCGCGCCGTTATCTTGTAAGTTGGTAAGCGTGTTACAAACAGCGTGGAGAATGGCCTGTAGGTGGCAGCATAGTGGACATGCACACACATAGTCGCAGTATCAGTATAAAGATGGCCGCCCCACTTGCGACTTGCACCAGGGAAGAACAGCGTTCTGTTATTCAGTTTTTGCGTACTGAAGGTGTGAAACCTATTGAAATTCATCGATAAATGAAGGTTCAGTACGGTGACGCATGTTTGTCACAGCAGCAAGTCTACGAATGGAGTAGGAAGTTAGCAAATGTAGTGACAGTGGAAGATGCTCCTCATCCAGGTCAGGCACAACGAGCTGTGACTCCACAGAACATTGCAGCAGTTGAAGCCATAGTGAAGGAAAACCGCCGAGTGACACTGAATGACGTTGCAGCATGTTTACAGATTAGTCACGGGTCGGCACACCACATTGTGAACGATGTGCTCCAGTTTCACGAAGTGTCTGCAAGACGGGTGCGACGGCAGCTGACTCCTGAAATGAGAGAACGACGTGTTGATGCTTGTGAAGAACTTCTTCGGCGCTTTGAACGATAAGGTGATGTTCCTTGCAAGAATCGTTACTGGGTACGAAACCTGGGATCACTTCCACCAACCGGAAACGAAGAGAACGAGCAAGGAATGGCGCCATTCCTCATCACCAAAATCAAAGAAGTCTCGAACAGAACCATCAGCAGGGAAGGTTATGCTGACTCTCTTTTGGGACGAAAAAGGCATCATTTTGGAGCATTACATGCTTAGAGGGACCATTGTCACCAGTGTATCATACACTGATCTCCTAAAAAATCACATGCGGCCTGCAATCAAATCAAAGCGACGTGGATTGCTGTCAGCAGGTGTCCTTTTGCTACATGACAATGCAAGGCCACACACTGCCCGTACAACAGTTGCAACAATCACAGACCTGAATTTTGAGTGTCTTCTTCAAACGGCATACTCACCAGACCTTGCCGCAAGTGATTTCCATATGTCTGGACCACTCAAAGACGCAATGGAAGGAGAGAAGTTCCGTTCTGATGAAGAGGTACGCCATGCGATGCATGAGTGGTTGCGAGGACTACCAAAAGAATTTATTTCTACAGGAATTTATGCACTTTGTATGCGCTGGAGGACTTGCTTTGCGCGTGGGGGAGTTTATGTTGAAAAGTGATCAGATTTGTACCACTTCTGCACAATAAATAATATTTTAAAAAATATTTAAGGTTTTCATTTGACTCACCCTCGTATATTGCTTTGACACATATTTTGTTTCGAAGGGAAACGCCGGATGACTTTAGATCAGTGGTCGCGTCCGGCCCCAATCGAGTGTTCGTTCGGCCAGCGGTTCTCAGTCGTACTTTATAGCAACACGCTTCTAGCAGCTAACAGCAGAATCCAAAAAAGCCAGCTGACTTTAAGAGCTACTTATTTTTCTTTCTCAGTAACAAACAAATATACTTAGAGTGACAGTAATATTTCAAGAGTGCTTAGTTTTAATTGACATTGGTGAGTTCGGAAAGTTAAGTCAGCCGTTAACGTCAGGGCCATAGTGGTATGTAGGGAAAGAATGTTCAAATGTGTGTGAAATCTTATGGGACTTAACTGCTAAGGTCATCAGTCCCTAGGCTTACACACTACTTAACCTAAATTATCCTAAGGACAAACACACACACCCATGCCCGAGGGAGGACTCGAACCTCCGCCGGGACCAGCCGCGCAGTCCAGGACTGCAGGTATGTAGGGAGTTCACTGCATATTAACAGATGTAAAAGGGGTATATTTTATTGTTTGTCTTCCAATGCTGACAACTCAAAAACGTGCGCAGCTCGAACCGATCAGCTGCTGTGGTACAAATGTCAAACGGAAGTAAAATGCTGAATGCGCAGACGGTCATCTTGAAATGTGTACATGTCTGTAACAAGTACTACCGAAATCAAATTAAGGCTGTTGTAATACAATGCAATGAGTAAAAGAAAAACTGCATTCAAAACATTTAGTATACACTTGCGATAGTGTCTCATACCGCAGTTACTGTTTTTAATTAATATAAGATACTAATTTTTGTAAGTCACCCCATCAATAGTAAGATCTTTCGGGGAAGGTGTTGCAAAGAGGCCAGGACGGTAAAAGTGGCCATTGCATATTTTTTGCCCTGAACAGTGCTGCTGCCTGCCGAGAAGTGTTCGCACTATTTCTAATATACATCGCCATTGTTATCAGTGAGATTGACAGAGGAAGCTTTTCCGTTATTTTTAGTTGTTACTTTTTGTTTTTGAATAGTCTGATGCGAGGTAAGCCGTTTTATTATTCTCTTTACCTCACTTGCATGAAGAGTAATTCCATATCGCTGATTAAACAACGTCTTTTGGCCTACAAATGAAAGTCCTTCTTATTTATTTCGTTTTGATAGTTTTTTCTATGGATCGCTAATGCCGACATGCTGTCCGACCGGCAAAACTGGCCGCATTGCTCGTTAGGATAAGGTTTTCACCCGAATAAGAGGTACTTCCAACAGCACGCATAACACAACGGATAAAACTGACATTTAACCCCCTTTATATACAAAGCTATAATCAAGCATTTTATCCCTTTGTGACAATTTAGAATTAATTTATATTATTTACAGCCGTCTCTATTCAGTTACATTTGGTCTTTAGAGAAGTCAGATTGAAAACGGTTTGCCTGCAGCCGCAGGGTATTCTTTCAGACACCAGGGCGTCAAGACACCTAGAAAATACACCCGGAAATCAGAGAAGCAAACACGGGATACTATTGCGGTGGCAATGCCACAGCAACCGCTTAGGTACGGAAAAATGTCTCTGTGTAAGCCTTGAGAAAAGTGCATGTAGTTCCAGTACATCATTTTCTTTTTCACTTAAAAATATCTGGTGAGCTACCTTATACGTAGATTCAAAATGTGTAAGTGATAACCTTCTATCAATTACCATGGTTTAGTGAAAACTGATTTTCTCTTTGAGAGGCCACTATACCCTCCCCCCTCCCTCCGCCTCCCCCCCCTCCTCCCCCAATTACTTTCCTATGTGGTACGAGGCGTCGCCCTACAATGACAATATTGGTTAATACGCAAAAAAGTTTAACGACCACTGTTTTAGATGAATCAAATGTACTACATTTATTTCACTATTGAGCACAACTTTAATTTTTTTCCAGTGTGTCGCTCAAGAACGCATTCGAGCACAAAAAGAGAATTTCTGGCCATGGCGTTGATATAAAGGCAATTATGTTTTTGTAATAGTGATATGCGCGGTGAAGTCGTGCTCTCGGACAACACAGCGCCATTCCTTGAATACTGATACTACAAAAATATCGGTAACAAAATTTCGTGCGGTGCATGTTTTCGGCAGAAAATGCGCGTCAGAGAACGGCAATTAGGCAACATTGTTGTCACCTGTATCTTCATTCAGCATTGTGCAGCTGAGTTGCCCACTTAGTGCGCTGAGTACAGTTCTGCGCTGAAGCACTCGAATCAATTCCGGATTTATGTTTATTCTTTATTTTGTAATTTTAGACTAGACTGCTTCATATGGTATCAGGCTTCTTCATCGATATACAACTGCTACAGGAAGACCTGCACAAGTGACGGGCAGTTATTCAACAGCAACACAGAAATCAGAGTACAATCGTTTTTAATATTCAACATTTTTAAAGAGGTATTTTGCTTTTAAGCTTTTACTTTGTTCTCTTCGATGCACAATACTAAAAAAACAACACTTCGTCTCTCTATTAAAGGTGCTACACGCGCACCCCCTCTCCCTCTGGAAATAAAATCTAAAACCGATAATTAGACACTCAAGGACTTTTATTCATAAGATGTACTTGCTCCAATGTTAGAAATATTAAAAAAAAAGAAAAAAAAAGCACCAGCCTTCTGCTTATGAAGAGCAAGTTCTAATACTTGCTAAATCTTTCATTTCTTATGTATCTGTTGCAGTATTTGTTAGATGTTCTGCACCATCGCCTATTGTATTCTTTCTTGTTCTCATCTGAAATGAGTCAAACTTAGAGGGAACATGAATACTGTATTATTTATTTTGTTTCACCATGATTTATTTCCCCAGGCAATTATAAATTACGGTGCATGTTTCACGAATCATTTTAGGTAATTTTGGGGACACAATCGCACTGAATTTGAGGTCCTCATAACTTCTACCGGTGGCTAGAAACTATAACGTAGCTAACAGCTTCTGCTTGAAGCTTATTGTTTCCCTCATGAGTGTATTCTTTTTAGTCAAATATGGATTAAGACACTCAGCAGCTCCGAAGAAGCATGTTTAATTCATTCTTAAATAATTTCGAAAATCATCGGTTCACAGCTCTGTAAATGACTGTTTGTTGTTGTTGTGGTCTTCAGTCCAGAGACTGGTTTATTGTAGCTCTCCATGCTACTCTACCCTGTACAAGCTTCTTCATCTCCAAGTAACTACCGCAACCTACATCCTTCTGAATCTTGGTGATCCCTTGAAGCCTCAGAACATGTCCTACCAACCGATCCCTTATTCTAGTCAAGTTGTGCCACAAATTCCTCTTCTCCCCAATTCTGTTCATTAGTTACGTGATCTAACAATCTAATCTTCAGCATTCTTCTGTAGCACCACATTTCGAAAGCTTCTATTCTCTTCTTGTCTAAACTGTTTATCGTCCATGTTTGACTTCCATACATGGCTACACTCCATACAAACACTTTCAGAAAATACTTCCTGACACTTAAATCTATACTCCATGTTAACAAAGTTCACTTCTTCAGAAACGCTTTCCTTGTCATTGCCAGTCTACAGTTTATATCCTCTCTACTTCGATCATCACCAGTTATTTTGCTTCCCAAATAACAGAACTCATTTACTACTATAAGTGTTCATCTTATATCCTCCTTTCAAGACAGTGTCCATTCCGTTCAACTGCTCTTCCAGGTCCGTTGCTGTCTCTAACAAAATTACAATGTCATCGCAAACCTCGAAGTTTTTATTTCTTCTCCATAGATTTTAATTCCTACTCCAAATTTTTCATTTGTTTCCTTTACTGCTTGTTCAATGTACAGATTCAGTAACATTGGGTACAGATTGAATAACAAAGACATGACGGTATGTGGATAAATCTGTTCCTTTGCTTTAGCCATTTGTTCACCCACAGCCTTCTTTCATATTTTTTTGCCTTCTTAGCTTTAAAGCACACAAGACAAATCCCAATATTTATGTCTATGGAATACCAAGCACCACGTCGTAGAGCCCAGCCTCACTGAACTCACTATAAACAATTCGCAACCAGCAAGAGTAACAGGGTGGCGTTATTATCGTTGAGTGAAGTCAATCGGGGAGACAATGCAAGACAAGCTCTGCATCCGGCCCCATAGGCCAATCCAGCGTTCGGGTACAGCGTCATTTATCCAATCGCGTATCGAGTTATGCAAGTGCGGCGGCGCACCATCTTGCTAAAAAATAAAGATTTATAGATCAGCTTCTTCCAATTGAAGAAAGAGCCATAGTTCTAGCACATCAAGATAACAGACACCAGTTACACTTGCTTCACTGAAAAGAAAGGCCCATAAACTTTACCCCAGGATATGGCACGAAAAACATTCGATTTAGGAGAGCCTCGTTGCAACTGCACCATATCGTCTAGTAAAGTCATCAAAACAAATTGCAAAACGATTTAGAACAGTTATATGTATGGTGCGACAGTTGTCAATTGACCCTAATAATGAAAAGTGTGAGGTCATCCACATGACTGCTAACAGGAATCCGTTAAACTTCGGTTCCACAATAAATCAAAGGGCTCTGAGCACTATGCGACTTAACTTCTGGGGTCATCAGTCGCCTAGAACTTAGAACTAATTAAACCTAACTAACCTAAGGACATCACACACATCCATGCCCGAGGAAGGATTCGAACCTGCGACCGTAGCGGTAGCTCGGTTCCAGACTGTAGCGCCTAGAACCGCACGGCCCCACGATAAATCAGTCAAATCTAAAGGCCGTAAATTTAACTAAATACCAAGGAATTACAATTACGAACAACTTAAAAAAAATGAAA
Source organism: Schistocerca cancellata (assembly GCF_023864275.1). Taxonomy (NCBI): domain Eukaryota; kingdom Metazoa; phylum Arthropoda; class Insecta; order Orthoptera; family Acrididae; genus Schistocerca; species Schistocerca cancellata. Next base: position 388,144,721 of record NC_064627.1, on the reverse strand, counting down.
ATGAGCGTATGGTAGCATTGACCGGAAGGCCCCATCTGGGGAAGTTTGGCCGCCAGGTGCAAGTCTTATTTCAGTCGACGCCACGTTGGGCGACTTGCTCGCCGGTGATGAGGATGAAATGATGAGGACAACACAACACCCAGACCTCGAGCGGAGAAAATCTCCAACCCGGCCGGGAATCGAACCCGGGCCCAGAGGATTGAAAATCCGTCACGTTGACCATTCAGCTACAGGGGGCGGACATCGTTTCAGTTAAATACCATCAATACAACCGCTTAATTGATTATACAGTAACAGTATATTACTGAAATGTGGCTGAATGCCCCTGAGATCTCATCTACGAAGACGAATAACAGTCAAGCTTTCCGTATGCACTCACAGTGAGCAAGCGCACAATGGAACGTTGGCGGCAAAAGAACGACAAAAATCGACTGTTACAAAGCAATTGGTGGCTGTGCCGTTTGATTTAGTACCGCTCAGATTTGACTGAGCTTCATGCCGCGTCCTTCCGGCTGCTGAGTGTTTCCTGTCACGCCGCGCTGTTAATATTGTATTCAGAACCAGCTACCGTGTGAGGACACAGGAACAATGGCGGCAACTCGCTTTGCAATTGCGTCGCTGTGCTGCAACGAGAGTTTCGCGCTGTTTCCTGCGGTAGTGAGAGGAAGCAAACTATGTTTTGTTAGTCCCATGGCAATAAACTACTGCTAATTGTTAAAAAATACTGAATAAAGACATCGACGTAAGTATATCTACAGGCATAATGTGCAAGGCGCTGGACAGTGCATGGCGGAGCGTACTTTTTACAACTAGTCATTCCCTTCACTGTTCCACTCGCGAACAGAGCGAGAGAAAACTGCTTGCCTATAAGCTACTTGACTAGCCCTAAACTCCCTTATTATGCCCTTATGATCCTTACTAGAGATTTTGGTGCCTCACACTCTAGGCCTGGCGACATTTAACAAATAATTAAAGTAATGGAACATATACATAGCAAAGCGAAAACTGAGGGCGAGCGAGAGAGATTCTGTATAGTGATGGTAGAGGGGAGGTATAATGTGGAGCCTCAGCTGTGGCATAAGGGATCTGTTGCCCGGATATAATCCCAATAGCGAGTTACCATTGAAATTGCGATGTATCTAACTGTCGCTACTAGCTCGTTTGCTCGACAAAGACGGCAATCCATTCTGAACTTCTGGTGCATTAGGCACTACTGTGGAAAGGCGCCCAGAGGTTAACTGTACGAACTGCTGAAGAACATGTTCCCTGCAGAAGATTATAATAATAACTGCGTGTGGCTCAACGGCCGGATGCAAGTCTTTCAATTCGACGCCACTTTGGTGACATGTTTCCCTAATCTACCGCAGTTACCCCACTGGGGTAAGGAGAGCTACAATTTAACGTGAAAGTAGAACATGCGATGTGATTTATTGCCAGACCATCAGGCCAGGGGTCTGTAGATCAAAAATGGGGGTGACCGCTAGCTTTGAGTACTATATAAACCTTTGCACTCAATGAAAACGGTCGTCTGTATGGATAGACGCGACATTTTACAGCCAACCTTCCTGTTTTCAGCTTTGGGAGGGCTGTTCAGAGCTGTTATGTTGTCAGACACTAACGTCTTCTAACGGCTGAAACCGTCTCTCTGGTATATCCATGGGCGAACCATTCTTCTAGTTCCCATTAGGGCTTACTATTAACAGAAAAACCGCCTCAGTGCAAATTAGTAACTTCTTAATAAAACAGAATCTTCTTCTTCTTTTGCATACCCAGTAATAGATGTAGCGACCACATGATGCATCTTTATTCTATGAACCGCAGTACGAAATAGCGGATCTGCCTTGGTAATCCCGGCAACTGCTTAATGTTACCTATCCAAGATGTTGTGTTTCTCTCAATCTTCCTTTCTATTATCAATTGCAGAAGCATATATTTAAAGTTCCGTAATACATGTCCAAGGTATGCACTTTTTTCTTCTTTTAAACGTTGCTAATAATTCTCGCTGATTGTATATTCATCGCAATACTTCAGTGTTACATATTCTTGCTGTCTGCGCTCTTTTAAGCATTCTGTGGTAAATCCACATTTCAAAGACCTCTCTATCTTCCTTGCTGTTGGCATTTTTAGTGTCCATTCTTCGGAACCATATAGAAATACAGACCGGATACACCATCTTACAGACCGAACTCCAATTTTTACGTGTGTACCTGTGAGAATTTTATGAAAGCGTTACGGGCGTTCACTAAGGGGCACTTCATGTCCATGTCTGAATTCTAATCTTCACGCAACCGTGTTCGGAGGTTTACTCTTGTCTAGTCTTTGTGGTATGGAGCCACTGTACCACAGATTTTTATTTGTAAAGGACTTGGGCTGTCGTCTGACAATCTTGAAATTCGTCTTTTTGGTGTAAATATTCAGACCTAAATTACTGTTGTAATCTCCTATTATCCTGACGCGCTATTGAAGATCATCTAAACTATCAGAAATCAATAATGTATCAGCGGCATAGCGAATGTTGTTGACGAAGACTGGAATGATAATTAAATCGACACAGTAGCTGCAAACAGGCGTTGATATACATCATTGGGGAACTGTTGAAAATGTTTGTCCCAACCGGGACTCGAACCCGGGATCTCGGTCGGGGCGCACATTATCAGCATGTCCCCAATGATGTATATCAACGGCTGTTTGCAGCTAGGGTGTCGATTTAATTATCATTTCATTCTAGAGAAGCTGCACGGTCATCAATGGTGTCTGTTCTTTCGGGAACAGACACTACCTTCATATATAATTGACGAAGACTCTGTTAATCTTTACGCCTTTTTCTATTTTACCAAGTGTTTCCTGAAACATACTCTTGAGTATGAATTGTATAACAGGGGTGACAGGTTGCATAAGAACAGAATAACGACCCATAAAAGAAATTATAGAAAAATAAACCTGCGCATCATCACTAGATATTTAATCTCTCTAGTCTTCCCTCATATCACACATAAAATAAACAACAAAAGTTAAGCACCTGTTAACAAAAACAAAATTCCAGGTTATTTAAGGCCTCAGAGGCTTCCTACGCTTTAATTACTTTAATTATTTGTTAAATGTCGCCAGGCCTAGAGTGTGAGGCACCAAAATCTCTAGTAAGGATCATAAGGGCATAATAAGGGAGTTTAGGGCTAGTCAAGTAGCTTATAGGCAAGCAGTTTTCTCTCGCTCTGTTCGCGAGTGGAACAGTGAAGGGAATGACTAGTTGTAAAAAGTACGCTCCGCCATGCACTGTCCAGCGCCTTGCACATTATGCCTGTAGATATACTTACGTCGATGTCTTTATTCAGTATTTTTTAACAATTAGCAGTAGTTTATTGCCATGGGACTAACAAAACATAGTTTGCTTCCTCTCACTACCGCAGGAAACAGCGCGAAACTCTCGTTGCAGCACAGCGACGCAATTGCAAAGCGAGTTGCCGCCATTGTTCCTGTGTCCTCACACGGTAGCTGGTTCTGAATACAATATTAACAGCGCGGCGTGACAGGAAACACTCAGCAGCCGGAAGGACGCGGCATGAAGCTCAGTCAAATCTGAGCGGTACTAAATCAAACGGCACAGCCACCAATTGCTTTGTAACAGTCGATTTTTGTCGTTCTTTTGCCGCCAACGTTCCATTGTGCGCTTGCTCACTGTGAGTGCATACGGAAAGCTTGACTGTTATTCGTCTTCGTAGATGAGATCTCAGGGGCATTCAGCCACATTTCAGTAATATACTGTTACTGTATAATCAATTAAGCGGTTGTATTGATGGTATTTAACTGAAACGATGTCCGCCCCCTGTAGCTGAATGGTCAACGTGACGGATTTTCAATCCTCTGGGCCCGGGTTCGATTCCCGGCTGGGCCGGGGAATTTTCTCCGCCCAGAGACTGGGTGTAGTGTTGACCTCATCGTCATCCTATCATCCTCATCGACTGCAGGTCGCCGAAGTGGCGTCAAATTGAAAGACCGGCACCCGGCGAATGGTCTGCCCGACGGGGGGCCCTAGCCATACGATTAAATAAATAAAAACTGAAACGATCCATTCCGAGGTTATTTCAACATCAGATGTCATTGTGGCCATATAACTCAACTCAAACATTGTGATACAAAAAGTGTTGTTGTTGTGGTCTTCAGTCCTGAGACTGGTTTGATGCAGCTCTCCATGCTACTCTATGCTGTGCAAGCTTCTTCATCTCCCAGTATCTACTGCAACCTACATCCTTCTGAATCTGCTTAGTGTATTCATCTCTTGGTCTCCCTCTACGATTTTTACCCTCCACACTGCCCTCCAATGCTAAATTTGTGAGCCCTTGATGCCTCAAAACATGTCCTACCAACCGATCCCTTCTTCTAGTCAAGTTGTGCCACAAACTTCTCTTCTCCCCAATCCTATTCAATACCTCCTCATTAGTTACGTGATCTACCCAACTTATCTTCAGCATTCTTCTGTAGCACCACATTTCGAAAGCTTCTATTCTCTTCTTGTCCAAACTAGTTATCGTCCATGTTTCACTTCCATACAGGGCTACACTCCATACAAATACTTTCAGAAACGACTTCCTGACACTTAAATCAATACTCGATGTTAACAAATTCCTCTTCTTGAGAAACGCTTTCCTTGCCATTGCCAGTCTACATTTTATATCCTCTCTACTTCGACCAACATCGGTTATTTTATTCCCTAAATAGCAAAACTCCTTTACTACTTTAAGTGTCTCATTTCCTAATCTAATTCCCTCAGCATCACCCGACTTAATTTGACTACATTCCATTATCCTCGTTTTGCTTTTGTTGATGTTCGTCTTATATCCTCCTTTGAAGACACTGTCCATTCCGTTCAACTGCTCTTCCAAGTCCTTTGCTGTCTCTGACAGAATTACAATGTCATCAGCGAACCTCAAAGTTTTTACTTCTTCTCCATGAATTTTAATACCTACTCCGAATTTTTCTTTTGTTTCCTTTACTGCTTGCTCAATATACAGATTGAATAACTTTGGGGAGAGGCTACAACCCTGTCTTACTCCTTTCCCAACCACTGCTTCCCTTTCATGCCCCTCGACTCTTATAACTGCCATCTGGTTTCTGTACAAACTGTAAATAGCCTTTCGCTCCCTGTATTTTACCCCTGCCACCTTTAGAATTTGAAAGAGAGTATTCCAGTTAACATTGTCAAAAGCTTTCTCTAAGTCTACAAATGCTAGAAACGTAGGTTTGCCTTTTCTTAATCTTTCTTCTAAGATATGTCGTAAGGTCAGTATTGCCTCACGTGTTCCAACATTTCTACGGAATCCAAACTGATCTTCCCCGAGGTCGGCTTCTACCAGTTTTTCCATTCGTCTGTAAAGAATTCGCGTTAGTATTTTGCAGCTGTGACTTATTAAACTGATAGTTCGGTAATTTTCACATCTGTCAACACCTACTTTCTTTGGGATTGGAATTATTATATTCTTCTTGAAGTCTGAGGGTATTTCGCCTGTCTCATACATCGTGCTCACCAGATGGTAGAGTTTTGTCATGACTGGCTCTCCCGAGGCCATCAGTAGTTCAAATGGAATGTTGTCTACTCCGGGGGCCTTGTTTCGACTCAGGTCTTTCAGTGCTCTGTCAAACTCTTCACGCAGTATCTTATCTCCCATTTCGTCTTCATCTACATCCTCTTCCATTTCCATAATATTGTCCTCAAGTACATCGCCCTTGTATAAACCCTCTATATACTCCTTCCACCTTTCTGCCTTCCCTTCTTTGCTTAGAACTGGGTTGCCATCTGAGCTCTTGATATTCATACAAGTGGTTCTCTTCTCTCCAAAGGTCTCTTTAATTTTCCTGTAGGCAGTATCTATGTTACCCCTAGTGAGACAAGCCTCTACATCCTTACATTTGTCCTCTAGCCATCCCTGCTTAGCCATTTTGCACTTCCTGTCGATCTCATTTTTGAGACGTTTGTATTGCTTTTTGCCTGCTTCATTCACTGCATTTTTATATTTTCTCCTTTCATCAATTAAATTCAATATTTCTTCTGTTACCCAAGGATTTCTATTAGCCCTCGTCTTTTTACCTACTTGATCCTCTGCTGCCTTCACTACTTCACCCCTCAGAGCTACCCATTCTTCTTCTACTGTATTTCTTTCCCCCATTCCTGTCAATTGTTCCCTTATGCTCTTCCTGAAACTCTCTACAACCTCTGGTTCTTTCAGTTTATCCAGGTCCCATCTCCTTAAATTCCCACCTTTTTGCAGTTTCTTCAGTTTCAATCTGCAGTTCATAACCAATAGATTGTGGTCAGAATCCACATCTGCCCCAGGAAATGTCTTACAATTTAAAACCTGGTTCCTAAATCTCTGTCTTACCATTATATAATCTATCTGATACCTACTAGTATCTCCAGGATTCTTCCAGGTATACAACCTTCTTTTATGATTCTTGAACCAAGTGTTGGCTATGATTAAGTTATGGTCTGTGCAAAATTCTACAAGGTGGCTTCCTCTTTCATTCCTTCCCCCCAATCCATATTCACCTACTATGTTTCCTTCTCTCCCTTTTCCTACTGACGAATTCCAGTCACCAATGACTATTAAATTTTCGTCTCCTTTGACTACCTGAATAATTTCTTTTATCTCGTCATACATTTCATCTATTTCTTCATCATCTGCAGAGGTAGTTGGCATATAAACTTGTACTACTGTAGTAGGCATGGGCTTTGTGTCTATCTCGGCCACAATAATGCGTTCACTATGCTGTTTGTAGTAGCTAACCCGCACTCCTTTTTTTTTATTCATTATTAAACCTACTCCTGCATTACCCCTATTTGATTTTGTATTTATAACCCTGTAATCACCTGACCAAAAGTCTTTTTCCTCCTGCCACCAAACTTCACTAATTGCCACTATATCTAACTTTAAACTATCCATTCCCCATTTTAAATTTTCGAACCTACCTGCCCGATTAAGGGATCTGACATTCCACGCTCCGATCCGTAGAACGCCAGTTTTCTTTCTCCATATACAAAAAGTAACCACATCAAAATCAGGGGCAGAGTCCGCGCAAAGTAACTTGGTAGACGCAGTGGTATGGATGAGGCAGTGATAGCGGTGTTCCAATTTTGAATAACTATCGTGCGTTTCGACAGATGAAGCGTATGCACAGACGTATATCTTGCATAACTTGTAAGCTGCAGCCAGCGACTCTGCAATACGTATCCACATGTTATGTCATTTTGACAGATAATGAGACAATAGTTTCTCACAGGACAAGAAAGAAATATTTGCAGAAACAAAGGCTCAACCAAAGCAAAGAAGATCGACCACGTGCTACCACAAATGTAAAACAAAACATAAGTAACAAGTGTACTGTAGCTTACCGCAATAATGACAATGTAGAATAAAGAGTCATGTGTCATGTGAAAATTATGTGTCAGACTATTAGCCCATTCGGCAATATTGCCTAAGTATGAAATATACTTCTTCTTCTTCATTATCTTTCAGGAAGTAAGGAAGTTTGGGAAGTATAAGCGGCAATCAAAAAGTTTCCGTTTGAGAACGTTGCTGCAGCGAACGAGCACAGCGCTACTCCGATGTGGGTATATAAGTATCCATATATAGGGTGGTCCATTGATAGTGACCAGGCCAAATATCTCACGAAATAAGCATCAAAAGAAAAAACTACAAAGAACGAAACTCGTCTAGCTTGAAGGAGGAAACCAGATGGCGCTATGGTTGGCCCGCTATATGGCGCTGCCATAGTTCAAACGAATATCAACTGTGTTTTTTAAAAATAGAAACCCCCATTTTTGTTACATATTCGTGTAGTATGTAAAGAAATATGAATGTTTTAGTTGGACCACTTTTTTCGCTTTGTGATAGATGGCGCTGTAATAGCCATAAACGTATAAGTACGTGGTATCATGTAACATTCCGCCAGTGCGGACGGTATTTGGTTCGTGATGCATTACCCTTGTTAAAATGGACCGTTTATCAACTGCGGAAAAGGTCGATATCGTGTTGACGTATGGCTATTGTGATCAAAATGCCCAACGGGCGTGTGCTATATATGCTGCTTGGTATCCTGGACGACATCATCCAAGCGTCCGGATCGGTCGCCGGATAGTTACGTTATTTAAGAAAACAGGAAGTTTTCAGCCACATGTGAAACGTCAACCACGACCTGCAACAAATGATGATGCCCAAGTAGGTGTTTTAGCTGCTGTCGCGGCTAATCCGCGCATCAGTAGCAGACAAATTGCGCTAGAATTGGGAATCGCAAAAACGTCGGTGTTGAGAATGCTTCATCAACATCGATTGCACCCGTACGATATTTTTATGCACCAGGAATTGCATGGCGACGACTTCGAACGTCGTGTACAGTTCTGCCACTGGGCACAAGAGAAATTACGGGACGATGACAGAATTTTTGCACGTGTTCTATTTAGCAACGAAGCGTCGTTCACCAACAGCGGTAATGTAAACCGGCATAATATGCACTATTGGGCAACGGAAAATCAACGATGGCTGCGACAAGTGGAACATCAGCGACCTTGGCGGGTTAATGAATGGTGCGGCATTATGGGAGGAAGGATAATTGGCCCCCATTTTATTGATGGCAATCTAAATGGTGCAATGTATGCTGATTTCCTACGAAATGTTCTACCGATGTTACTACAAGATGCTTCACTGCATGACAGAATGGCGATGTACTTCCAACATGATGGATGTCCAGCACATAACTCTCGTGCGCTTGAAGCGGTATTGAATAGCGTATTTCATGACAGGTAGATTGGTCGTCGAAGCACCATACCATGGCCCGCACGTTCACTGAATCTGACGTCCCCGGATTTCTTTCTGTGGGGAAAGTTGAAGGATATTTACCATCGTGATCCACCTACAAAGCCTGATAACATGCGTCAGCACATTGTCAATGCATGTGCGAACATCACGGAAGGCGAACTACTCGCTGTTGAGAGGAAAGTTGTTACACGTATTGCCAAATGCATTGAGGTTGACGGACATCATTTTGAGCATTTATTGCAGTAATGTGGTATTTACAGGTAATCTCGCTGTAACAGCATGCCTTCTCAGAAATGACAAGTTCAGAAAGATACATGTATCACATTGGAACAACCGAAATAAAATGTTCAAACGTACCCAAGTTCTGTATTTTAATTTAAAAAACCTACCTGTTACCAACTGTTCGTCTAAAATTGTGCGCCATATGTTTGTGATTATTACAGCGCCATCTATCACAAAGCGAAAAAAGTGGTCCAACTAAAAGATTCATATTTCTTTACGTACGACATGAATATGCAATAAAATAGTGGGGGTTCCTATTTAAAAAAAAACGCAGTTGATATCCGTTTGACCTATGGCAGCGCCATCTAGCGATCCAGCCATAGCGCCATCTGGTTTCCCTCTTCAAGCTAGACTAGTTTCGTTCTTTGTAGTTTTTTCCTTTGACGCTTATTTCGTGAGATATTTGGCCCGGTCACGATCAATGGAGCACCCTGTATAGTAGCACTGGTGTCTTGCCGACGTGCGTATACTGAATGAGGGAAAGGATCTATGGCGACGTTATTATCAAATGCGTCCAAACAACACGAACATGCTCTTACTATTTTACCGGCTGCCGAAGGACGAACACCGGTAGACAACCATTGGAGATTGAAGAATGTGTATGGGGCAGCATGTCTGTCGAAAACCAGCGTTGGCGTATCGTGCGATAGGGTACCGCTGCTGCTACAGCTTGTTAACGCACGGAACCGTAAAGCAAATGTAACGCAGCAGTTACGTCAACTCAAGTAGGAGACACTCGAGCAGCCGCCCTGTAGTCCTCTCCCCATGCGATTGTCACGCCTTCGGTCCCTAAAAGACAGGTCTTGTAGGGTCAACGATCCTTTTCGGACGATGACGTTCAGCAGGCATTTACAGACTTCTTCACGCAGCAGGACAACGTATTTACCAATCGGCTGTCATCAACCTCGTGCGTTGCCGGAATGATTGACTCACGGCGATTTTTCCAGCTTGGCACACCGATTCTGGAATGCAGGGCCTTCGAATGGACACTTTTTGATCGCCCATTATACTTGCAGTTACGTTTTCCCACAAAATCATACTCTTAGTTGAACATTTGGAATACCTTGCGCTTCCTTCAACCGTTTCAAGCAGTTTTATTCAGATTTTTGCCTCTTTTGTCTACAATTTTAATGGCATTGCATATACACTATCCAGTCACATTAGTATGACCACCTGTCAGAGGCTTGATCAACAACCTTTTGCAGTGCGGACCGCTGCGTGACTTGGAGGAACAGTATCGGTGAGGTACCGACAGAGATGCGAAGCCGTGACAACTCCTATCCCGTGCCCAGCTGCCCAAAGTTTCTCGGTTGAGTTCCCATGGTGTGAACAGTTCAATCAAGGTCGTCCCACAGACTCTCGATTGCATATAGATCCGGGGAGTTTGGTGGCCAGGGAAGAACGGTAAACTCTCCCTGGAGCTCTTCGAATCATGCACGTACACAGCGAGCTGTGTGACACATTGCGTTGTCCTCCTGGTAGAAACCATGGTGCTGAGGAAAAAAAAAACTGCATGTGGGAGAGGACATGGTCCCCAAGAATAGACATATACTTGCACTTATCCAGAGTGCCTTCCAGAATGACACAATCACCCAGGGAATGTCATAAGAATTTTTCCCAGACCATAACGCTCCCTTGATTGTGAAGGGTGTTTGCTTTCATACGTTTCACGTCGTACATGCAAACGGCCGTCTGTCCGAACGACCATACAACGTGATTCATCTGAAAAGGCCACATGTCGCCATTCAGTGGTTTGGAGTTGCGGAATTGGCGTAAAAATTCCAGCCTTCGTCGCCAATAAACAGCAGTCAGTATGGCTGCATGAACGAGACGCCTGCTGCGGAGGTGCGTATGCAGCAATGTTTGCTGAACGGTCGTCGAAGAGACTCTGTTGATAGCTCATTGGCGGTCAGGCGTTCGGCAGTTGGACCTTTGTTCGCCCACAGACATCTCCGCAGCCATCGTTCACGCTTTTCGTCTGTAGGCCGCAGTGCACCACACCCCACCAGTTTTGGATAGCGCCATTTTCTATGCACAGTACACTTTAACCACTGTGGGATGCGAACAGTATACAACTCCGCAGTTTCGGAAATGCTTCCATCCTTGACCCAAAAGACAATGATCATGCTCTTTTGGACATCAGATTCTGCATTACGACAATTACTGCACTTTTGTCGTTGTTCCACCCGACAGGTTTTATATACCCTACACTACTAGTGCTGGCACCAGCCGTCTGTAAGTGGTTACCGCACATTGACGTGGAACACAGGTGGTCGTGACATTGATGTGACTGTCCAATCTAATTAAATATGCTCGTTATGAAGACTTCCCTGCACCTATGGTGTCTGAAGACTGTGGTATCATGCTATGTAGTAAGCAGATAGGAACGACAATGCTCGAAGCGTGCAGATCGGCGGGCGATAGTCAACTGAACCGATCACCCCTTCCGAACAACAGGATGGACTTCCCCAGCGCTCACGATGAGAATGCGTTTCAGTGCCGGTTCTACGTTATTTTGCGCGAGATGTGAACATACAACATTCCGGTTCCTGTGTGCACCCAATATGAAGACCAAAAATACAATAACTGAGGTTTTCCATCCCAGCAAAATTACACTCTTTACTGCTTTGCCATCTGGTTACGTATTGGATCACTTCATATACTTCAATTTTTCAGCCGAGATCGAATGCCACACCCACAAATAAAGATAGAACTGTAATAATTTCGAAACTGATGAAGTCCATCAATAATCATAAATAAAATAGTTGAACAGATTGTCCAATAACAATACACTATGTGATCAAAAGTATCCGGAGACCCCCAAAAACATGTTGTTGTTGTTGTTGTGGTCTTCAGTCCTGAGACTGGTTTGATGCAGCTCTCCATTCTACTCTATCCTGTGCAAGCTTCTTCATCTCCCAGTACCTACTGCAACCTACATCCTTCTGAATCTGCTTAGTGTATTCATCTCTTGGTCTCCCCCTACGATTTTTACCCTCCACGCTGCCCTCCAATACTAAATTGGTGATCCCTTGATGCCTCAGAACATGTCCTACCAACCGGTCCCTTCTTCTGGTCAAGTTGTGCCACAAACTCCTCTTCTCCCCAATCCTATTCAATACTTCCTCATTAGTTACGTGATCTACCCATCTAATCTTCAACATTCTTCTGTACCACCACATTTCGAAAGCTTCTATTCTCTTCTTGTCCAAACTATTTACCGTCCATGTTTCACTTCCATACATGACTACACTCCATACAAATACTTTCAGAAATGACTTCCTGACACTTAAATCTATACTCGATGTTAACAAATTTCTCATACGTTTTTCATATTAGGTGGAATGTGCTGCCACCTACTACCAGGTACTCCATCTCAGCGATCTCAGTAATCATTAGACGTCGTGAGAGAGCAGAATGGGGCGCTCCGCGGAAATCATGGACTTCGATTGAGTGTCAGTTGTGTCATGTTTCTGCACGCGAGATATCCACACTCGTACCCATCCCTAGGTCCACTGTTTCCGATGTTATAGTGAACTGGATAAGTGAAGGGACACGTACAGCACAAAAGCGTACAGGCCGACCTCGTCTGTTGACTGACAGGGACCGCCGACAGTTGAAGAGGGTCGTAATGTGCAATAGACCGACATCTATCCAGACCGTCACACAGGAATTCCAAACTGCATCAAGATCCATTGGAAGTACTACGGCAGTTAGGCGGAAGGTGAGAAAACTGATTTCATGGTCGAGCGGCTGCTCATAAACAACACATCACGCCTCGCTTGGTGTAAGGAGCGTAAACATTAGACAACTGAACCGTGGAGAGACGTTTTGTGGAGTGACGAATCACGGTACACAATGTGGCGATCCGATGGCAGGGTGTGGGTATGGCGAATGCCCCGCGAACGTCATCCGCCAGCGTGTGTAATACCTACAGTAAAATTCGGAGGCGGTGGTGTTATGGTGTGGTCGTATTTTGGCATGGAGGGGACTTGCACCCCGTGTTGTTTTGCGTGGCAGTATCACAGCACAGGCCTACATTGATGTTTTAAGCACCTTCTTGCTTCCCACTCTTTGAAGAGCAATTCTGGGATGGCGATGGCATCTTACAACACGATCGAGCACCTGTTCATAATTCACGGCCTATGGCGGAGTTGTTACATGACAATAACATCTCTGTAATGGACTGACCTGCACAGAATCCTGACCTGAATCCTACAGAACACCTCTGGGATGTTTTGGAACGCCTCACCGACCGACATCGATACCTCTCCTCAGTGCAGCACTCCGTGAAGAATGGGCTGCCATTTCCGAAGAAACCTTCCAGCACCTCATTCAACGTATGTCTGCGAGAATGGAGCGATCATCAAGGATAAGGAAGGGTCAACACCTTATTGAACTCCAGCTTTACCGACGGAGGGCGCTACGAACTTATAAGCCATTTTCAGCCATGTGTCCGGATACTTTTGATCACATAGTATATCTCAACTTGAAAGGTTCCTGGAAGTTGTGTCGGATGGTGTTGTGTAAACAGTACAATGTTTCAGTTGCATATCAAAAAAGGTGACGACTAGGTGCAACGTTGATGTATTATGTAGTATCCACATCATCATCCGACGTAACGCCTAAGAACCTCTGGAACGCCTCAAAAAGTACAGCAGCATACTAACCGACTAAAACACGTTCTCAGTAATGAGGCAAAATCTTACGACGACTACCCAGCGCGACACTGAAGGACCGGCTGGTGGCGATGCGGGCAGGTCACCAGGCAAGGGAAGTACACTCCAAGAGATGAAGAACGACGCACCACGAAGTAATTAGCCGAATGGGATGTTAATTGGTACATGTGATCTACGTGTACAGATAAACAAATGATTACAATTTAAGAAAAGTTGGATGATTTATTCAATAGGAAGAGTTTCACAAACTGAGCAAGTCATTAACGCCCTGGTCCATCTCTCACCCTTATGCAAGCAGTTATTCGGCTTGATTGTCAGAGTTGTTGGATGTGCTCCTGAGATATACAGTGCCAAATTCTGTCCAATTGGCGCGCTAGATCGTCAAAACCCCGAGCTGGTTGGAAGAGTCTGCACATTACGATCAAAACGTTCTCAGTTGGGGAGAGATGTGGCAACGTTGCTGGCGAAGGTAGAGTTTAGCAAGTACGAAGACAAGTAGTAGAAACTCTTACCGTGTGCGGGCGTGTGTTATCTTGCTGAAATGTAAGCCCAGGATAGTTTGGCGTGAAGGACAACAAAACGCTTAGAATATCGTAGACGTATCGCTGTGTCGTAAGGATGCTGTCACTGTTTCATGACGTTCCGACAGGTGGCGGCTCTATACGCAAGCCTTAAGAACGGCATCTGTAACGAAAGTGTGTTCCAAGCAGGATGCTGTCACTGAGTTTCTTTTGCCGGAAAAGCAGAATATCGCAGTTTTCACAGAAGTTTGCAAAATGTCAACGGATACCTGGCAGTCACGGTGAATCGTTGGGAAAGGCGTCTGCAATCATCGCAACAATGTCGCGCCAATCTATCCGAAACGTCGCGTGCCGACCGGCCGCACACAGCTGTGACTCCCACAGTGTTGCAACGTGCGGACACTCTCACTCGATGTGCTCAATGGATCACAATCAAACAACTTGGTGCTCAACTGGACGGCGCTGTTGGCAGTGCTGACATACGTATCCACCAGTTGGGGTACTCAAAGGTGTGTGCCCCCTGGGTTTCACGCCGAGACCATAAAGACTTCCATGTTTGGCCCAGTGAAGGATGTACTCCACGGGAAGCAGTATGTGGATCACAGGCAGGTTATTGATGCAGCTAGACGTTGTCTATGACGTCACCCAGTACAGTGGTACCATGCGACCATACAGGCTCTTCCAGTAATGTATCGTAAGGCCGTCGAACTGAACGGAGTTCTGTGGAAAAATAGGGTTTTGTAGCCAAAAGAATGGAGAATAATACGATGTATTGAAATCCTAACAAAAACCAATTTGCTTTCAGAAAAAAATGTTTTGCATCACTTACTGAACGCCCCTTGTATAAGTGCAAGCTCCATAACGCAAATCGAAGCAACTCCGCGATCTTAGGCAGCGATCTGGTAATGTTACGAACCGGTTGTTGCGTGGGTACATGTAGACATTTCGGCTTGCTGAGGTGGTTTTAATTTGAATCTACTATTTGAGTCTGTATAGTATCTTATGATGTCTGTAGCACTGGAAGACGAAAAGTTAGCCAGCAAAACATGCCTTGGACCACTGCCTAATGCCCATAAAACTGAAATCGCCAAGTCCGGAACGACCGGTCGTGACAGCGTGTTGGAGCCATCTATCGCAGAATCGCTGCTGCACTGAGTTCTGGAGGTGAACCAGCTCGCGTTTAAGCAGGCAACCGTCATGTATTGGCTCATCGTAATACAACAACTCACGGATACTGATTGGCTTCGAGTGGCGCACCGAGTGAAGGCCACGACGATCACAATTTTTCTTTTATTGTACTGAATGAACGTAAGTCTTCCCAGGAGCAACATTTTTTAGCAACGTCATTCTTTAAAGGTGATCGATCATTTCTTACAAGAAAAAAGAGGATTTATAATATCTTAAAAACCAACAAGGTATAGAAGAATGAGTGTCTATCGCATTTCCCCTTCCGTAACAAAAATGTGTCGCAGACCCGAGTAGGTCAGCAGTCAGTTCTACAATTTAGTTTTTGAAGAAGAACGACAACAGCAACAAGAAGAAAAGGATTCAGCTGACTGATTTTAAATGCTGCGAAATAAAAGATCCCGCTTCTTTACAAGGCGGAGGATTTCGCTCTCTAGGGAAGAGAAATTTATTACTTTTTTTTTACCTCTTTTCCAACACATTATACAGATTACTATTGAAAAGTCTGAAATAAAGTAATCAAATACTTCGAAACCGTGACTATTTTATTTTCAATATAAACAAATACTCCGTTTAAAATTGTTTCCATAGCAGAAGAAGACAGCTCCTTTCCTTGCAATGCGACCACGAGACACCTTCAACAACATGAGTTTAAAGCAGGAATATAACAGCATGGTTAGCACACTTTCCATGGTATTGAGCATACATAAATATATAAGATAGCGTAAATTTATTTCCGAATTGTATCGCATTCAAATTAAATTAAGTAAGCAAAAATTGCGACTGGCAGCTGTCTACATCTACATGGATACTCTGAAACTTTTAAGTGCCTCGCAGAGGGTTCATCCAACCACCTTCACATTTCTCCATTATTCCAATCTCGTATAGCGCGCGGAGAGCTGTCAACGTTCTTATTTTTTAATATAAAATTATTTTTACATTATATAAATTTATTTTTAAAATAACATAATTTTTTTACGGCAACGAGGGTTTTAAATACGTTCCATAATGGATACAATAAAATCAGACATCATATGTAAATTACAGGTGGAGGGGAGGAGAAAGAAAAGAAAAGGAAAGGGAAAGGATTACTGATGCCAGCTGCCTCGGGATATTACGTGGAATCAGCAGCGACGAGTGCAACTATAAGCCAGACCGGGGTTCGAAAGCAGGATCTCTGCGCACGGTTGCGTTAACCAGTGCACCATCCGAGAGAGCCTGTATAGGGAGAGTGGCCAACCGGACGATACGGCGGCCATTTTTCTGCCAAACTGCGAGCGGGACTTTTGAATGGCCAGTTGTGGAGTACACACTCACCGAATCAAAAGCACAAGACAATATGGAGAAATCATTCGTTAAATTTTTTTTTATTCGTGTCAGGAGCACCATGGATACAGGAATATAAAAAAATGAATAGCACACAGAAAAAAAAGCCGGCCGGAGTGGCCGAGCGGTTAAAGGCGCTACAGTCTGGAACCGCACGACCGCTACGGTCGCAGGTTCGAATCCTGCCGCAGGCATGGATGTGTGTGATGTCCTTAGGTTAGTTAGGTTTAAGTAGTTCTAAGTTCTAGGGGACTTATGACCACAGCAGTTGAGTCCCATAGTACTCAGAGCCATTTGAACCACACAGAAAAAAAATTAATTACAGGCATATGGAAATATATATATATATTTATATATATATATATACAAATATGTGTGCACAGAAACAAAATGTTATAGGCATTTGGCCCATAAGCGGGCTACGTCGACAGCATTTGGGGTTGCCAACATCAGATCCTCTAAAGTGCAGTGTGAAGGACATTCAGGGCAGTTATACATGTGCTGGGTCGTCTGCACCTCTCCACAGTCGCAGAGATTAGATGTTGTAGAATATCCCCACTTCAGAAGGTTATCTCTTGACCGTGCAGTGTTGGTGCGTAGCCTGTTTAGTGATCTCCAGACCACCCAGTCCTCATCGTAACCTGGTGCCAATTCTTCCTTTGGTTCCATCCAGTGCCCTTCTCCCGACCGCTTCCATCTCTCCACCCTAGATCCAGGTTGGTCGCTAAAATCTTCGGTTGCTCTGAGAAAACTGCGTCTAGATTTCAAGCGTTTGTTGGTTGGCTGAGTTTTGTGGAGGAGGTGGCTCTCTGCCATCTCAGCCCTCGCTCTTTCACTATAGGCTGCCGCTTCTCTTCGCACTGCAGGAGGTGCAGTCCCAGCAAGATGGTAGAGCTTGTCTGTTGGCGTCGGTTTCAGACATCCAGTGACGAGCCTGCAGGTCTCGTTCAGAGCAATGTCGACCTGTTTAGCGTGGGTAGAGTTGTACCAGACACTGCTTGCATATTCGCCTGCTGGGAAGCAAACTGCTAGTGCTGTGGTCCTCACTACCTCTGGCTTTGCGCCCCAGCAGGAGTTCGTTATTTTGCGAAGAATATTATTTCTGCCGTTCATCTTCATTTTGGTGTTAATACAGTGCTGTTTATAAGTCAGAGCACTGTCTAGGGTTACTCCAAGGTATTCGGGGTTAACGCAGTGTTCGAGGAGTGTGTCTTTCCAGAAGACACGCAGCTTACGGGATGCCTGCTTGAATAAAAAAATTCGTTAAATGCCTTTCTTTACAGCTATAATATACTCATAGTAGCCTACTACGTACAGCACAGGAAAATTTGATACAGTGGCTGTAAAAATTATTCGTTACTTGCATTTATCTCCTTTAAAGTTCGTTTACTAGACATATTGCAATGAAAGTAACGTAAATAAAAAAAATATAGCGTATAGCATTTGTTTTGTATCGGAAATACATATTGCTAAAGATTTAACGTACCTGTATTACGTCAGATGAATGAAAATCGTAAGCAGTTGTTTACTTGTGACCTGCAAAAAGTGTGAGACGTATTAGTATTTCTCGTCACGTCTTCAAACTTTTTGTATCTCACAAGTAAACAACTGCTTACGACTGTCTTTCATATATATATATATGAATACCTCTCGTAGATAACAAACGTAAAAGATAACAAAAATCAGGTAATGTTAAATGTAGGCTACTGTAATAACGACCAAATAAAACAAGAAAACTACCGTATCCCTTCTACCCCACAGTAAGTAGGCCTGAGTACCTACAATTATTTACTACGAATAATGTTTCAGCAACCACAACTGCGGAAAACGTGCTTACAACTTGCCTGCGTCAACAGTCAGGCAATAATACTGAAACCAAAATAATGCCTAGTGTTCTGATTCGGAACGAAATAAAGTTTGACGCTATAAAGTCGAATGAGCATGGCACAACAATTACAGGAACTTTCCGTTTCCAGCAAGGACTGTCAGATATTGGCTTCAGAAAAGCTTGTGATGCTACCAGTATGCACGAACTTTTAAAGAAATAAGAGCTTAAAAATGCAGTAAATTGTAATAGGCCTACCTGTTTTGCGTGACTAAAAATATTTTAAAAACCTGACACCTTAAAATCAGAGTTCTCTGAGCAAAGTGAAGAACCAAACATAGATAAGAGTACTTGGTTGGTTCCCACAAGGCTCCTGTTTGCTTTATGTCTTCTTCATTGCGTGGAAATGCTAACACGCGAATTCCACCTTCGCCTCTATTGGAACAACCAAATGCAGCACAACCTGGCATCGTTTACGAACGTCTGCAGAACGAATTACAGATGTCAAAAACAATACTGTACAATTACTAACGTGTTTACTTCAAACATGTAGGCCAACCGACTTCATCACAAAACGCTTCATTATTTCAACTCGTATTTAATATCGCAAACGCTAATTACGTACTAAAAACGATATACAACTAAATCGAACATGCATGCACAACGCATAACAAGTCTCTCAATAATTCAAATACCTTTTAATCGTTTCCAAAAGTCCTCTGAACTTCAATTCAACTCAAAAGCACGGCGAACATAGAAAGCGCGAGAGACGTTTGGCAGAAAAATGGCGCCAAAGCTAATCAACCAATCACGGGCAACTTCACCTATGGCCACTCTCTCTGTATACAGGCTCTCTAACCCACATTGCCATCGAACGCCATCTATTCGCAGTTCCTGTCCATTCCCTCCATGCTCGCTACAGAAGAAAGTGGATCCATTCATCTCCGAGGCGAATCAATTGAGAACGGACACAACACATTCATATCAAATCAGCCACTTCGTACGCTAACAATGTTATTTTTCTGTTAAGTGGGTCGCTGTAATGTCTCAAGTACGCTAGATACTACCGTGAAACAGTACGCTTGAAGGCAGGACTGTGTAAATACGCCACAATGGAAGTCATTTTGCATTTATGATCATTTCCATTCATCAGAGAAAAGCGAACAGGTGTTTACAAAGCAGCGAAATCAGGGAATGAGTATTGCGCTGGCCGAGTCAACAGCTCTCGCCTTGTCAAATGTTTCCACACACAATGCAGACTGATCTCAATTCCACGTTTTATATGTTTGCTCGTTTACATTTCCCAACGTCCATTATACATTTCCCAAGGTCCATTTTAGAGGCCGGCGTACGAACGAGCAGATTATATAAACACAAATGTTTACAAGCTGGAAGTCACAAGGGCAGCACTACAATGAACTCTTTGTTGTCTTTCTTTTATCTCTGACGGTAAAAAGAAATTGCACTGTTGATAATTAATTTTTTCTCGACGACTAAATGCTTTTGTTTATATTTTGTTTGTAACTGACACCCTGTCGTGTCCAAAACCTTCTTGACAACTGTCAGTAATCAGTGTAATTTTCCAGAGGTGGAACAATTCATGAAACAAAACAAAAAAAAAAAAGAACTTGCACTAATCTTTCTCATCCATTATCTATATCTCTGTCCCATATTCAGGCATCATCTGCGATTATCCCTCTGAAGAAATATTGAAATTGAGAGCTGAAGAAGTCACCTAGTCAAGTTTGAAATGTATCTTCGTTATAGAAAATGTTTTCTCGAAGATTGGTTCAAAATGGCTCTGAGCACTATGGGACTTAACATCTGAGGTCTTCAGTCCCCTAGAACTTAGAACTACTTAAACCTAACTAACCTAAGGACATCACACACATCCATGCCCGAGGCAGGATTCGAACCTGCAACCGTAGCGGTGGCGCGGTTCCAGACTGAAGCGCCTAGAACCGCTCGGCCACAGCGGCAGACTCTCGAAGATTGTTAAAGTGGGAATGAGACATATGGATTTCTGAGAGTGCGTGAAGGGGAAAGTATGAAAGAAAAGTGAATCTGCTGGCTAGCTCCATATCAGCGTGCACTATCATCTATCACCACCCAACTGAAACAGTCGCATGGCTCGTACCGGCTGGTTGTAATTATAGTGCAGCTACTCACAGAGATTCACTGTGGGCTGTAGTCATCGAATGACAGCGAAACTTGGTAGCTATTCTAACTCATTAATTTGAACTCGATTTACGCTGGAAAAACTTACTTCCAATTTTGGCCACCGGATGCAAAGCTAGCACTGTGAATGCGAGAAATACATATAGAAATGTTTCCATATGTGAACGAGACGTGAGCAGAAAAGGTCAAACAAGCAAAAAGGAAATTTATGAATTTATTATTAGCTGCTGCTTACATAATTTGTTAATATGAGCACTGGAGACGCCGAGGAGACGCTGTACAGCGCTAGATATGCAGCTGATGGCCAAAACTGGAAGTAATTTTTTTCCAGTGTAAATCAATTCCGCATTATTGCATTAGCACAGCTACCACGTTTCGCTGCTATACGATAATTACAACCCACATTGAGCCTCCCTGTGTAGCTGCACTTTAATTGCAACCACCCGGTATTTCTTCAACTGAGACGTTCTCCAGTGAATAGAAATAGTGCAAGATGGTTGACTGGTCCTCGTTCATAGCGTCTGAGAATACCTGGTTGGTCTGAAGAAGTTCTCCGTGGTTTAAAGTAATCCGGAATTGCTACAGCACTGCCGTCAAATCAGCCCGCTTTAAACGACGCAGCTGTTTTGCTGCTGTGTTTCCACCAATAGCATTAGCTTCATAGACCATCAAAATGAATTGCGTCTTCGCAGTTTCACTTGTTAGAGAATAGTCATTTATCTGCAGCGCTGAATTTTTTCCTTCTTTTAGATAATACTCCACTTCTTTAGCTCCCAAGTAATTCAAATATTTTTGAAAAATTATACGCTTTAGTCTATAGTCGTCACATGTTTGAAAAAATTATTTGTTTTAGTCTATAGCCGTCGCAATTTTTTCCCCTACCGCCTACGGTTACGGTACCAAGTACCGTCATCAGGCCAGCCTATGATCAAAAAATTAAAGTATATACTTGAAATATTTATTTGAGAAACGTTTGCACAATTTTTTTCCTCAACGACGTCAAAAGCATGGTAACAGAGCAAACTTAACTTAAAGAATAAAAATACCACACAATAGGAAATGTGAGAAAACACATAATGAAACAAAGAACAAAAGTCCCCTCTCTAATAAAACATTAAAAGAAAATAACAGATCTAGGTTGGTATGTTTCCATTCGCCGTTTTTATACGGTTCATACTATTGTAAAACATCGATATGACCATGAAGCTTAACTGTCAGTTGGCGATGTTTGACATCAGTTGTAGCCTACACAGGCCGGCCGATGTGACCGAGCGGTTCTAGGCACTACAGTGTGGAACCACGCGACCGCTACGGTCGCAGGTTCGAATCCTGCCTCAGGTATGGATGTGTGTGATGTCCTTAGGTTAGTTAGGTTTAAGTCGTTCTGAGTTTTAGGGGACTGATGACCTCAGATGTTAAGTCCCATCGTGCTCAGAACCATTTGAACCATTTTGATTTGTACCCTACACACAAAATAACAGAAAGTTGCTCCTGTGGTGATGTAACTGTTTTGGTAGTTGGCACTTCCTTTCTCGTTATCGTATCTTGAATAACTGACATAAACAGACAGTTTAAAGTACAGGTCCCATCAAAGTGACATTTCACTTTCGTAAAGTCCGCCCCCGGTAGCTGAGTGGTTAGCGCGGCGAACTATCCATCCTACGGGCCCGGGTTCGATTCCCGGCTGGGTCGGAGATTTTCTCCGCTCAGGGACTGGGTGTTGTGTTGTCCTAATCATCATCATTTCATCCCCATCGACACGCAAGTCTCCGAAGTGGCGTCAAATCGAAAGACTTGCACCAGGCGAGCGGTCTACCCGACGGGAAGCCCTCGTCACACGCCATTATTATTACTTTCGTAAAATAAATTATCGTCTGCTGTTTAAAGTTCCTTGAATATTCCGTTAAATGTGAAATGTTTCAGGCATCACGTCCATTGTCAAACACATTATTCCGAACAGGAACACCTACGTAACGTGATGGTCAGACGTGGCCCTTGTACTTCCGAGTGTTGTCACATGAGACAACAGCCATAGGATAATGAATTGGAGTGCAAAACATAAGGACGAAAGTAACTTTCGCACACTGTGTCACAGCCGAGTCACATAGTTCGATGAAACGTGGACCATACATAGAATGAACTTCTACTGTGACTGAAAGAAATACGCAGTCAGACGAACAGAATGACACTTGTATCTAAAGACGTAATCACGATCAAAAGTGGCTCCCTGGGCATTACACAAGGCCAGCCATGGTTCTTAAGACGGTGTGTGGGCTTTAAATCCCATCGAGTAAGTTTGGGATGCGTTGGGGAGACATGTTGTAGAATGTCCACAGGCACCAAAGATCAGCCATTAGTTATCAACTGCACTGGTGCAAGAATGGAACTCTCTACCACAAAAACTCCTTACCAACTTTGTGGCCAGTGTGTGCGCTGTCACACGTAGTGATCACACATCCCTTAAGAACCATGTCCCACCTTTTACACAAGCGCAAAAAAAAAAATAAATAAATAAATAAATAAAAAAGGTATAGGCATGCGTATTCAAGTATAGAGATATGTTAAAAGTCAATAGACAGCACTCGGTCGGCAACACCTATATAAGATAACAAGTGTCAGGCGCAGTTTTTCGATCGATTACTGCTGCTACAATGGCAGGTTATCAAGATTTAAGTGAGTTTCAACGTGGTGTTACAGTCGGCGCACGAGCGATGGGACGCAGCATCTCCCAGGTAGCTATGAAGTGGAGATTTTTCCTTACGACCATTTCACGAGTGTACCGTAATATCAGGGATCCGGTACAACATCAAATCTAGACATCGCTGCGGCTGGAAAAAGATTCTGCAAGAACGGGATCAACGAGGACTGAAGAGAATCGTTCAAGGTGACGGAAGTGCAACATTCCCAAAAATTGCTGCAGTTTTTAATGCTGGGCATCAAGTGTCAACGTGCGAACCGTTCAACGAAACATCATCGATATGGCTTTCGGAGCCTAAGGCCCACTCGTGTACCCTTGATGACTGGACGACACATCGCTTTACGCTTCGCCTACGCCCGTCAACACCGACATTGGACTGTTGATGACTGGAAACATGTTACCTGGTTGGACGAGTCTCGATTCAGATTGTATGGAGCGGATGGACGTGTGCAGGTATGGAGACAACCTCATGAATCGATAGTCCACGTACACTCCTGGAAATTGAAATAAGAACACCGTGAATTCATTGTCCCAGGAAGGGGAAACTTTATTGACACATTCCTGGGGTCAGATACATCACATGATCACACTGACAGAACCACAGGCACATAGACACAGGCAACAGAGCATGCACAATGTCGGCACTAGTACAGTGTATATCCACCTTTCGCAGCAATGCAGGCTGCTATTCTCCCATGGAGACGATCGTAGAGATGCTGGATGTAGTCCTGTGAACGGCTTGCCATGCCATTTCCACCTGGCGCCTTAGTTGGACCAGCGTTCGTGCTGGACGTGCAGACCGCGTGAGACGACGCTTCATCCAGTCCCAAACATGCTCAATGGGGGACAGATCCGGAGATCTTGCTGGCCAGGGTAGTTGACTTACACCTTCTAGAGCACGTTGGGTGGCACGGGATACATGCGGACGTGCATTGTCCTGTTGGAACAGCAAGTTCCCTTGCCGGTCTAGGAATGGTAGAACGATGAGTTCGATGACGGTTTGGATGTACCGTGCACTATTCAGTGTCCCCTCGACGATCACCAGTGGTGTACGGCCAGTGTAGGAGATCGCTCCCCACACCATGATGCCGGGTGTTGGCCCTGTGTGCCTAGGTCGTATGCAGTCCTGATTGTGGCGCTCACCTGCACGGCGCCAAACACGCATACGACCATCATTGGCACCAAGGCAGAAGCGACTCTCATCGCTGAAGACGACACGTCTCCATTCGTCCCTCCATTCACGCCTGTCGCGACACCACTGGAGGCGGGCTGCACGATGTTGGGGCGTGAGCGGAATACGGCCTAACGGTGTGCGGGACCGTAGCCCAGCTTCATGGAGACGGTTGCGAATGGTCCTCGCCGATACCCCAGGAGCAACAGTGTCCCTAATTTGCTGGGAAGTGGCGGTGCGGTCCCCTACGGCACTGCGTAGGATCCTACGGTCTTGGCGTGCATCCGTGCGTCGCTGCGGTCCGGTCCCTGGTCGACGGGCACGTGCACCTTCCGCCGACCACTGGCGACAACATCGATGTACTGTGGAGACCTCACGCCCCACGTGTTGAGCAATTCGGCGGTACGTCCACCTGGCCTCCCGCATGCCCACTATACGCCCTCGCTCAAAGTCCGTCAACTGCACATACGGTTCACGTCCACGCTGTCGCGGCATGCTACCAGTGTTAAAGACTGCGATGGAGCTCCGTATGCCACGGCAAACTTGCTGACACTGACGGCGGCGGTGCACAAATGCTGCGCAGCTAGCGCCATTCGACGGCCAACACCGCGGTTCCTGGTGTGTCCGCTGTGCCGTGCGTGTGATCATTGCTTGTACAGCCCTCTCGCAGTGTCCGGAGCAAGTATGGTGGGTCTGACACACCGGTGTCAATGTGTTCTGTTTTCCATTTCCAGGAGTGTATGTCAGCAGGGGACTGTTCAAGCTGATGGAGGTTCCGTAATGGTGTCGGGCGTGTGCAGTTGGGAGTGATATAGGATACGTCTAGATATGGCTGTGACACGTACGTAAGGGTCCTGTCTGATCACTTGCATCCATTCATGTCCATTGTGCATTCCGACGGACATGGGCAATTGCAGCAGGACTATGCGACACACCACACGCACAGAATTGCCACAGAGTGGCTCCAGGAACACTCTTCTGAGGTTGAACACTTCCACTGGCCACTAAACAAAAAATGGTTCAAATGGCTCTGAGCACTATGGGACTTAACATCTGTGGTCATCAGTCCCCTAGAACTTAGAACTACTTAAATCTAACTAACCTAAGGACATCACACACATCCATGCCCGAGGCAGGATTCGAACCTGCGACCGTAGCAGTCGCGCGATTCCGGACTGAGCGCCTAGAACCGCGAGACCACCGCGGCCGGCGGCCACTAAACTCCCAGACGTAAACATTATTGAACATACCTAGATTGTCTTGGAACGTGGTGTTCAGAAGAGATTTCCACCCCCTCGTTCTCTTACGGATTTATGGAGAGACCTGCAGGATTCATGATGTCAGTTCGCTCCAGCACTACTTCAGACATTACTCGAGTTCGTGCCATGTCGTGTTGCGGCCCTTCTGCTTATTCGTGGGGCTCTACACGACATTAGGCAGGTGTACCAGTTTCTGTGGGTCTCGAGTGTATTTCACCGGACGGTATTGAAGCGTAGGATGAATGTCTCTCACAGAACCATTTAGGACAAAACGATCCTCCGCGCTGACGATAGTGTTCAAAGCGACATAACAGCGTCCAGTACGCCCTTTGATGCTCATTTTTTTTCAATGTCCGCACAGCTGCTCCGTGAAGCTAACTCCCTTTCAGCGTTTTGCATTTCTGGTGGATGAGATGGCCTGTGAGATTTTATTAAACTGTTTGCCGGACCCCAAGCAGCGTTTAAATTGAAATCTCCGTCCCGGCTGATTACCTTTTATACAGTCTTTATTTCGATAGACTCTTACTTATGCTGCTCTATAAGCTTTGCGTTTGCGCCATTCTGCTGGTCTCGCCGTATTGCATTTCACGATTATATTCAAAGCAGTGCTCGGCGACAGCTGATTTGCTTCATTGTTTTAGCCGTGTGCGTTGCTGATGTTTCTTCCACCTGTCCACCACAGTTTTAATAGCCTGCCCCATGTAAGATGGAGGTTGGTCGATTGAGGGAGCGGACCATACAGCGAGGTCAAGGGCCCCATCTGATTAGGAAAAGTCCGACTGACGTGGTTACGGTAAAAAATACAAGTGAGGATTGGTCATGAGTTACACTGTTTTTGGACCAAGATATGTCTTACTTATCAAAACGCCTCCAATCTTTTTTTGTGTAATTGGAGATGCAGTGAAACAGGTTCTGGACGTTTGTAAGTTTACTCCGTTTATAGAACTTAATCTTACGTAAATGGTTCAGAGGTTATATACCGGAAAATTGTTACTTCCATACTTCTCATTTCGATACTTCTTGTTAAGTCTGTTGTTACTGATAATGAAACTTTGTAAGGCGACGTTTCTAAACCATTTGCGAAAGATTAAGTACTATAAACGATATAAAATTACAGAGACATCCAAAACCTGTATGAGTACACCACTACCTAACACAAAGAAAGAGTGGAGACATTTGCATAAGTGTTGCAGAAGTAAGGTACATCTTGGCCCAAAAATACTGTGTAATTCATGACCAATTCTTACTTGTATCTTTTACAGTGTGACTTCGTTTGGAAACATTCACCCAAAACTCTGAGAGGAAACATATAACGATTACGAGGCTGTCGTGCGTCTGGGTCAGAGGTGTACACATTCCGCTTTCAACCTACCCATGCTTGTCTACTAGCCAAGCAGGTAAGCTGCCGCACGGGAGCAGCAGAACAGGCAGGCTGCTTCCCTCCCATTGAAGCCCAGCTTCGCTCAACCCAAGCAGTCTAAAGGAATCTTGCTTGTCTGCCCATCTTCCAGTTCTGCTACATTGCATAGCAGTTTTTTCTGCATGCTTTCATTGTAGTGTTATTGGTAACATTTGGAAGCTGATGTAAAGTCTTTTTTTTTTTACCCGACCATCAAAGGACGAGGCTCAATGAAATACACATTCATTTTAAGTAGTTGTAGGCTAGAAAATGGTGAATTTTATTTGTCCATTTTTCCTTTTCGGCGTATTTCGGGATTATTTATTTCGATATGAACTGTTTTCTCTGGAAATTCACCCTCTTTCGACTAGATGTGGTTACTCTCAATTCGAACCACCATCAGGTCACCTTAATACATGTCTTCTGTAGTCAGCAGAAGCATCTCTGAAAGTCAAGTTCCTTTGCACCTAAGAACCTGAACATGTCACTTATATGCCAACTAAACAAAGGTTTTGGAAGTCTAGTTTCTGTAACCTTTGTGTGTTTCAGGTAAATGTGACCCCAGTTATATCAGTTTTAATTAATTTTTCCAGGATGTGTCTTGCGGATTCGCTGAATTCATTCTAAGTGACCGAAATATTCATTCTAAATTCCCCAAATGTATTCTATAATAGAAAACACGAAGTTCGTTTTTCATATAATGTTAATGTAAAACGTAAAAACTAGAAGAAAAGCTTTTCTTTTGTACAAAACCTTCTTCACATTATGTTGCATACCACCAGAATGTGGTTTTTAATATCCATTCTGCTACTTTTTCCTGCTTCAGTCAATGCTTGCCCTAAACTTAAAAAGCCTATGTTAAATGGCCTCAAGTCCTTAGAACACGTTTCCACACACTCATCAGCTACTAAATCTTTGCTCTCATCCAAAATATTATGGAGTGAGGAAACTGCTCATCAAATTTACAGACATGTCGTAAAATACTCGTGGTTCCTGAATGATTGTCTAGTAACTTATTACATCGTTTGCGTTGCTAGATACCTACCGACTTTTTTGAAACTGCTTCATAAATACACGAAAAATGTTTCCGTACTATACTTGGCCTCCTTTTCGTGACTGGCATACATTCCCCAGTCCTTAATTTCTCCTCGATCGCCTCTAAGTTTGGTTTGTTTGTTTTGCTGCTCCCATCGTTATAACAAATGAGCTGCAATAAAATTACCTGAGCAAACATACACCTGGCTGTTCTGTTGTTACGTTGGACTGATAGCGCAACCTGTTGGTACACTCAGCAGGCTGAAGGGGTCCTGTGAAACTTTCCGGTCTTGAGGAAACCCAAATTGACCTGATTTAACCACAGTGCTTCAATACACATGCTCTCTCTTGTGTCTCCGTTGCGGCAGGCTGAGTTGCTTTAATGGTTGCAGCGGAAATAGGGGCAGGAAGGCTGGAAGGAGAATTTGTGCGCCCCTGGTCTGGATACCGTTGCTGATACACACGTACTGCGGGTTGCATAAAACGAATCGGTAGGAGCAGCTGTATTATCTCGTGTATCATCTTTGATGAACTTAAGGGGAATGTGCATTGAGTGTCATTGTTGTCACTGACATTCCGAAGCCTTCAGTGGCTCAGGATTACTTAAATGACCACGAGTTCCTGTTCGAAAGTTATATTTTGAATGCATTAATTATCAGCTCCTTCAACTTGTGCGAAAGCTTTTGACCCACCCTGTATACACTGTGGCACATGGATGCGTCCGTTTTTCTCATCTCCTTCCGTCATAAAGAAACTACGGGAGTGTCTGCGCGGGAAGGGGAAATGTAACGAGGCCTCTTGAGCACTGGTTGGGCGGACAGCAATCCGTGCTTGGTGTTGGGCCGTGTGGACAAAGCCCGCGGTGACGAGCTTCGCGTGCGGCTCAGTGCTGTTTTTCTGCAGCGTCTTCCAGGGATCCGAGCCACTCAGCCACGACGAAACGAGGCAATTGCGACTCGGTCGCATTCCTACCAGGTCTACCGCTTCCTGTGGGCCACCAAATCGCCTTTAAAAATGTTAAACGCCTGTACGTGCTCTACTTCCTGTTTTCGGTAGGCCTGTTCAAAAGTGCCGAACCGCTACAGGCTGTGGCCACAAGCCACGGCTCTTCTCCCCTCCCCCCCCTCCCTCCACTCCCCTCCCAGCTCAACTTGTTATGAAAAGAGCTTCAGGCATGCTTTGTTACTTGAGTGACAAAGCTGGGAGGACAGAATATCCTGCCGTCTCACTGAGACGCTACAAAAGGTGGACGCAAAATTCAAAAGGTTTGTTACCTCTGTGTTGGCTGTGTGAGTACAATCAGACGAGCTTTGTTACGGGAGACACCACAAACTTGGGAGTGAACACTTGCTGTGCCTCGGTTACAGCACGGGACGACAGCGTTGTTCACGGTCTGAAGAAGTAAAAACATCGAGCCTGTTAGGTCCATCATGTCTTTCGCCTCATCAAGAAACACCGTGCAAACCCGATAACCGCAATTTTAGCTCCATTAGGAAGTGAAGGAAAGTAATTTCCCTTTAACGTTCTCGAGTGGTTTCACATCCTACTATGAAAGGCGACATTTGGTAGACGTAGTAGGTTCGAACCTCAGAAAGTAAGTTAACACATGTAGGTCGAGAGGAGGAGATTAGTGTTTAGCGTTCCGTAGACAACGAGATCATTGGAGACGGCACAGAAGCTCGGATTAGGGAAGGATGGGGAAGGAAATCGGCCAAGCCCTTTCAAAGGAACCATTCTGGCATTTGCCTGAAGCGATTTAGGGAAATCACGGAAAACCTGTATCAGGGGGGCCAGACGCGGGTTTGAACCGTCATCCTCCGGAATGCGAGTCCATTGTGCTAACAAC
This sequence comes from Schistocerca cancellata, assembly GCF_023864275.1. NCBI lineage: Eukaryota > Metazoa > Arthropoda > Insecta > Orthoptera > Acrididae > Schistocerca > Schistocerca cancellata. The sequence goes on along the minus strand of NC_064627.1, from coordinate 388,114,510 downwards.
TGCGCCACCACGCTTGGTAACAAGTTCCACATGTAGCCCCACGCTATGACTAATACGCAACAAGACTGACACTGCCAGAAGAGAGTGCATTTTTCAGGTTTCCTGCAGTCACGGTTCTGCTGCGGAACGGATAACACGTACTCCACAGTGTGCGACTGAAATGGCCCAGCAACTGGAAACGTACTCCAAAATTGAAGTGTGCGGGACAGTACGATCTTTGTGGACAAAACGTCTAAACTGCACGCAGATTCACCGTGAAATTCAGGTGTTATAAGAAGCAAATGCAATGCCGCATCCAGCCGTAGTGAAATGGTGCCAACGGTTTGACCGAGGCCACGGATGTAGGTGACACTGGTGGGGAAGCTGAAAGAACATCTGGGGCGAAAGAGATTTTCCAATGATGAGGACGTTCACAAAGCGTTTCTCGGACGGCTCCATGGCAAAGAAACGTATTTCTATCGTCGAGGAATTGAACGAAAGTTACTTGGCCTGCCATAGTAATATGTAACTTACTTGTGGAAGTACCCCATAGTAGCAGTAATGAGCCAACCTCAGTTCGAAGACTAGTTCGATGCAGGTCTCCAACCTACGTAATCCTATGCAAGACTCTTCGTCTTTACATAAACACTGAAAGTAAATTCCATTTGAATATTAGTACTGTTTTCAAGCCTCGCGCATTACAATATTTAATCATCATACTCCCTCCACTGCCAAATTAACTATTCCTTGATGCCTTACGACATTTCCTAAAAAAAAAAAAAAAAAAAAAAAAAAAAAAAAAAAAAATCCTGTCTCATAACTAGTTATGCCTTAAATGTTCCCCTCTGATTAGATTCAACATCTCATCATCATCATCATCGTCATCATCATTATAATATTCTTGGAGATGTGTTTTGTCTATGCAAGTAAGTAAATTCATGGGGCACTAAGAAAGAATGGACTCAAACAGGTTAACGCACAAAATCCATACATTTTTAAAGAACAAAACTACAAGACCGAACTGGTACAAACAGACGGAAAAAGACCTGAGAGAATTAGGGTCTCCACATCTACATGATAGAAATGAAATCAGAAAAATCACAAACACACGGGGTTTTGAGGAAGAAGAGAGAAAAACTAACCGACATACATGGTCTACGCAACGAAATCTAGCCCATTCGTTGTTTATGAAGGAATACTGGGCGAAAAGGAAGGCCAACAAATGTTGATTACGCGTGGTCCTAAGTGATCCATCCGCGAAGAAGAAGAAGAAAAAGGTCTGTGTTTGAGCCACTCGCGCGTTTTGCTTCATTTTACTTACGAAGCGTTGTAATATACGTTTTCTATCTGTGTATAACAAATACGTTATATGCTATTTCCAGATATATTATCATACTGCAGTTTTTTCGTTATTCTCTTATTGTTAGGTAAGAAACTACTTTTGGAGCATAAGTTTCGTAAGGGTAAATTACTGTTTAGTTTTACCTATGATTTTGCGATCTTATTAGTGCACATGTGTCGCTCTGGAGTTGTACGTCGTGCCTTGAGTACACCAGGAGCCCGATTTTCGGAGTTTACGAGTACATTTCACTTGAATTCTTCTCTTTCTCTGTATGTTGGTTGTATATGTTTACTGCATGTGGTATTGCCAGCTGGTCGGTATTTGTTTCTCGGCCGCCTTTTGTTTGCATTGTGCTGCCTGTATGCAGTTTGATATGTTTGTTTCACTAATTAAAATGCTTCGGCGTCTCCAAGGGGAATTGAACCTATTCTAAGGTCTTATGCACGAACTAGCTCGCAACCAAGCGTGACGTTACATGTTCTGAATCGTGGCCAACGAGATAATCGGGCCCTGGGGCGGTCAGGTACGTCACAGCACGTGACACTACAGTTGTTGCGAGTTGCAGCGACCCTCTCCAGGAGGGAGCGAGTTACTACTTGAAATCACTTTAAACACCTCGTAGCTGCGGGTTTAGACTGACTCATGCTCTCTATAACATATGGCAAAGTTAAGGACTTTATTCGGTACCTCTTCAATCAATTATTGATTTTCCACCTAGCTCCGGACGTCGAAGAGCATTCGTGACGAATGTCTTGCGGGGCAACTAGTGTGACGTTACAAAACTATTGCGACGCAACAAGTTCGTTGCGGGGCTTGTATTTCGCGTGGGTCTCGTTTCGAATAATCGAGAACAGTTGTCCGTTGTATAAGTCTTCCACCTGAGGTGACGGCAACACCGGACGATACCAACCGACAACAGCCAAATGCACTTGAGCATTCAAAACATATGACATCATGCCTGTGGGTGAGAGCACGCGCCATGCGGAGACCGAATTTTCTTCAGCTAGTACCGAGCCAGGGTGTGCACCGTACCTTCAAAAAAGCTTCAGCCCTCTTTAAAGATGTCCTCCACAGATGGGGACGGAACGTCCGGTTTCAATAAGAAAGTCAACGACCACGCCGCGCGGTCTATGGGCGTCTTGCCACGGTTCGCGCGGTTCCCCCCGTCGAAGGTTCGAGTCCTCCATCCGGCATGGGTGTGTGTGTTGTCCTTAGCGTAAGTCAGTTTAAGTTAGATTAAGTGGTGTGTAAGCCTGGGGACCGATGACCTCAGCACTTTATCCCTCATGAACTTACCACAAAATCAACGACCACAGCATAATAGCCCGGAATATTTTAGCAAGTTTGCCATCCCTGGTCGTTATAGTTTACATTTTACTGTTAGTTTATTTTGTGTTGGAAGATGTTCTTGGGAAGAGGGAAACGCATATACAACTCTGGTGCGACCAATTCTTGAGTACTGCTCGAGTGTTTGGGATCCGTGCCAGGTCGTAGTCAAGTAAAACATCGAAGTAATTCAGAGGGGGGCTGCTAGATTCGTTACCGGTAGGTTCGAACAACACGCAAGTGTTACGGAGATGCTTAGGTAACTCAAATGGGAGTTCCTGCCGGGAGGGCGACGTTCTCTTCACGGAATACTATTGAGAAAATTTAGAGGACCGGCATTTGAAGCTGACTGCCGAACGATTCTACTGCCGCCAACATACACTCCTGGAAATTGAAATAAGAACACCGTGAATTCATTGTCCCAGGAAGGGGAAACTTTATTGACACATACCTGGGGTCAGATACATCACATGATCACACTGACAGAACCACAGGCGCATAGACACAGGCAACAGAGCATGCACAATGTCGGCACTAGTACAGTGTATATCCACCTTTCGCAGCAATGCAGGCTGCTATTCTCCCATGGAGACGATCATAGAGATGCTGGATGTAGTCCTGTGGAACGGCTTGCCATGCCATTTCCACCTGGCGCCTCAGTTGGACCAGCGTTCGTGCTGGACGTGCAGACCGCGTGAGACGACGCTTCATCCAGTCCCAAACATGCTCAATGGCGGACAGATCCGGAGATCTTGCTGGCCAGGGTAGTTGACTTACACCTTCTAGAGCACGTTGGGTGGCACGGGATACATGCGGACGTGCATTGTCCTGTTGGAACAGCAAGTTCCCTTGCCGGTCTAGGAATGGTAGAACGATGGGTTCGATGACGGTTTGGATGTACCGTGCACTATTCAGTGTCCCCTCGATGATCACCAGTGGTGTACGGCCAGTGTAGGAGATCGCTCTCCACACCATGATGCCGGGTGTTGGCCCTGTGTGCCTCGGTCGTATGCAGTCCTGATTGTGGCGCTCACCTGCACGGCGCCAAACACGCATACGACCATCATTGGCACCAAGGCAGAAGCGACTCTCATCGCTGAAGACGACACGTCTCCATTCGTCCCTCCATTCACGCCTGTCCCGACACCACTGGAGGCGGGCTGCACGATGTTGGGGCGTGAGCGGAAGACGGCCTAACGGTGTGCGGGACCGTAGCCCAGCTTCATGGAGACGGTTGTGAATGGTCCTCGCCGATACCCCAGGAGCAACAGTGTCCCTAATTTGCTGGGAAGTGGCGGTGCGGTCCCCTACGGCACTGCGTAGGATCCTACGGTCTTGGCGTGCATCCGTGCGTCGCTGCGGTCCGGTCCCAGGTCGACGGGCACGTGCACCTTCCGCCGACCACTGGCGACCACATCGATGTACTGTGCAGACCTCACGCCCCACGTGTTGAGCAATTCGGCGGTACGTCCACCCGGCCTCCCGCATGCCCACTATACGCCCTCGCTCAAAGTCCGTCAACTGCACATACGGTTCACGTCCACGCTGTCGCGGCATGCTACCAGTGTTAAAGACTGCGATGGAGCTCCGTATGCCACGGCAAACTGGCTGACACTGACGGCGGCGGTGCACAAATGCTGCGCAGCTGGCGCCATTCGACGGCCAACACCGCGGTTCCTGGTGTGTCCGCTGTGCCGTGCGTGTGATCATTGCTTGTACAGCCCTCTCGCAGTGTCCGGAGCAAGTATGGTGGGTCTGACACACCGGTGTCAATGTGTTCTTTTTTCCATTTCCAGGAGTGTATATTGCGCGTAAGGTTCACACTGAGGCATAAAATTATGGCTCATACAGAGGCCATAGACAGTCGCTTTTCCCTCGCTCTGTGTGCGTGTTGAACGGGAAGAGAAATGACTAGCAGTGGTACTGGGTACCCTCCGCCACACACCATTACGGTGGCTTGCGGATTATGTATGTGGATGTGGAAGGGAGATATTTGAGTGGAGGGAATCGTAAACATCAGACTTTTTCTTTCCTTCTTATGTAAGCAAAGATGGCAACAAAAGAGTAATTTCCGACTTTTATTTGCGAAATCGAAAGCAGCAGAAAATTTCGCTTCATTACTCTACTTGGCGTAACGAAGTACCATAAATTATTGACACTAAGCTTACGATTTCACGACAGACCAGTTGTTTCGTCGCCGGTTTTGGCGGTTAACTACCGACAGTGGACTCTAAAAAAAAAAAATGAAGGCGTTTAACAGCAGCAGTTCGCCGCTGCCACACACTTGTTCCTGGAAGTTCCAGGCCGCAGCAGCAGAGTCGCTCTGAATGTAGAGCTGATGGCTGCTAGCCGAGCAGAAGAGAATCAGTTCAAAATTATAGCTACTACACAAGTATGTTACCTTTGAAGATTTCCTCCCTGTATACTCCATGCTCAGTGACAGACCAGTTGCTACACTGAAACTTTCTGGCAGGTTGCGATTGTGTATCAGTGTACCAGACCAGGACCCGAAACTGGAACTCTAAATTTCGCGGGCAGTGCTCCTAACGACTCGTGATCCGCCCTTTCAGAACAGCTGGTGCCAGAAGTTCTCACAGCTGGTCTGTTGCCGGGCACGGATCCAGGGCTCAGTACTAGTTGGAAGGGGGGGGGGGGGGAGGGGTGAGTGCCATAGTTGGTTACAGTCTCTCGCCCCCCTCCCCGCAGAACTAACTTGCCACCAACCCCTCCCCCCGCCCCCCACCACACACACAACACACATATGTACATTTTTAAGAAGCTGTGAAGGAGGGTTCTGAATCGTTCTTGGATAGCTCAGTCGGTAGGGGCATTGCTCAGGATACGAAAGACACCAGATTCCAGGCTCTGTCCGAAATCTGAGAAATTTGCAAATTACTATCTGCAAAGATATAAACGCTTCTACTTTATTTTTTGCGGGAGGTGAAGAGGGGGAGAGAGGGGGGCGCTCATGGCGTCCATGTAACCCGGTCTCCCTCGGATCCGCGTCTTTGTGATAACCCAGATGCTCCTCTTGTGATACCACATCATTTATTAGGGAATTAATACATTCCACACTGCTATCTCTCCTCTTCGATTGCGTTGGTGAACTGGCTATTTTCTAGCAAATTTGGAGAATCAGTACACAATAGTCAGGCTTCTTAGAGGCATACACCTAGCGTCATTTTAAACCCCTTACTTTATATATCAGGAAATATCCTTGGATATACAGGGTGAGTCACCTAACATTACCGCTGGATATATTTCGTAAACCACATCAAATACTGACGAATCAATTCCACAGACCGAACGTGAGGAGAGGGGCTAGTGTAATTGGTTAAAACAAACCATAAAAAATTGCACGGAAGTAGGTTTTTCAACACAAACCTCCGTTTTTTAAAGGGAACCACGTTAGTTTTGTTAGCACATCTGAACAAATACGTAATCAGTGCCGTTTGTTGCATTGTAAAATGTTAATTACATCCGGAGATATTGTAACCTAAAGTTGACGCTTGAGTACCACTCCTCCGCTGTTCGATCGTGTGTAGGAGAGCACCGAATTACGTAGGGATCCAAAGGGAACGGTGATGGACCTTAGGTACAGAAGAGACTAGAACAGCACATTACGTCCACATGCTAACACCTTTTTATTTGTCTTTTTCACTGACGCACGTGTACATTACCATGAGGGGTGAGGTACACGTTCGACGGGCGTTTCATAGGACGTGGAGGACCCATAAATTGGCCAGCCCGTTCTCCTGATCTTACACCTCTGGACTTCTTTCTGTGGGGTACGTTAAAGGAAAACGTGTACCGTGATGTGCCTACAACCCCAGAGGATATGAAACAACGTATTGTGGCAGCCTGCGGCGACATTACACCAGATGTACTGTGGCGTGTACGACATTCATTACGCCAGAGATTGCAATTGTGTGCAGAAAATGATGGCCACCACATTGAACATCTATTGGCCAGACATGTCGGGACACACTCTATTCCACTCCGTAATTGAAAACGGAAACCACGTGTGTGCGTGTACTTCACCCCTCTTAGTAATGTACACGTGCGTCAGTGAAAAAGACCAATAAAAAGGTGTTAGCATGTGGACGTAATGTGCTGTTCCAGTCTCTTCTGTACCTAAGATCCATCACCGTTCCCTTTGGATCCCTACGTAATTCGGTGCTCTCCGATACACACGATCGAACAGTGGAGGAGTGGTACTCAAGAGTCAACTTTAGGTTACAATATCTCCGGATGTAATAAACATTTTACAATGCAACAAACGGCACTGATTACGTATTTGTTTATATGTTCAGATGTGCTAACAAAACTAACGGGGTTCCATTTAAAAAACGTAGGTTTGTGTTAAAAAACCTACTTCCGTGCATTTTTTAATGGTTTGTATTAACCAATTGCACTAGCCCCTCTCCTCACGTTCGGTCTGTGGAATCGATTCGTCAGTATTTGATGTGGTTTACGAAATATATCCAGCGGTAACGTTAGGTGACTCACCCTATATATATATATATTAGCATCGGTACTGGTGTATTAGCGTTGCTAAAAACAAGAAAAATGACTTTTACATTTGCTCGCGGCCGGCCGCGACGCTACAGTCTGGAACCGCGCGACCGCTACGGTCGCAGCTTCGAATCCTGCCTCAGGCATGGATGTATGTCATGTCCTTAGGTTAGTTAGGTTTAAGTAGTTCTAAGTTCTAGGGGACTGATGATCTCAGTCTCACAGTGCTCAGAGCCATTTGAACCATTTTCTCGCAAAGACTAGAAGTAGAAATAAAAACAAAAATTAAATTCACGAGTGCGTATTTATTACATATTTTTCAACCAAAAGAATTAACTGTAATTTATACATAATTTACTTAGAAATGGTAGTCTTGAAAACATTGTGATACGCGAAGTCCAGCTTTGCAGTCTTTGTGCCCTGCTTCCTTTCCTTATTCTCAGTGGCAAAGGGTGTTTACTTTGTTGACAGTCGGTGATACCTTTTCTAGAATATGTCTTGGGAAAACGCGAAAGAAAAGTTTTATCACCACGTCATTGTTTTGTTTGCGAATGAGTAGTAGCTGTAAAGTTGATTGACATGGTCTACACCAGTCTTGGCCGTATTATAATGTATGACAATATTTGGTTTTACTGTTCTTGTAAAATCTCCTTTTGAATGTACAGAAACTGCTTTGGTGGTTGCCTGATGTATTATGGAGAGGCAACATATCTCACGTTCATTTTTCCACTTGAGCGCTAAAATACGATCCTTCCTGGAAAAAAAAATAAAAATAAAAATAAAAAGTTGCTTCATCTTCCTTGTTTTGAAACTTGTTGGCAGGCACTTTCTGTTCTTCATGACAGTTCCGATAGCTAGTGTCTGATCTACCTACAACATATTTAGTAAATGCGTACTTGCATGTCGACTCCTGCTGCATTTAGTGGACAAAATGTGAACTGCTACATCTATCCCATAGCCGGCAGTCGTGTAACTTGTGAGAAAACACATTTCTGCGAATGGAAAAGCTGCCCCAGATTCCCCGAGAAGAGAGGTGACGGAAATTACTGAATATTTGGCAACGCCTTTCGAACTGTGACTACCGGTGGTCAACAAAATGGCGATCACCATGGGAGAAACTCCTCTTTTTGAAGAATGATGGAGCACAATCCTAGGTGGTAGTTTGCGACTAGGGCCTGTCAGGTACTGGCAACCTAACAGATCTGGAGATTTCCCTCGCAACTCTCTGGTAAGACAAACGCGGCTTTTGCAGGAACGACCGTTTAGGTTAGCATTAGAAACTAGTGCCTACCCTGACAGTCTGCTTACTGGCACCGAGTAGTTAAATAGGGCCCAGCAGGGTCACTCATCCTGAGTTTTGTCGGTGTTCACCACGTAGCGTAGCGCCAGCGTCCTTCACCAAGGACCTCGCGGACAACAGCCAACCGCCGTCGCCACAGCACGACGAGATGCTACGGTTTATAGAGCAGGTAACGCGCCAAATGCTCCACTGTTGTCCGTCGTTGCTAGCATTTTTCTCTCTCTCGCCCTTTTCGACTTTATAGGTGCTTCATTGATTACAATTTTGTAACTTTTGTTTTAAGTGATGGATGGTAACATGTGAACTTGATAGTTAACATTAGTGCTCTCTTTCCTTCCGATTTCAGTTCTAAATATCCGTTTCCTGTTTCTTGTAAGTCTTGAATGCAGAATATATCGCAGTTAAGGACTAGGATTTTGGCTCTTTCCACTGTTATAACCCTTCTTGCTCGACCATTGAATGGTTAGCTACGATTAATCAATGTTCAAAGTGACTGATTGACACACATCAGCAAGTAGGATCGAGTCGATAGCTTTCAAGGCCACACGGTCACACGGTATGGCATCACCTTCACTGGATTCTATTTGTTAGCGGAAGTAGTGCACAGAGAAAAGTAACACTGAAAAGATCTCTAGCTTATTTTTGATTGCTATGAGTTCTTTTTATGTACGACAGGTCTTCATACTTGTACGCTAGATATTTACAAGACACAAGTCTTTAATAGTCGACATGTTACGCCACAGAGGTTCTGACTTCAAGTAATGTGATCTTTTCTTGCCAGTAGTTTCGTTGTTGCCAGTGAAGCATTCGCGATTATTGTTAAGGGGCACAGTCTGGTGTCCGTCGCGCTGCTGTGCGGGTTGAGAAAATAACAAGCAGAACACGGAGATGAAGACGCAGAAGATGTTCGTTTTTGGAAAAATGGTTTCGTAAAGGTTGATTTTAGAAGACTGAAGACATTCAGATAATATTGGCGCTGCATTGCTTGCTCGTCCGTAATTTATGATGAGATGAGAGGGGCCAATTTTCTTTATGATTGTTCTTTATTGATTCGGATCGCTTAGTTTGATTCAGGAGGCGAGATTCAACAAAATTATCTAGTCACGTGCCTTGAAGTCAGAGTCACAGATTGCCACTCCTTTACCATCTCATTAAAGAGTTACATGGCACAGTTATATTTTTTTATAATAAGCAAATTTTGTAAAGATTGTTGTAATCGTTAACAGTCAGTTTCATAACACAGTTTTTAAATGCTAGCTCTTTTGTATCACTCAGTAGCTACAGCTTCTTTCGCCGGCCCCTTGCTAAAGCTTTATTCAGTAGTCGAGTGTTACCGCATTGCAGTTACGGGAAACATATACTTTAAGCTTAAAGTGTAATGTGCTTATCATAGTTGCTTTTCCTTGCACTGCACTTGATCAAGGTTTTCTTTAGCTGGTCTGAATCTGAAGCAGTGCTGAATTCTTACATCCATCACTTTCGAGCAGTACCGAGTTTCCGTTGCAACGGGTTTAAGTTACGAAAGTTTGTTGGGGCCAGTTTAACATCACTGTTAGGACACAGTTCTGACGATTACAGCTGCGATAAACTGTACGAAATACATTCGCATTCTGCGATTGTGCATCGACGTCAGCTGTTTGCGTCAAATGACTTTTGCGTAACATATGGAAATTTGTATCGGTCCTGGAGGCGAGCACGGATAGCTGAAGTGGTTAAGGCGATCCCCCGCGATAAGAGGTCCCGGTGCGGCACGAATTTTCATGTGTCGCACACAGTTGACGTCAATACACAATCACAAAAGACAACTCTGTTGTTAAGTAGGCGACAGTGCGATACCTACGGAACGCTTTCTGGAAGTCACGGAACATGGAAACAACCTGGGCGCCGGCATCTACATCTCATGAGAGGTTGCATCGCGTAAGCTGTGAGAGGGTCGTGTGACTGAAATGTGGACGGTATTACCGAGTTTGGCTGAAACCGGAAATCGGCCACGTGATGTCCCTCGCTCACTGCTTTTGGCACACCATATTGGATTTACTTATTTCGTCGTTTTCGTGTAACAAGTTGTGTTCTATTAGAGTATGCCGCTTCAAGGCAACGGTGCACTGAAGAGGCACAGTTTGTTAGAATTCAATGCCAGTTAATGGCACATCGTCGATTAAAGCCTTGAGGAGTTCCTGAGATGAACGATAGTAATGTTCAGAGGTGTATGTGTTCACCTTGGTCTAATAGTTAGTGACGTGCAGTTCTGGAATCTAAAAAAGTAGTGTCGTGTTCTGCTACATGCTAATATTTTTATCTTCGCGTTTGTAACACAGTCTGGGACTTCCTTTTTCTTGTAATAGAAGTATGTTGTGCAATATTGGATGCTATTTACATACAGGGTACTTATAAATAAGTAATCTTTTACTGTGAAAAAGGTGCATAACTTACAGAAATCTTTGATACAACACTGAATGCAGTATATGTTCAAATTTTATTTACAAATTTTCATTGTGGCTACCTTTTGTAACACGACAATAGTCCCATTTGTGATCAGTTGCCTGCCAAATCCTATGGAGCAAATTCTGATATACGGTGGCAGCTGCTTGTTTTATCCTTTGTCGCAGCTCGTCGACGTTCCCCGAAAGCGGTCGAATAAACACTCTGTCTTTAATGTAACCCCATTCACAGAAGACCATTGAAGTTACAGTAGGTGATCGTGGTGGCCAGGATATTGGTCCATCACCTCCGATCCAGATCGGCACATTGCTACGGAGATATGAAACTACTTCACAATGACAATACGGTGACGCGCCCACTCGCTGTAAAATAAATTCTGTGCCCATATCCCTATTCTAATTGAGGCATTAAATAATGTTCAAGCATATCCAGGTACGTCGTCACACCTTCCACACTGTAACACTAGGAGTATTCAATTCTACGCTGGCAAGTTTCGTAGATTTACCCGTAATACGAAAGGAACACAGCCAAACTACACTGAAGCGCCAAAGAGACTGGTGTATTCGAATGCAGAGGCACGTTAACAGGCACAATACGGCGCTGCGGTCGGCAACGCCTACATAAGACAACGAGTGTTTGGCGCAGTTATTAGATCGGTTACTGCTGCTAAAACGGCAGGTTATCGAGATTTAAGTGAGTTTGAGAGCGGTGTTGTAGTCGGCGCACGAGCGATGGGACACAGCACTTCCAAGGCAGCGATGAAGAAGGGATTTTCCCGTACGACCATTTCACGAGTGTACCGTGAATATCAGGAATCCGGTAAAACATCCATCTCCGATATCGCTGCGGCCGGAAAAAGATCGTGCAAGAACGGGACCAACGATGAGTGAAGAGAACGGTTCAACGAGACAGAAGTGCAACCCTTCCGGAAACTGCAGCAGATTTCAATGCTGGGCCATCAACAAGTATCAGCGTGCGAACCATTCAAGAAAATATCATCGATATAGGCTTTCGGAGCCGAAGGCCCCTCTTCTACCCTTGGTGACTGCACGATACAAAGCTTTACTCCTCGCCTGGGCCCATCAACACTGATATTGGACTGTTGATGACTGGAAACATGTTGCCTGGTCGGACGAGTCTCGTTTCAAGTTGTATCGAGCAGATGGACGTGTACGGATATGGAGAAAATCTCACGAATCCATAGACCCTGCATGTTAGCAGGCTGGTCCTGGCGGAGGTTCGAGTCCTCCATCGGGCATGGGTGTGTGTGTTTGTCCCTAGGATAATTTAGGTTAAGTAGTGTGTAAGTTTAGGGACTGATGACCTAAGCAGTTAAGTCCCATAAGATTTCACACACATTTGAACTTTTTTTTTGCATGTCTTCAGGGTTCAAGTTGGTGGAGACTTTGTAATGGTGTGGGGAGTGTGCAGTTGGAGTGATATGGGACTCCTGATACGTCTAGATACAACTCTGGCAGGTGACACGTACGTAACCATCCTATCTGACACCTGCATCCATTCATGTCCATTGTGCATTCCGAAGGACATGGGCAATTCTAGCAGGGCAATGCGACACACCATACGTCCAGAATTGCTACAGAGTGGCTCCAGGAACACTCTTCTGAGTTTAAACACTTCCACTAGCCACCAAACTTGTGAGACATGATCATTATTGAGCATATCTGGGATGCCTTGCAACGTGCTGTTCAGAAGACATCGCCACCCCCTCGTACTGTTACGGATTTATGGACATCCCTGCAGCATTCATGATATCAGTTCCCTCCAGGACTTCTTCAGACATAAGTCGAGTCCATGCCACGTCGTGTTGCGCCACTTCTGTGTGCTCGCGTGGGCCCTACACGATATTAGGCAGGTGTACCAGTTGCTTTGGTCTTCAGCGTAGTTCAGCTGCTGCGTCAGAGATTGCTAAGCTAATCTTGACCGAGCATCCTATGTGATACACAGCTATTTTCGGTGGAACGATCGTACCAATTAACAACAATTTGTCTCTGAGGTAGTAGTTTGTGATATTTACAATTGGAGTAAGGAACGATGGCTGTCGAGTTTAGGCTTGTTGCCTTCATCTGCGTCACGTGTTATTCGACAACCAATGAGCGTTCATTGGTGTTCTCGACGGTCTGTTGTGAATGTCGGAACCAATGAAGGCATTAAACGTGATTGTTGCGAGTTATTTAGTAAATTTTTATTCCACCTGTTGCGAGCTGTCAGGTCTGACAGTGGTGGTAAGCGACAAATTCTGCACAAGCAAGCTAGATACATAATTTGCAGTATGCACGCTTTCTTAAAACGCACAGCTTATGTGCGTTCCGCAACCATCATTTGGAACCAGCAATAATGTAATCCCCGTCTCCGTCCCGAGCTGAGCGAACCGCATCGTTCGTGGATCGGACTATAGTCGCAAATTGTCTCTGAATTGTAGTAGCGGATTTGGATTCATGAGACCATAAACGACAAGGCAAACGTTCTGCACCGTTGCACGACTCGATAATGACTGCTGGAATAACTCATTCGCGCATTCCACCTGTCGGGAACGTCGGGAGCTAACAGGGTTAGGCGGGAATATAACTTGGAAGATATACTGCATTCAGTGTATGAAACATTTCTGTAAGTTTTTACCTTTTTCGCAATTAAAGGTTACTTCTGTATAACTATAAACACTTTATGTAGGAGCGCTCTGTCTCAGGAATGAGTGGATTCGATTTTGTCCCTTCAGTCTGATTACAAAACGAAAGATGAATTCGCTTGTCATTTAGCCATTTTCCGAGGATGCGGCTGGGCCGAAATCTAAAAGCACAGCTTAAATTGCTCAGAGTGGAACGAGCAGCAGTGGCGTATATATTGTTGCTTGTCACAAATATTTAGCTGCGATCGAATCCGTAGCAACGCTACGGCCAAGAGAAACGTCGCACCACACAGGGAGCAAGGGACGTCGTGTGACCCGAACGCTGTTCTAGCGTCCTCATTTCAGTCGCTCGAGTGAGGGGCGCGGCGTGGAATAGTTGTTTGGTTGATTTGGGGGAGGGAACCAAAAAGGGAGGCCATTCGTCCCCATCTGATTAGGGGAGGATGGCGAAGGAAATTGGCCGTGCCCTTTCAAAGTAACCATCCCCAGCGTTTGCCTGAAGCGATTTAGGGAAATCACGGAAAACCTAAATCAGGATGGCCGTACGCGGGTTTGAAGTCGTCCTCCCGAATGGGAGTCCAGTGTGCTAACCACTGCGCCACATCGCTCGGTGTGGCGTGGGTCGCGCCCAGACAGCTCACAAGGTAAGAGCAGTACCTACCTCTAAGGTAAGGTTCTGGTTTTGAATCCCGATCCGGCACATATTTTACATTGCTAATAAATTCTAAAACAGCTGAAGAGTGAATTTTAACTGTGCACTTTACAGCATGTAGTATGCACATACATACACATACACGACACTGATATTTTGAAGGAAGAAAGAAGAATGAAATGTTTCTTTTAGGCAGGAGACGTCTTAAGCCGCAGCTTTCTCTCGCGCCGTACTTATCTCCTAGCCACGGGGATGTCAGCTTATCTCTGATGGCAATAAAGTCACAGAGATGAGTTCACGTGACGTGCAGCTTTCTTTCTAAACCTGAGTGGAAGTACGTGGAACGTCGACCCTAGACACTCCGATGGTACGGAAATATTCAAAGTCCTTAAACACTTATCTGAACCATTTTTGAGAACTCTGCTGCATTGCTTCGTAAAAACATACTCCACAATTTTACGGGCTGTTCTAGGAAGAATGGTTAGTATTCAGGGATATGACAGCAACGATGATTCGAAGGAAAAAAGTCTAGTAAACAGGGGCTCTAAACCGCATATCATAAGACCTATGACCTCTAGTTCATCTTCACTACTGTGAAACACATCTCTTCTACTGAACAAGTGCTCGTAGCTCTTAAGTTCTGCATTTCAGAGCCAATTTTTAGAAGCCTTTTTGTTCCGAATGGTCGTTCTTGTCACATTCCTGAACACTGACAATTCCTCCTGGGACATATGTGTATTAAAACTTCGTACGTATAAGAAAAGTATTATCTGCACCATAGTACTGCCAAATCCCCTATCAGTACCCGAAAGTCTTTTATGCGCATTCGTGGATAACAAATTTTTGAAAACCACTTCGACCCATTCGATTCGACGGAGCTTAGAGGGTAGGCTTCCGTTTTGGCTTAGAATCTACTATCGGTGCCGCTTCGTGCGAAAGACCTCATCGATCGCATGTAACAAAAATCCTGATATTGGCAGTGTCCTTTAACTCTCAATCACAAAGTATGTATTTCTGTGAATGTCCGCCGATATAACCACGGATATGCCCACAGGAAAATCCCTGTACCCCAAAAATAAACGACTGATGACCTTAGAAGTTAAGTCCCACAGCGCTCAGAGCCATTTGAACCAAAATAATTCGTTACTGTGTCGACAGAAATCCGCATCTGCGCAAATATCTACAAGGGTTTGAACTTTAACAGTGGCAACTATTTATTTACAACTCGTACAAAATAGATAAGCTTTTCAAAGTTTTACTGACATTCAAAGTAGTCACCAGCATTGTGTATAACACGTTGCCAGCGATGTGGAAGTCGTAGGATACTCTTAGCAGTGCCATTTGTGTTGACAGTTCGAGCGGCGCGGTCTATTGCCCGACGAATTTGCAGCAGTTCTGAAGCGAATGCCGTGAAGTGTTTCCTTCAGGTTAGAAATCGAGCTAAACTCACGAGGGCCTAAGTCAGGGGAGTGCAGTAGGTGGTATAGCACTTAGCAACCCCATCAGTCAAACAAATCAGTAACAGCTTGCACTGTACGTGCTTGAGCATTGTCCTGCAAAATGATGGTCAGGTCGTGCTGAAAGTGTGAACACCTCTGTCTCTAAGCTGGTCATAGGTTGTGTTCCAAAAATGAACAGCATAGAGACAGAAGTGATGACACTTTCAGCACGATCTGGCCATCATTTTGCAGGACAATGCTCAAGCACTACAGTGCAAGCTGTTACTGATTTGTTTGACTGATGGGGCTGCCAACCTACTGCACTCCCCTGACTTAAGCCCTCGTGAGTTCAGCTCGATTTCTAAACTGAAGGAAAACTTCACGGCATTCGCTTCAGAACTGCTGCAAATTCGTCGGGCAATAGAGCGCGCCGCTCGAACTGTCAACGCAACCGGCACTGCTAAGAGTATCCTACGACTTCCATATCGCTGGCAACGTGTTATACACAATTCTGGTGACTACTCTGAAGGTCAGTAAAACTTTGAAACACGTATCTATTTTGTACGAGTTGTAAATGAGTAGTTGCCACTATTAAAGTTCCAACCCTCGTATAAATGGTACATCAGAGACTTTTTGGCAGTAGAAATTTTGCGATGCAGGAGCTGTCAGCATTAATTGGAAAAAAGTAGTTGCAGTGCCATGTGGGAATTCTTTCATCGGCGTAGGGCAAATTTACTGAACTCAATAACGGCACAGTAACAAAGCACTAGCGACACATCGGAAATGAAAGAAATTACACCGTTCAATGGAGAACACACTATAATAAAGAGCACGTCAACAGTTGGCGAAGCCGGCCGCGGTGGTCTAGTGGTTCTAGGCGCGCAGTACGGAACCGCGGAACTGCTACGGTCGCAGGTTCGAATCCTGCCTCGGGCATTTATGTGTGTGATGTCCTTAGGTTAGTTAGGTTTAAGTAGTTCTAAGTTCTAGGGGACTGATGACCACAGAAGTTAAGTCCCATAGTGCTCAGAGCCATTTGAACCATTTGAACAGTTGGCGAAACAAGTCCAAGTCTCAACTGCAAGTACAAGTCCGTAATCAAAGCGTGGCAACGTCGAGAATCGATGGGTGAAGGCAGGCGAGATTGGAAGAATTATTTATTTTTTTCTTGCTTGCAATCACGATACCAAACAGCAGCATTCTAATGTGGGACGTGCTTCCACATAGTTATAGAAATTTGTATACGACGGTAAGTAAACATTCACTTCAGGATTTCTAATGTAGTTTACCAATTTCCGATAATTGGTGAAATTAGGTATAATACCAGGAGCGTTAAGTAAGGCAACACATTTTTTCTTTTGAAAGCAAGTTGGTTTTATTCAGGATTCCGATACACCATGTTATTCGCTAGTCATACGGTTACAAAACCCTATTTTTCAACATAATTTCTGTTCAATGCGGCGGCCTTACCCCACCTAACGTGGAGAGCCTGTATGACCAATAGTGCCACTTTACTGGTCGACATCGGAGCCAACGTCTTGCTGTATCAATATCTTCTCCATCATCCACGTATTGCTTCTTGTGGTGTGCGTCCTTCATTGGGCCAAACAGATGAAAGTCAGTAACCGCGAGATCCCGGCTGTAGGGTGGACGAGGAAGAGCAGTATAATGAATTTTTATGAGCTACTCTTGGGATCGCAGACTTGTATGAGGCCTTCGATTGTAATGGAGAAGTAGTTCACTTGAATTTTTGTGGTTAGGAACACGTTAAAGTCGTGCAGGAATCACAGTTGTATGCGGCCGGTCGGCGGGGACATCGGCCGGGTTTGCGAGGATGGCAGAAGCCTCACCCAACGACTCATCGTGCTTTTGTTCACTGCCAGGTCTCCTTAACCACTGAGCAGGTGCCTATGAATATCTACGATGCTCTTGTTTTCCACCGAAAGAAACTCAATGACAGCTATCTGCTGGGAACGCACCTCTGTTAGAGACACGTCTTTGAAGGCTACGTATACATCGGAACGTCATGAAATACATCGTAGTAAACAAAAATGAATAAAACGTTGTTAACTGATTTTTGGACGTAGCATAAAATATATCCCCCAGAAGATTAAGAAACTCATTTCAAATAAGGAGGAGGGCTACAAGTGGTGCACATCATCTACTAAATACAGCTACAAATACATAAGAAATAAAGCATTTAGCGACTGTTGAAACTGTAAAAAAAAAAGCGACTAAAGTGGCAATATTCTACGATGTCCCAAAACAAATTCCGAATTTTTCCAACTGAAATTGGGCGATAAAATAATGTTGTATTTATAACTGAATACCCTCGCATATAAAAGAAAAACCCTTAAACCATGATATATTTGTTGCTCGCCTGCACTACCGTCGCAGCAGATGGCTTACAGCCAGTTCCTGATCTTAACCGCTGGGACATCTCAGGAAGTTATATTCTTTAGGAAACACCTGTTGCCGAATTCTGCATGTATGACCTATGCTAGCATTACTTCTTTGAGTGTGGATTCCCCGGGAGAATATGCTAAATCTCTGGAACCGGAGTTCGAGGATACCCCTACTATCCGCTAACAACCCTAAACTCAAAGCTCTGAGATGGGGGCCACAGGTGGTCTAATTCCGACTTCGTGTCAGCCAATGGGGCTAAAGAGCCATAAAAACGCACCAACCGACCGGCCAATTTCGTATGCAGTCGAAAATACCCCGATTACAGCAACGCCTTTTCCAGTCGCTGGTTGCGAATTGTTTGTAGTGAGTTCATTGAGCTTATGGACGACGAGATGCTGCTTGGTATGACACAGAAATAAAAACCGGAATTGTTTTGGTTGCTATAGATGCAACAAGGCTAAGAAAGTCAGAGAAAGCTGTGGGCAAAGATCTGGCGAATGCGTAGAAAGAAATTCACCAACGTTCTGTTACTTCAGGGGATGGGAGCCAATCATTTTCGTTAACTATCTAAGATAAGCTGGAACACGCTTTTCGGAGCTGCTGAACATCATCAAACCTTTCTTGAGCATCATCAAATCATTCTTAACGAAAATGAATACAGTCATAAAAGAGGCAGAAGCTGCGAGGAGAGGCTATTAGCTACAGTGCGGTTTCTAGTCACTGGTAGAAGTCACGAGGCTCCCAAATTCAGTTCAGGTCTATCCCTACAATTGATATGTAAAATGACCGTTGAAAACTCCAGCGTGATTTATAATTGCCTGGGGAAATACATCGTAATAAAGCAAAATGAATAAAACGTTATTAACTGATTTTTGGACGTAGCATAAAATATATCCCCCAGAAGATTAAGAAATTCATTTGGAGGATTGCAAGTGGTGCACATCATATAATAAATACAGCAACAAATACATAAGAAATGAAGCATTTAGCGACTGTTAAAACTGTTAAAAAGGTCCAGGATTTTGTTCTTGCCGGCCGGAGTGGCCGTGCGGTTCTAGGCGCTACAGTCTGGAACCGAGCGACCGCTACGGTCGCAGGTTCGAATCCTGCCTCGGGCATGGATGTGTGTGATGTCCTTAGGTTAGTTCGGTTTAATTAGTTCTAAGTTCTAGGTGACTGATGACCTCAGAAGTTAAGTCGCATAGTGCTCAGAGCCATTTGAGCCACTTTGTTCTTTGTAGCAGAGGGCATGGCGAAAGCCTGGATTTTTAACACTTCACAAAATGAAGCAAGCATTCGAGTAGAAGCCCGTTGACAGTCGGTATTTTGGTTTATAGGTTTTATTTCCGGAGCGTATCGAAAGTGAAACCTAAAATTTAATCTGTCTCTGTTTCAGTCTTTTCATTTCCGATGCATCTGAAATCCAGTAAGTACATTTCGGCTGTTAGATTTCATTTTCGAAAATCATCGGAAATACTAAAAACACAGACGGTCGAAGGACATTTATTCAAAAAATATATTTATCCTTTAGCGTATCTGTGACACATGGAACAATAACGGATTCGTTAAAAAATGAAACAAGTGTTTCGTATCTTACATTTCTGTTAATGTACTCCTCGCACGCTATGGCAACGGCCTTGCCACAGTGGATCCACCGGTTCCCGTGAGATCACCGAAGTTAAGCGCTGTCGGGCGTGGCCGGCACTTGGATGGGTGACCATCCAGCCGCCATGCGCTGTTGCCATTTTTCGGGGTGCACTCAGCCTCGTGATGCCAATTGAGGAGTACTCGACCGAATAGTAGCGGCTCTGGTCAAAGAAAACCATCATAATGACCGGGAGCGCGGTGTGCTGACCACACGCCCCTCCTATCCGCATCCTCAGCTGAAGATGATACGGCGGTCGGGTGGTCCCGATGGGCCACTTGTGGCCCGAAGACGGAGTGCTTGCTACTCCTCGCACGCTGTGTCTCACAAATGTCTGCAGTCCTTAAATTTCTCCAAAAATTCTGTGGTCAAAGTTCCGTACTCCTCACACTCTCCCATATAGGTCAAATCTGAAAAGCGTTTAAACTGCGCGCAGTGACATGAGACCAACTTTTGTTCGGCGAATAGCGCGATAGCGCTGTACACGGCACATTGGTTCAAAGGGAAAGGGGGGGGGCGTCTGTCAGTTGTTCATATCTAACGACCAACAGCTAGTCTGCTGGTCGGTCGGCCGATTGGTGGCGCGTGTAGGGCCCTTTAACCGATTCACCACAGCACAACACAGAACACAACACCCAGCAACTTGCTCTGAATGGGAGAGACACGCATATAATCACCTACAACTTCCCATCCATTCTGCTGGTTCTGCCGCAGTTCCCATATTGTTGGCCACATATACACACACTGAAGAAACACGCACACGATCAGAACTGCCTGTAAAAAGCTGCGTGAGGGTAGATACAGGCCTCTGGTTGGCTACTTACAGCGCCACGCTCCTGACGTCGCATAGTCATAGCATTTTTCGAAGCTTCCAAGACTTCTTTTTATTTCATCGCTAAACAAAATAATATACGGCTCTGTAGATTGAAAATCTTTAAAACAACCGTGAAACGTATTGGAGCCTCGCCAACAGTGAAAGTAAACCTTGAAAAATTTGCTTCCGTGTATTCTTGCTACAAATTGCAGCTTGTTCACCATTGGTACCAATTGCAGAGCACCAATTTTATCAACGCACTTTTTAACTCCATTAAAAATATCCAAACTTTTTGTTCCGTGTATTGTATCTAAAGCGAGAAACTCTTCATGTACAAAAAAGTCGTTCTCCATCACGCGAAAAAAATTAGTAAAAAATGCTATTTTCAGTCTAGAGTCCACATCCTCTCTGCTTCGACCGTCGCCATTTATTTTGCTGCCAAAACGCTTATTTTAATATGAATCACTGTGTCAAACGTATAATTGGTTCAAAAATGACTCTGAGCACTATGGGACTTAACATCGGAGGTCATCAGTCTCCTAGAATTAGAATTACCTAAATCTAACTAACCTAAGGACATCACAAACATCGACGCCCGAGGTAGGATTCGAACCTGCGACCGTAGCAGTCGCGCGGTTCCGGACTGAAGCGCCTAGAACCGCTCGGACACCGCGACCGGCCGAACGTATTATTTTGCTTTGCTTTTTTTACTGAGCTGTGCAGGAAGTAAACGTTCCCTTTAGTGTAACGGATTGACCTAACAAGCCTTGTTGACACTGGTAATGCTTCTGGCATTCCGCGAGCAATGGATGATCTCACTTCTACGCCGGCGTCTCATACACTGTACTGGGTCAGCCGAGGGTCCGCCAAAATTCAGTTAACTGGCTCTCCCACGCCCTTACTTCTACATAGCAGCCACCCGGGCATAGCAGAGGCAGCCGTAACGTTGGGAGGTGGGGAGGGAGGGGAGGGCAAGAAGAGGCACTGCAGGCAGTGGAGGGGGGTTGTCAGTTGCCGGCATTGTTTGCTGCCGGAAGCCTGCGTCGCTGCGACAGCAGCGCCGGCCGCTGGTGCTGGAGAATTTGCGCGCAGCAGAAGGGACGGCAGCGCGCATCCAAGACTTCCATTTCAGGGAGGTCACAGTTTACTCACGTTTTAGGGTGATATTCAAAACATGTTTTTTTTTTCTCATCGCTGTACCCATTATATTTGGAGTCGGGAGGGGGCTCAAACTGACAGCTATAGCCTCCAGAAATCTTTTCCTTCTTCAGTATGTACTCTAGTTTCAACATAAATTCTCCATGTCCACAGATATTGTCCTCTCCCACCCCCACCCTCTCTCTGGGCAAGTACAGTTTGTTTTAGCAGAATTAGTAAATATTTGGTAGTTTAGCAAGAATGGATGACCAAGGAACGCTTGGATTAAAAAGGATGCTATAGGGATGCAGTTTTCCGTCTCTGTGTTCAATCGATATTTCGAAGATGCAATGCTAGAAAGGAAAGGAAGGTTGAAGAGTGGAACTAAAATTTAGGGTGAAAAGATTTTCAATGATAGCCGGCCGGAGTGACCGAGCGGTTCTAGGCGCTACAGTGAGGAGCCGCGCAACCGCTACGGTTGCAGGTTCGAATCCTGCCTCGGGTATGGATGTGTGTGATGTCCTTAGGTTAGTTAGGTTTAAGTAGTTCTAAGTTCTAGGGGACTGATGACCTCAGAAGTTAAGTCCAATAGTGCTCAGAGCCATTATCAATGATAAAGATTCGCTGGTGACATTGCTATCTCCAATGAAACTGGATAAGAATTACAAGACCTTTTGAATGAAAAAATATTGTCAAATAATTACAGAAGGCGAATTAAGGGTGAATCGAAAAAAGACGAAAGGAACGAGGAGTATCAGAAATGAGACTAGCGATAAACTTAACATCAAAACTGGTCATCACGAAGTAGATGAAGTTAAGGAAATCTGTTGCCTTGGAAGCAAAATAACACATGATGGAAGAAAGAACACTAAACGCAGACTAGCACCGGCAAGGAGTGAATTCCTCGGCAAAGATGTCTACTACTATCGAACATGGACCTTAACTTGAAGATGAATTTTCTGAGAATGTATGTTTGGAGCACAGAGTTGTGTGGTACTGAATTATGGTTTGTGGGAAAACCGGAAAAGAAGAGAATCAGAGCGTTTGAGGTGCGATGCTACATAATGTAAGTGGACTGATGAGATGAGGAATGAAGTGTTCTGGGCAGAATCGGCGAAGAAAGGGGCATATAGAAAACATAGACAAGAAGGGGAAGGATAATAGGACATGTCTTAAGATATCATTTTAATGTGCATAAGACATATATTTATTATAGAAAAAAATCCAAAATCATTATGTGATGTGTGTGGTGGTAGTGGTAAGGTCTTATGGGACCAAACTGCTGAGGTCGTCGGTCCGACATGTGTAATCCACAAGTTGTGGAGAACAGAGATTTCAGAGAGAAACGTGTTACAAAAAGTTTGCTTTTAAGTAAACTGTATGTAGCACGCAGTTAAATTTGTGCTTTAAATATACTGTGTGTTACATGGATCAAATACAGAAACACTGACTCAGTTATCAGGTATAGTACGACGTAACCTACCCAGCCAGTCGGATAAGCCACGGTTGGCTGATCGTAAGTTTATGAAATTACGACACTACGAGCCCCGCTGCCAGCCATGTTCTACAACGGCCCGCCTAGCTTTCATGAGTAGGAAATGAAAACAAAACATACAATCCTATTATTTTGGACAGGCAAGGAATACTGTGTAATCCCGCCTCATACTATTATCAGAAAGATGAATCTCATGCCAACTACGCAACATAAATTAATCAACATTTACGTCCCAAGCACCTCTGGAGCGCAATTAGAACAGCGCGAATTTAAAAAAAAAAAAAAAATTGGCCCAGTTACTTACTTGCTAACCAGAGCACTCACAATTGTTGCCGAATGCTGAAACGGCGTTATAGACAAGAAGGATCAACACTCCAACTTTAATTATGGTCTCAAATTATATAACATGTTCAAAGATGGGAATTTAACCAATCACTGGCGTAATGACTACCTCACGCAAATAGTAATCACTTAGGTCGCAAATAATAAGGGTAGAGTATTTGATCTATGTACGCACAAACAGAACTGTTACCTAACACTTGGAACAGGAAATTTATGCCTCTCAGATTTTCTGACCACACTGCTTTTGTTCCTTAAAAAAAAGCAAACTATACGAAAAGTATATAAACTGCGAGGTCTGTGGCACTTGAATGTAAATCAATTAAAGAGCGACTTATTTCTGATGTTTCGATTCTTGTCCTAAGTTTCAAAAAGGCGTTGACCGGTCGTTATTCTAACCCAAACGAAAATTGTACGCATATTAAAGCAATTTTCGGCACACGCTGCACGTTGGAGACACCGCTTCCAAAATTATTATTCGATAGCGCTGAACTAGAGATATACAACACAACGTACCGCAAATTTAAAAAATCTAGAACAGTACAGCTAACACATATCGCTAAACAGGGATATGTCGTAAGATCAATGGATCACGAAGCCAAATCCAGAAAAATCATATCATAAAAGACCAATTATCAAATATAGCAACACATCATAAAGTCGCTAATGGAATCCGACATGAGATAAAAATACATTTTACGACCTTTCCAGGGTCTGTACATCAATTCATCAGCGCCAGAAATTCATATCCCGAATTCCACACCAGCATTACTTCCTCGGCGCCGATGATATATCCCACAGAACTGTGTACATGCTATTGGTATCAGACAGGACCGAAATTGACACGTATTTATAATGATTTACTACGAGCAGACGTGTTGGCAGGTAATTTTACGGAAGGGATCACAAGTTTTAATTGAGTAACAATCTTTTCAATCGTCATATTCTTCCTGTAACGTGTTTCAGTACTGATTAGAGACTTTATTCGTGCGTTGTCAGCTCACGCTTACACCAAGTTGTTCACCGAAACTTGGGTGATAATGAAAAACATGTAATTCCTAGACGAATACAATCAGTGTACTGGCTACATATCGTGATATGCTGGCAATGGCTCGTAGCCAAGTTTCTCTATGGTATTTGCGATATTACATTTTAAAACATAACGCATGCTGTCGAGTAGGTCGTTCCTATACCCTTGAGTGCATGCATCAAAACGGTATCGTCGATTGGTCTGTCAAGATAATCATGCGATGTGTCACTACCACCAAAATTAAGATTAAGAAATTCCCAATCCGTCAATGCAGCAACATTGTTTCTACAAGGTTTCCGGCAAGTATACCAGTATCAGCTACATTATTTGTTTTGGCAGTAGAGCTGCTGCTGCGAAAGTCACTCTGATGAACCAAAACGTTATGGTCGCCTACGAGGGGCGTTCGGTAAGTAATGCACCATTTTTTTTTTTTCTTTGGGCAGTTTCGTTTGAGAAATTTCTTTTGAGACACCGTGGAATATCCCCTTCTGCTCCTATAGTTTCAGGAAGTTCCGGAACGTGGCGGAGCTATATGCAGCCTTCAAAATGGCATATGTAACTAATGTGCGTTCCAAGCAGAGAACTGTCATTGAGTTTCTTTTGGTGGAAAACTAGAGCATCGCAGATATTTATAGGCGCTTGCACAATGTCTACAGAGAGCTAGCAGTGAACAAAAGCAAGTTGATCGTTCTCGCTACACAACTGGACGTATTTGTTGGTAGTGCTGACATATTCATCAGCAACACGTTGGCTCCGACATCGATCAGTAGAGCGGTAATACGCGGGCATACAGGCCCTTCCAGTAAGTTGGCATAAGGCTGTGACCGTGTACGGCATCCTGGTCTCCTCTTTAAATTCCAAACCTACGCCCTGCCTATCAATTTTGGCCGTCTGGTCGCTTCCTTCCTCTCGTGCCGCCCTTCCTATGTCACCCTCCACAACACCAACTCCCGTATCTTTTATCCCACAGCTGGCGTCCCCCAGGGTTCTGTCCTCTCCCCTCTCCTCTATCTCTTGTATACAGCTGATATGCCCAAGCAACCCCCACCTGTCCACCTTCTCCAATATGCTGACGACACCGCCTTCCTGGCTCTCAATCCTACACTTCAACGGTCCCAATGCACCCTCCAAACCCACCTTGACCAGTTCACCACTTGGTGTAACCAGTGGCTCCTTCCTCTCAACCCCTCCAAAACCCAGGCAATCATCATAGGCCGCACCACCCGCTCCTTCCATCTCCATGATTTCTACCTCACCCTTTGTGGTCGTCCCATCCAGCTCACCCCCACCCTGAGATACCTTGGCCTCACCCTTGACTGTCACCTCACAAGGACCCCTCACCTCCTGACCATCCAGCAGAAAGCCCATTCCCACCTCCACCTCCTGAAACTTCTGTCTGGCCAGACATGGGGATTGCATCCTTCCACCATCCTCCAGACCTACAAATCCCTTATCCATCCTATTCTCTATTATGCTAGCATTGTCTGGATCTCTACACCCACCTGCTTTTACAAGGCTCTCCAAATCCTCGAACGCCATGCGCTTTGCCTTGCCTTCCGTATCCGCTTTCCTTCCCCCACACGGCTTCTGTATGAGATCATCCCCTTCCCCCACCTCCTCCTTTTCCTCTAACATCTCCATATCCTTTACACTGTCTGCAGGCTTGATCCCCCCCACCCCCTGGTTTCCTCCTCCCTCTCCACCCCCTGCCTGTTGCCACACCTCTATCGCTGTATCCCTCCCTCTCTCCACCTCCACACCCTCCATCTCCTGCATCAGGGCAATTTCCAGAACCTGACCCTCCCAGATGATGAACATCGCCATGACGTTTATCCTTCCTTCCAACTGTAACCTGGTCTTGCTCCCCTCCCACCCCCTGGGCCCCCCTTTTCCTTTCCCCTGCTTCTCCCAGAGCGGATTTTCCTGCTCCCCCCCACCTGAGTCCTTGTGCCCCATCTGCAACTCTTTCCCTCCCACATTCTTCCCTCCCCGGTCCTCTTCGGCGCGCCCCCCAACCGTCTCCCCCTTCACCTCCCCTCCCACCCTTCTTCCCTTCTCCCTCATCACCATGCGCCTGGCAGATCCTCTGTTTGCTCAAACTTCATCAGTGTGGTACGTCAGTGTTGTGTTGGTGCTGTTTTCCTGTGTGTCGAGAGCTGTGATTTTGATTGTGTGCTGGACTTGTATATAGTGTTACTGTCAGTGATTGTTATGTGCTACGCCGTCCGTCGATACTGTTATGCTCTGGTCATGCTTCACCTTGTGTTCTTTTAATTGTCCCAGAGTGTGGTTTTTTTGTGTGTGCTACTTTTTTACGGCTTTTATCTCCTTTGTACAGTCGCCCCCTTTTTGTCTATTGTCTTCATGATGTTCCCTCCCTTTTTATATCTCTGTACACCGTATTTTCTCCTTTGTTATTTTTAATGTTTCCTATTTTTTGATCTCTGTCTTTCAGCTTAAGAGCAGCGTATATGCTGCTGCCAGCCCGCCCCTATGGGGAATTGAATCACAATAAAGGAAAAAAAAATGGCATAAGGCCGGCGCATTGAACGGGGATTTTGTAGCCAAAAGAGTGGGGAATGATATGGTGTATAGCGGTCTTGAATGAAACCAACCTGCTTTCAGGAAAAAAAAATGTATTGCATTACTTATTGAAGGCCCCTCGTACTTAAAAAAAAGTTTGTTAACTTTTGGAACGCAATGCAGCAGCAATTCTGCGTGGCACGGATACAAGACCTTGGTAGTTTTCTGGAAGGGTGTGGTGCCGGATTTCTACGCACAGATCACTCAATGTCCGTTAAATTGTGTGCCACTGGTTTCTGGGCGCGGAGATGCCACCCTGATAGCGTTCACCCAGGTTCATATTTGCTGAATTCGGCGACCAAGAAGAGTTCGCTAGCACGCTACTCAAGAAGAAGTAGGTCGAGCCTGGCGTCAACCTCTTGGAAGATGCCATCACCTCAGGAAAGACATCATGCATGAAGGGATGCAGGTGGTCCTCAATAATGTCCACAGCTCTCATTGTGCCCTGGATTACTGCCACAGGCCCCACGGAAGCCCAGGTGAATGTCTCCCACAGTATAACACTGTCTCCATCGACCGACGGAGCAGCCATTCGCCTACTTGATGGCATACCGAGGACGACCATCAATCTGTTGTAACAAAAAACGTGATTCATCGGACCATGCGGCACGTCTCCACTGATCTACGGTTCAATCTCAATTGTAGTAATAGAGGATGTCATTGGGCCAACATAGGAACAAGCAATTGCCGTTTGCTGCGGAACTCCATGTTCAAGAACGTCGTTTGAACGATGTACTCCGAAAGACTTGTGCCTGCAACGGCATTGTAATCGTCATCCTGACACAGTTGGCCGCCTATCCTGCTTTACATAACGGGCACAATTTCGAGCTCCGCGTTGCGTAATGACGCGTGGGCGACCATGACATTGTCCTCTACACGTGGTTTCAACCGCTTTCCATGACAGTAGCACACTAACAGCCGACCGCCTTCGGCGTTTCCGAGCTTCTCGTTCCCAGCCGCCGTGCCATAACAATCAGCACTTAATCAGGGTCCCTTATGTTACTGGAGTTCTCCAGTTGCGGTCCCTTTCGGCGCCAGAACGATTCCCCATTCGTCTCTGCTCCGCTTGTATACTTCCTTGCCGCTTCACCTAGCACAGACTACAAGTTACACCCTCCGCACACGGAACGATCCAAATGCAACTCGCCGACGTGAGTTGGTAATCACTTCCTGCGTCGTTAATAGGGCTCCGCAAACGGCGCGACTGCAGAGTTACTCACCAGGTAGTCGCTTGCAGTGCGTTGCCAACCCTTTGCTAGCGAAACGGCGCCCGCGCCCTACCCTCTGCGCTCGCACGCGACAATTGCAGAGTCTCATATCTGAGTTGCCCCGTATACGTGACTGCGTTGCCAGGTAGTCGACAACCAGTTGCCGATGTAGACTGCCTGTCTCTTACCTTCCTTTCCAGTCGCTCAGTGTGCGGAATGCCTTAGGCTGCTAGTCCACCGGTGCAACGCGACTCAAATGCGACGTTTTGGGTACAATTACATGAGAGTTGCGTTGTACGTTCTTCGTCCACTGATGCACCTCAGATGCAACGACGTGCGACCATCTCAAAAATGCTGATTTTTTTCTGCCTGCTCCACAATGCCAAGTATGCAGTTAGTAATGTTCTTGTTGCGTATTGGTATTTGAGCAAGCTTAAAAGAAAGTGTAAATTCTCGAGTCATCCATTCATTCGCGATAATTAAACACGTTCAGCTTTCGTATTAGCGCAAGAAGAAAAGGACGAAGTAAAATTAAAAGGAATTTATAGGCTGCTGAAGAATGTGTGAGGAGCTGGCTGAAAATCTTCGCTCAATCATTACAAAAAAGAATAGAAATTTCAGGAAAAGTGTCTCAGTTGAAAACTACTTATTGATTTGCGGTAAGATCCATTTTATTAATCGTTATAATATATCAGAGAAATTTATTATGAAGCAAACCCATATAATTACAAATTGTACCCGTGTAAATCTATGAGCCAAAACAAGCTTAATAGCTTGTTTGTCCGTCTTTGGAACTAAACAGATCACTGATTCTCCGTACCAGGGATCCGACGGTTTGTTGAGCTATGTGGCATTATACGTCTACGCACAGATCATGTAATCCGCGTAAACAACGGGCCGCTGATTTCCGTACGTGGTGATGGCCCCCGACAGCGACCGAGATGGGTTCCATAGGATTTACATGAGGCGAATTTGGTCGCGGAGACATAGACGTGAGTTCACTATAATTCTCCTCAAAGCACTGTAGCACGGTTCTGGCTCCGAGACAGGGACAATTCTGCTGCTCAAAGATGACATAGCCGTGGAGGAAGACATCAAACATAAAGGGATGCAGGTGGTTGGCAGCTGTCAGTGTGTCTTCGATTGCTACCGTAAGTCCCATGCAAGCGCAGGAGAATATCTCCCATAGCATAATACAGGTCCCAACAGTCTGTGTCCGTGACGCGCTGCACGTTTCGAGCCGTGCGCCGTTCATCTCGATGACGGCGTTTGTGGAGACTAGCATCAACCTAGTGCAGCAAAGATGTGATTCACCAGAGGAGTCGACACGTTTCCACTGATCGACTGCCGAATCCCGATGGTCCCGTGCCCACTTCAGTCGTAATTGACGGTGTAGTTGGGTCAAGATATGAACACGTAGAGATGAACATATGAACACGATCAACAGTGTGCTCCGACACATTTGTTTGTCCACCATCGTTGCTCTCTATCGGTAGAGATGCCACAGATCACCATCTATACTACTTAACAAAGGAGAAAAGCCTTCGAAGCCCAGGTCGTGGACGTCCAGCCATTTGGGGCCTAGTGGTAGTTTCACTGCCCTACCTCTTTCCGTAAATACGCACGACAGTAGCACGTCAACATTCGACCAGCTTCGCCGTTCTCGAGATACGCGTTCGTACCACCAGACAGCATCCAACGTCCCGGTGGGCAATGGCCATATACAGGGTGGTCCATTGATCATGACCGGACCAAATATCTCAAGAAATAAGCATCAAACGAAAAGCTACAAAGAACGAAACTTGTCTAGCTTGAGGGGGGAAACCAGATGGCGGTATGGTTGGCCCGCTAGATGGCGCTGCCATAGGTCGAACGGATATCAACTGCGTTTTTTTTTTAAATAGGAACCCCAATTTTTTATTACATGTTCGTGTAGTACGTAAAGAAATATGAATGTCTTAGTTGGACCACTTTTTCCGCTTTGTGATAGATGGCGCTGTAATAGTCACAAACGTATGGCTCACAATTTTAGACGAACAGTTGGTAACATATAGGTTTTTTAAATTAAAATACAGAACGTAGGTACGTTTGGACATTTTATTTTGGTTGTTCCAATGTGATACATGTACCTTTGTGAACTTATAATTTCTGAGAAAGCATGCTGTTACAGCGTGATTATCTGTAAATACCACATAAATGCAATAAATGCTCAAAATGATGTTCGTCAACCTCAATGCATTTGGCAATACGTGTAACGACATTCCTCTCAACAGCGAGTAGTTCGCCTTCCGTAATGTTCGCACACGCGCTGACTTATGTTGTCACGCGTTGTCGGTGGATCACGATAGCAAATATCCTTCAACTTTCCTCACAGAAAGAAATCCGGGTACGTCAGATCCGGTGAACGTGTGGGCCATGGTATGGTGCTTCGACAACCAATCAACCTGTCATGCAATATGCTATTCAATACCGCTTAACCCGCCAAGGTCGCTGATGTTCCACTTGTCGCAGCCATCGTGGATTTTCCGTTGCCCAATAGCGCATATTATGCCGGCTTACGTTACCGCTGTTGGTGAATGACGTTTCGTCGCTAAATAGAACGCGGGCGAAAAATCTGTCATCGTCTCATAATCTCTCTTGTGTCCAGTGGCAGTACTGTACACGACGTTGCAATCTATGTTGTAGCACTCTCAACATCGACGTTTTTGAGATTCCCGATTCTCGCCCAATTTGTCTGATACTGATGTGCGGATTAGACGCGAAAGCAGCTAAAACACCTACTTGGGCATCATCATTTGTTGCAGGTCGTGGTTGACGTTTCACATGTGGCTGAACACTTTCTGTTTCCTTAAATAACCTAACTATCCGGCGAACGGTCCGGACACTTGGATGACGTCGTCCAGGATACTGAGCAGCATACTTAACACACGCCCGTTGGGCATTTTGATCACAATAGCCATACATCAACACGATATCGACCTTTCCCGCAATTGGTAAACGGTCCATTTTAACACGGGTAATGTATCACGAAGCAAATACCGTCCGCACTGGCGGAATGTTACGTGATACCACGTACTTATACGTTTGTGACTATTACAGCGCCATCTATCACAAAGCGAAAAAAGTGGTCAACTAAAACATTCATATTTCTTTACGTACTACACGAATATGTAATAAAAAATGGGGGTTCCTATTTAAAAAAAACGCAGTTGATATCCGTTTGACCTATGGCAGCGCCATCTAGCGGGCCAACCATAGCGCCATCTGGTTTCCTCCTTCGAGCTAGACGAGTTTCGTTCTTTGTAGTTTTTTCGTTTGATACTTATTTTGTGAGATATTTGGCCCGGTCACTACCAATGGATCACCCTATATATATAATTCTACTGTTTTCAAATTTTTTAACATAAAGAAATGAAAAACAACGATGTGAGTTCTTATTATTAAACATTTCGGGTGGCAGCATCAAATTGCCACCAGCTGACTGATGGGTGCCTGAAATCCTGAGCGGTAGATAGCTCGTGGGATGTGGCAGTGGGAATTGAGGTTACACGTTCGTGAGTGGTATACTTAATTGCAAAAACAATGAACGCAGTAATGCCTGACACATAATGTCCTTTACTTCGGCACTGGAAGTATTGTGTTAATAACTGTTTTTATTTTGATTTAATTATTGCCACCTGTACAAGAGCATGATAGTTTTGTTGTTGCTCTAATACAGATAACTCACAGCAATTAAAAAAAAAATCAGATGATACTGAACAATACTGTATCTACAGATAGTTAAAACTGACTTACGTTTTTCCACGAATTCATATATATAATGGCACTATGAAATAATCAACGTATTTATCACTCGCATCAGTTTCTTTTCCTACAGTTCTCCATGCCTTTTCCACAACAGTATTGTTCGAATACTCTGGCAAACCTTGATTGTATAGACACAGCTGTCTCCCCACTGCTTCAGCCAGCTTGTCGCAAAACTTGGTCTCAGTCTGACATAACTAATAAGTACGAAAGAACACACAATGCGGCGGGAGATGGCACTAGTGATGCATCAGTTCGACAACTGCCAGAGCAGCTGCATCGCATGTGGTCCCATAGGAGTTGCAGTTGCAGTTGCGCCAGTGGACGAGGTACAATACAGTGTAATGGGTCAGACTCGCAAGCGACTTTCTTTCGACGCTGACGCGACATTTCGTTGAAGTTGTGTTGCGCCAGTGAACGAACGGCGTTTCCTCGCACGACTTAATTAAATAGTCTGCCTAAGCAAGGGAGATAGGAAACCTGATAAACAGCACGGAAGTTTAGGTTTAAGTAAAGCCGGAAGCCGGAACTTCATTTATTAAAGTACTGCCGGCCATCTCAAAAGCCAGAGCCGGCTCTGCTGAGGGAAATTAAGTTTCATGGAACGCATGAACGCCGTAAACTAAAAGTACATCAAAGCATAGCGTAGTGGGCACCGGAAGTCGAAATGTAGTGCGAAAAGCGTCGCAGATAACAACGAGAGCACAGTCTGAAGTCGGTGAAATAACACTTTAAACAACATCGCCCGTCACAGCTGAAGAAGATGGCGAAGTCAGTCACAGAAATATTATACGGAAATACATAAGCGCCAAGCCGACTGGGTAGCTGGAAACACACGATGTGATCAAAAGTATCCGGACACCCCAAAGAACATACGTTTTTCATATTAGGTGCATTGTGCTGCCACCTACTGCCAGGTTCTCCATATCAGCGACCTCAGTAGTCATTAGACGTCGTGAGAGAGAGGAATGGGGCGCTCCGCGCCTCACGGACTTCGAACGTGGTCAGGTGATTGGGTGTCACTTGTCTCATACGTCTGTACGCGAGATTTCCACACTCCTAAATATCCCTAGGTCCGCTGTTTCCGATGTAATAGTGAAGCAGAAACTTGAAGGGACATGTACAGCACAAAAGCGTACAGGCCGACCTCG
The DNA here is from genome assembly GCF_023864275.1 of Schistocerca cancellata. NCBI lineage: Eukaryota > Metazoa > Arthropoda > Insecta > Orthoptera > Acrididae > Schistocerca > Schistocerca cancellata. Next base: position 388,081,259 of record NC_064627.1, on the reverse strand, counting down.
TCTGTTAACTGACAAGAGACCGCCGTAATGTGTAATAGGCAGACATCTATCCAGACCATCACACAGGAATTCCAAACTGCATCAGGATCCACTGCAAGTACTATGACAGTTAGGCGGGAGGTGAGAAAACTTGGATTTCATGGTCGAGCGGGTGCTCATAAGCCACACATCACGCCGTAAATGCCAAACGACGCCTCGCTTGGTGTAAGGAGCGTACACATTAGACGATTGAACAGTGGAAAAACGTTGTTTGGAGTGACTAATCACGATGCACAATTTGGCGATCCGGTGGCAGGGTGTGGGTATGGCGAATACCCGGTGAACGTCATCTGCCAGCGTGTGTAGTGCCAACTGTAAAATTCGGAGTCGGTGGTGTTATGGTGCGGTCGTGTTTTACGGCTCTGAACACTATGGGACTTAACATCTGAGGACATGAGTCCCCTAGAACTTACAACTACTTAAACCTAACTAACCTAAGGACATCACACACATCCATGCCCGAGGCAGGATTCGAACCTGCGACCGTAGCGGTCGCGCGGTTCCAGACTGAAGCGCCTAGAATCGCATGGCCACTCCGGGCGGCGCGTTTTACGTCGAGGGGGCTTGCACCCCTTGTTGTTTTGCGTAGCACTATCACAGCACAGACATACATTGATGTTTAAGCACCTTCTTGCTTCCAAATGTTGAAGAGCAATTCGGGGATACCGATTGCAGCTTTCAACACGATCGAACACCTGTTCATAATACACGGCCTGTGGCGGGGTGTTTACACGACAATAACATCCCTGTAATGGACTGGCCTGCACATTGTCCCTACCTGACCTTTTCGATGTTTTGGAACGCCGACTTCGTGCCAGGCTTCACCTCTGTGCAGCAGTCCGTGAAGAATGGGCTGCCATTCCCTAAGAAACCTTCCAGCACCTGACTGAACGTATGCATGCGAGAGTGGAAGCTGTCATCAAGGCTCAGGGAGGGCCAATACCATACTGAATTTCAGCATTACCGATGGAGGGCGCCACGAACTTGTAAGGCATTTTCAGCCAGGCGTCCGGACACTTTTGATCACATAGTGTGTATCGTGTATTCGTAATTTTTCTTTCGATTATTGGAGTCTACTTCCATTCATCCGCAGGTTAATTTCATCATTCAGCTCTGTGTTCTTGTTCTTTTATGTGTGTTACACTTTTATTTGATAATTTTACCACATGCGTTTGGTATTTTGTAAAGAGATTGCCCGCATCTCGTGGTCGTGCGGTAGCGTTCGCGCTTCCCACGCCCGGGTTCCCGGGTTCGATTCCCGGCGGGGTCAGGGATTTTCTCTGCCTCGTGATGGCTGGGTGTTGTGTGCTGTCCTTAGGTTAGTTCTACGTTCTAGGGGACTGATGACCATAGATGTTAAGTCCCATAGTGCTCAGAGCCATTTGAACCATTTTTTTGTAAAGAGATTCCTTGTGAACGTGCCCACGGCCTTGTCGCAGATCACCGAAGTTAGGCGCTGATGGGCTTGGCTAGCATCTCCATAGGTCACTGTCCGGGTCTGCCGAGCGCTGTTGGCAAGCAGGGTGCACTCAGCCCATGTGACACCAATTGAGGAGCTCCTTGCCGGCCGCGGTGGCCGTGCGGTTCTAGGCGCTGCAGTCTGGAACCGCGGGACTGCCACGGTCGCAGGTTCGAATCCTGCCTCGGGCATGGATGTGTGTCATGTCCTTAGGTTAGTTAGGTTTAAGTAGTTCTAAGTTCTAGGGGACTGATGACCTAAGATGTTAAGTCCCATAGTGGTCAGAGCTATTTGAACCATTTTGAGGAGCTACGGTCTCGTAAACTGACAGCGGCCGGGAGAGCGGTGTGCTAACGACTTGTCGCAGCATTCGACATCTAGTGACGTCAGTCGGTGAGGATGAAACAGTGGTCGGTCGGTACCGTTGGGCTTTCCGAGGTCTGTTCGGACGGAGAGGGAGAGATACGGAGGGACTGCTTTTGAACACAATGGAAGGCGGTCAATTTGTGGTGTTAGACTACTGGCACCATACGCTGTACATGTTGCAAGCGAGCAACGAGCTGAAGTCTATATTCGGATTAAAATTACTTTGTGATAGACGTTTCAGCGAATCTAGTGGTAGAGGCCACCATCCAATCGTTTCTCGAGTGTCACATTCTAGCTGTGTTGCCCGTGTCGTAGGTACGCGAGCGCCTTGTGAAAAGTGACTGGCTGTATGGCGGCAACACTGCCTCCCTCCCCCTCCCCCCCCTTCAACCATTGCATTCTGCCAGTCACAGTTATTTTAATCGGCGTATAGAAATCCGACAGTGGCGACGGTGCGGCAATGTACGCAACACGTATTGTGGTATGAAAGAATCGAAAGCAAACAGATAAATAAATAGCGAATGAAGGCCACGTTACGCACTTCAGTGAGGCGAATGTGCCGTGACCAGCGCACGACTGCACCGGCCGTGTCGCCTCAGCGACGCCTGTTCACAGCAGTCGGTGTTTGTTCGGTCGTGTGGCAGTGCACATCAGCGGCCGGGACGAGGATCTCACGCTGACTGCTGTGATTTTGGATGAAGAAGAGGAAAAACACACGAAAGAAATAGAAAAAACGGAAGTGGGTCCATCTGGCGTGCAAACAAGAAGGAACATAAGAGGGTTTGACACTGTGTACAGTGAATTGATGGACCATGCAACAAAGTTTTATCAACATTTGAGAATGTCAGGAATACATTCAGCTAACTATTGAGCAAGTTAAAAGTTCACCTGTAAAAGCGGAACACACACTGGAGAAAAGCCATTACAGCGAGAGAACGGCCTCGTCGTTTGCCTGAGGTCAGTTAGTATATAACTAACGCAGCCTTTGGCAGTTTATTGATAATTAAATGTATGAAATCAACATTCATCTTTATTGGCTTCTATTATATTGTCTTGAGTGTTTTCTTCTGTTTCGAGCGATACTGATTCACAAACTGCCTATTGGCTTCTGTCTCGGGTTCTTCGGCCGACGTTCGTCTAATGCTTTTTCTGACGTTTCGCCAGCACGAGTGGCTGGCATTGTCAAATCTTCACCCTCCATTGCCGGTGGTGAACTGGAGCCCAGCTCGCGGCCGCAGACTATATGTACCTGGCGCGCCAACGTCCAAGGGGTTCTCCGCGGTCATTTCCGGTGCGGTTCTCCTCTTGCTACCTGCGACGGTCGTTCGCTGCAGTACGGGAAGCCAGGATCCGTTTACCTTAAGGCTTTCCTCTTTCTTGTTCAAACTGTTCGCGTGTTTTTGTATTTCTACAGCTTCTCTGAACAAGCGCATGTGATAGTGCTTCTCTACAGCCAGAACTTCCGTGTCGGCGAATTTTATTACGTGGTCGGTCTCATTCAGTGCGTGCTGTGCCACGGCCGATTTATCCACCTGCCCCAACCCGCAATGTCGCTTATGCTCTTTGATCCTGGTGTTAATTGATCGTCCAGTCATTCCGACATAAACTTTTCCGCATCACCTCGGTTCCGAGAGTTCCGCAACCTGTACAGAAAATTGTAACAGAGATCAGCATAAACATTATTTCCGCCCTTTTTATTGCTTATGAAAACCACACATTTGTATGCTGTACCACCATACAACGAGAACTACAGTGGTGGTGGTCCAGATTGCTGTACACATCAGCATTTCTGATACCGAGTAGCACGTCCTCTTGCACTGATGCATGCCTGTATTCGTCGTGGCATACTACCCACAAGTTCATCAAGGCACTGTTGGTCCAGATTGTCCCACTCCTCAACGGCGATTCGACGTAGATCCCTCAGAGTGTTGATGTTTGAGTTGGTGAGTCACGTCGTCTATAAACAGCCCTTTTCAATCTATTCCACGCATGTTCGATAGGGTTCATATCTGTAGAACATGCTGGCCACTCTAGTCGAGCGATGTCGTTATCCTGAAGGAAGCCATTCACAAGATGTGCACGATGGGCGCGCGAATTGTCGTCTGTTGTTGTTGTTGTGGTCTTCAGTCCTGAGACTGGTTTGATGCAGCTCTCCATGCTACTCTATCCTGTGCAAGCTTCTTCATCTCCCAGTACCTACTGCAACCTACATCCTTCTGAATCTGCTTAGTGTATTCATCTCTTGGTCTCCCCCTACGATTTTTACCCTCTACGCTGCCCTCCAATACTAAATTGGTGATCCCTTGATGCCTCAGAACATGTCCTACCAACCGATCCCTTCTTCTGGTCAAGTTGTGCCACAAACTTCTCTTCTCCCCAATCCTATTCTCGTCTATGAAGACAAATGCCTCGCCAATATGCTTGCACTATCGGTCGGAGGCTGGCATTCACGTATCGTATAGCCGTTACGGCGCCTTCCATGACCACCAGTGGCATACGTCTGCCCCCCGTAATATCACCCCAAACTAGCAGGGAACCTCCACCTTCGTACACTCGCTGGACAGTGTCTAAGGCGTTCAGCCTGACCGGGTTGTCTCCAAACACGTCTCCGACGATTGTCTGGTTGAAGGCATATGCGACACTCGTCGGTGAAGAGAACGTAATGCCAATCCGGAGAGGTCCATTCGGCATGTTGCTGGGCCCATCTGTACCGCGCTGCATGGTGTCGTGGTTGCAAAGATGGACCTCGCCATGGACGTCGGGAGTGAAGTTGAGCATCATGCAGCCCACTGCCCACAGTTTGAGTCGTAACACGACGTCCTGTGGCTGCACGAGAAGCATTATTCAACATGGTGGAGTTGCTGTCAGGGTTCCTCCGAGCCATAATCCGTAGGTAGCGGTCATCCTCTGCAGTAGTAGCCCTTGGGCTGCCTGAGCGAGGCATGCCATCGATAGTTCATGTCTCTCCGTATATCCTCCATGTCCGAAAAACATCGCTTTGGTTCACTCCGAAACACCTGGACTCTTCCCTTGTTGAGGGCCCTTCCTGGCACTAAGTAACAATGGGGACGCGATGGAACCGCAGTATTGACCACTACAGTCAAGATGAGCCGTGTACCTCCTTCCTGGTGGAATGACTGGAACTGACCGGCTGTCGGACCCCTCAGTCTAATAGGCGCTGCTCATGCATGGTTGTTTACATCTTTGGGCGAGTTTAGTGGAATCTCTGAACAGTCAAAGGGATTGTGTTTGCGATACAATATCCACAGTTAACGTCTATCTTCAGGAGTTCTGGGAACCGGATCATGCAAAACGTTTTTTGATGCGTGTCTATCGCTACTGATGTCAAGGTATATGGAAAGAAAATGTTACAACTATAGCGAACACTCACAGACATTAATGTTTTACCTAGCTGGATGTATTCGTTGATGTAAGATAAGAAATATACATGAATGTACTTATCAGGTGTTTTTATTTCTGCTCTTATTTCATTCCAGTGTGTAGTCTTCCATATCTATGTCCATGAGTTTGGAATTGGAGAGATCATACAACGCAGGGTAGTTGCGCATTAATTCAATAAGTTTTTCCTCATTCATACTTATGATGATAAACTACTGCATGGTAACACAACGACTTGACCGTGTCTCGGCCGCGAAGCGAGGAAGTATCGGCGCAAGAAATACAGGGACGACAGTACTGCGCCGCCGCAGCTCGGTTTGCACTGTCACGGTCACGCCACAGGCGAGCGTGAACGCTGCCCCTTAAATTCCCAGAACAGTACCTTCAAACACGTCGGCGGTATAACGGGATAGTCACGGCACTGTCTCGTCACTGATGTGTGTTAAGCGGCTTTTGCAGGATTAATCTGATTGGGAATGCAAGCTTTGGAAGAAAAGGTAGTAGGCTTTTTGAATAAATTTCTGATTTTTACTTTTTATAAGACCTAGATAAAAAGAATTGTGTGCACACAAGCAGCGGGATGTGGGTGATGCAGCTGACGTGAAAATAAGTAATAATTGATTTATTATATTGCCTATTTTCATAAGGATGTGTAATTTTTTGCCTGAAAAAAAAGTGTCATTTCTAATCCATCCTTAGTGGAGATGGCTTGGAACTGTACTAAAGTCTTATCTGTGTTACAGTACATTCAGGTACTTCCTTGTTCTTTTCGAATCTGCCCGGATCGCCGAAAGCGTTAAAAAGCACTCCGTCCTCAGATCACAATTGACCTGTCGGGACCATCCGACCGCCGTGTCATCCTCAATGAGTATGCAGGTAGGAGGGGCATGCGGTCAGCACACTGCTCTCCCGCTCATTATGATAGTTTTCTGTAACCGGAGCCGCTACTATTCGGTCGAATAGCTCCTCAATTGGCATCACGAGGCTGAGTGGACCCCGAAAAATGGCAACAGCGCATGGCGGCCTGGATGGTCACCCATCCAAGTGCCGGCCATGCCCGACAGCGCTTATATCCTGTGATTTCACGAGAACCTGTGTATCCACTGCGGCAGGGTCGTTGCCGAGAGCGTTAAAGCGCCCGCTTTAAAGAACTACTACATCGAAACTATCCCAGCTGGACTCACACTGCTTATTCCGGGTCTGTCTGTCTGCCAGTTTTAGTAGACCGTACTGCTTCATTTTCATAGCACTGTGACAAGCGATACTCAGTTTTCTGCGATCTTATGGCAGGATTATACCGGAGCAAACAACCATCAGTGAACAGCTATTCTGTTATAAACGTTTGGCTAGCATGAGCAAACAGCATTCGGTCGTGTTCGGTACGCATTGGCAGATACTGGTCGGTGTTCGGTTGGTTGTCGGTCTTTCAGCGCGAAGCGTCAAAGGAGATCACGCGCTCACAGCACAGCCTGCGTTCCTCTACTGTTTTGCGTGCGAACACCTTTTCTTGTTGGCTTGAGCAATTTCGACCAGGGTAAACAGATGCGAAGATGTATCTATTACACTGAATAATGTAAAATTACAAAATATAGCTTTTGACGTAATAACCGAATATATGAAAATCGTTTCTTCCTCAATGACATCAAATCTCCTCTAGCAAAAAAATGTAGAAAATTTTATCAAATAGTTGGCTCTGAGCACTATGGGACTTAGAATCTATGGTCATCAGTCCCCTAGACCTTAGAACTACTTAAACCTAACTAACCTAAGGACATCGCACAACACCCAGTCATCACGACGCAGAGATAATCCCTGATATCAAATAGTTGTAAGGTTTCTGTTTTATTTTCGGTATTCAAGGAAAGTCATTTGAGCTTTATATTTTCATTGGATGTGTCATATTTCACATTTGCTCGCTAAACATTTTTCAGACAATACGTTACGCCACAGAGGTTCCGAGTACATACACTTTGATCTTTGGTTGTTAGCACCATTGTCATTTGTCTCTGCAGTCGGCATTGTAAGATCATCTGGTGAGACAATCGTTTGTTGGCTGTGCTACTGAGCGGATGGAAATGGCTTGCAAAGCTCGGAGATAAAGATACAAAGAAGGATAAGTTGTGAATTACGTTTTCGTAACGATTAATCAGGCAAGTGTAAATTTTTTTGAGGTAAAGTGTTACTGCATTTCTTGCTTGCACGTAATTGTGGTGTTTGAAAACCGAAAAGTTTTGGTTGAACCTTTTTATTTGTTCGGGTTTGTTGGTTTCATTGTTCAGATGAGAGTTGGTGAAGTATTCTGTTCATATAGTTCGTACTCAGAAGTTAATGATTTTACCACTTCTTTACCGTTTCACTAAATAATTTTGGCAGAGAAAAATTTGTTATAAAGAATAAATTTTGCAAATATGATTGTTATAATCAGAGAATGAATTTGTTTGTGTTATGTAGTTTTTTTCTGGAGCACAATTTTTAAAGGTCAGTTTTCCTTCAATTATTTAAGAAGTTCAAAATGCAGCGCTGTCTCTTCACAAAAGAATTTTATTTTCCTATTATGTGTGTCACCGCATTGCACTGCGGAACAGAGTGGCAAAAAGTGACACATGATGTCTTTGCAATAGTTGCACGTTCTTACACTGCACTTTCGCAAGACTTTTCTTTCCTATTTAGCTTTCTTGCTTGCTGCTGCGCTGTGTATTTCATGTCCGTTGCCACTTGGAAGCCACATGAAATTTGTTAGGAGCCAGTTTTGCATTACCGTCGAGATAGTTAGATTATTTACTGTTATGTTTGCTTTTTTAAAACTCATTGTCAGGTCAGTTTAGGCAAGGATCAGTTCACAAGACATTTCACATGCAGACAATTTTATTTTCACACTGCAGTGTCACATTTGCTTGTGAATTTTCTGTATTTTAAATTTTGTTTAGTCGATCAGAGTATGTAAATTTGAAGGGCATTTTTGTAGACACTTTTTTTTGTTATTTTTTCTTAATTCGATTGGTAATTTTTACAGCTTTTTCACTCTGTTGAAATTGCAAGTCAGGTATTGTGACGTGATGTATTGGAGCACTTCCTGTGCTGTAAACCAGAATTTCACATAACAGTTAAGTTTCCAGTCACCTTGATAAGGTTAATAAAAAAATAGTTATACAATTTTAGTTTTTCTTCATCTTGGTTGGCTCTACAGTCCTTGAAGACCCTAGGCCTCCTGTATCACCTGCCTCCATTCTTCTCTGTCCATCGCCTTCCTTCTCCAATTTCTTATTCCCATGGCCCTTAGATCGTCTTCCATATCGTCCAGCCACCTTTTCCTGGGTCTACCTCATCCCCTTCTCCCATCAGGTTTTCCCAAGAAAACTTTCTTGACACTCCGAGTTTCTGGCATTCTCTGTACATGTCCTGCCCATCTTATTCTTCCCTCCTTAATTTTAGCAACAATATCCATCTGTCCAAAAAGCGTTTGTAGTTCTACATTTGTCCTTACTCTCCAGCCATCTTCCTCTCTCACTGCCCCAAAAATCCTTCTCAGTGTCTTTCTTTCCAATCTCAATAACCAGTTCTCCTCCTTTAATGTCAATACCCAGCCTTCTGATCCATGTATTACTATAGGTCTTAATATGGTCGTGTATATTTTGATTTTTGTATTCCTAGGAAGCCACCTGATAGAATTTTGCACAGAGCACAACTTAATCATAGCTAACACTTGGTTTAAGAATCATGATAGAAGGTTGTATACATGGAAGAACCCTGGAGATACTAAAAGGTATCAGATAGGTTATATAATGGTAAGACAGAGATTTAGGAACCAGGTTTTAAATTGTAAGACATTTCCAGGGGCAGATGTGGACTCTGGCCACAATCTATTGGTTATGAACTGTAGATTAAAACTGAAGAAACTCCAAAAAGGTGGGAATTTAAGGAGATGGGACCTGGATAAACTGAAAGAACCAGAGATTGTACGGAGTTTCAGGGAGAGCATAAGGGAACAATTGACAGGAATGGGGGAAAGAAATACAGTAGAAGAAGAATGGGTAGCTTTGAGGGATGAAGTAGTGAAGGTAGCAGAGGATCAAGTAGGTAAAAAGACGAGGGCTAGTAGAAATCCTTGGGTAACAAAAGAAATATTGAATTTAATTGATGAAAGGAGAAAATATAAAAATGCAGTAAATGAAGCAGGCAAAAAGGAATACAAACGTCACAAAAATGAGATCGACAGGAAATGCAAAATGGCTAAGCAGGGATGGCTAGAGGACAAATGTAAGGATGTAGAGGCTTATCTCACTAGGGGTAAGATAGATACTGCCTACAGGAAAATTAAAGAGACCTTTGGAGATAAGAGAACCACTTGTATGAACATCAAGAGCTCAGATGGAAACCCAGTTTTAAGCAAAGAAGGGAAAGCAGGAAGGTGGAAGGAGTATATAGAGGGTCTATACAAGGGCGATGTACTTGAGGACAATATTATGGAAATGGAAGAGGATGTAGATGAAGATGAAATGGGAGATACGATACTGCGTGAAGAGTTTGACAGAGCACTGAAAGACCTGAGTCGAAACAAGGCCCCCGGAGTAGACAACATTGCATTGGAACTACTGACGGCCTTGGGAGAGCCAGTCCTGACAAAACTGTACCATCTGGTGAGCAAGATGTATGAAACAGGCGAAATACCCTCTGACTTCAAGAAGAATATAATAATTCCAATCACAAAGAAAGCAGGTCTTGACAGATGTGAAAATTACCTAACAATCAGTTTAATAAGCCACAGCTGCAAAGTACTAACTCGAATTCTTTACAGACCAATGGAAAAACTAGTAGAAGCCGACTTCGGGGAAGATCAGTTTGGATTCCGTAGAAATACTGGAACACGTGAGGCAATACTGATCTTACGACTTATCTTCGAAGAAAGATTAAGGAAAGGCAAACCTACGTTTCTAGCATTTGTAGACTTACAGAAAGCTTTTGACAATGTTGACTGGAATACTCTTTCAAATTCTAAAGATGGCAGGGGTAAGACAGCAAAGGACTTGGAAGAGCAGTTGAACGGGATGGATGGAGTCATGAAGGGAGGATATAAGATGAACATCAACAAAAGCAAAACGAGGATAATGGAGTGTAGTCGAATTAAGTCGGGTGATGCTGAGGGTATTAGATTAGGAAATGAGACACTTAAAGTAGTAAAGGAGTTTTGCTATTTGGGGAGCAAAGTAACTGATGATGGTCGAAGTAGAGAGGATATAAAATGTAGACTGGCAATGGCAAGGAAAGCGTTTCTGAAGAAGAGAAATTTGTTAACATCGAGTATAGATTTAAGTGTCAGGAAGTCATTTCTGAAAGTATTTGTATGGAGTGTAGCCATGTATGGAAGTGAAACATGGACGGTAAATAGTTTGGACAAAAATAGAATAGAAGCTTTTGAAATGTGGTGCTACAGAAGAATGCTGAAGGTTAGATGGGTAGATCACATAACTAATGAGGAAGTATTGAATAGGATTGGGGAGAAGAGAAGTTTGTGGCACAACTTGACCAGAAGAAGGGATCGGTTGGTAGGACATGTTCTGAGGCATCAAGGGATCACCAATTTAGTATTGGAGGGCAGCGTGGAGGGTAAAAACCATAGGGGGAGACCAAGAGATGAATACACTAAGCAGATTCAGAAGGATGTAGGTTGCAGTAGGTACTGGGAGATGAATAAGCTTGCACAGGATAGAGTAGCATGGAGAGCTGCATCAAACCAGTCTCAGGACTGAAGACCACAACAACAACAACAAAAACTAACATTCCTGGAATTAATTACATTCTACAAGGAAAAATAGCAACGATTTCCACTTGCTATCCTTTCTTGAGTTTCTACTGCTTCTTTATTATTGTCCTCCATTATTACAGAACCTAAATATTTAAATGTTTTCTCTCTTTCATATTCTTTCCCATTCATTACTATTAAATTCTTTTCTCTGTTTATACTGGGCTCCCCCATCACCATATACTTTGTTTTGTTTACTTCTAAACCTACTTCTCTTGCTGCTTCCTCTAACGCATCGTAGTTCCCCTTTAACGCCCTTACATTCCTTGCTATTAATGCTACGTCATCCGCATATGCTATCACTTGAACTTGTCATTTAAGTACCGTTCCTCCTGGGTTTATCGGCATTTGCCGCATCACCTTTACTAAAACTAAATTAAAATGCATTGTAGACATCACATCTCCCTGTCGTAGCCCCCTCCGTACTTGGATTTCACCGGACAGTTCTTGCTCTATTCTTACTTTACACACTGTTGCTCTCATTGTCATTTGCGTTAAATTGCTCAGTTTGAGTGGTATTCTAAATTATTTCACGATCTGTATAATTTTCTTCCTGTGTAGGCTGTCGTACGCTTGCTTAAAATCCATGTACAACTGATGTAGTTGCTTCTCATACTCATAAAACTTCTCTAGCACTTGTCTTAATAAAAATATCTGATCCATCGTGGATCTGTACCTCCTAAATCCATCCTGATAGTCCCCCAATATCCCTTCTATCATCCCTTCACGTCTGAAGGTTAAAATTTTATTAAATATCTTACATGTTACGTCCGAGAGAGTGATTCCACGATAATGGCTACATTCTGACTTGTCGCCTTTTTGATGTAACAGGCAGATAATTCCCATTTTCAATTTTGGCGACTGCGTTTCCGTAATTACACTACTTGTATTGTTCAGCACAACAACAAAACTCTCCCTCTCTCACACACACACACATGTAGGTGTATAAAGACCAACAGTTCAGTATACTCCAGAAGACAAAAATAAACAAGTAGAAAAGTTACATAATTCATGATATATTACATTAATCATATTTCGTGACTCTTTCTTATACGTACTTTAGTAAAATATTACAGAGTTTCGCAGTCGTCAGGAACTAACAGAAGCCATTGAAATGTGAAACAATTGTAACTTAAGTTGCTAAGAACTAATGTAAATGCTAGCCTTTCTACAGATTACATTACTCGTCTGTAATTAGTGACCCGCTTTTGTGTTTTCTACAGGTTATATTAACTGTCGGTAATGATAGAGTAACGCTTTTCTAATTCCTCCTCAAATGCAATGAGGAGCCAGCGAAAAGCGACAACGACATATGTGCAGGGTTTATAATAATGCTGAGGAATGCTGGAACTGCTGTTCAGTGATAGATGCACTACTTTTAAGCATTTCTCGCCTGCGTAAAAATTCAGACACTTCTTTTTTCCCCTACCTCATTTTTCTTTCTTCGTCAAAAACAGCACCCCAACCATGCAAAATAATCCTATCTAAATACCACTGCTCTGAATCGCGGATACAACTGTCTTTGTATCGAGTGAAAATGTGCAGTTGTGGCGATTATGCCACATCTCTTCCTTACGTTAGTACATTTTATTGTTACGATTTAACGTGCAGTACAGAAAGAGTCACGTCGCTGTATGCTAGCGAGGATACAGGATCATTAGGCGCACAGGTAGCGAACGCGACAGATGGTCTCCGAGCGTGTGAACGTTGGGGTGAGGACAAGCCTCTTCTGCTGAGACCTACACAGACAGCGAGAAATCAACACCTACGAGGTTTGGCGCCAAGAAGTGTATCGTACATTATTTGGAATTACTGTCTGAATGTTAATATAGATATCCAACCGAACCGCTGACGTTACCTGCACTGAAAACTTGCTAACAATAATTTTCAGTAACTCTCAATTCATATGCAAAAGATAAGTGCAGTTACTACTGCTAATCATTGAAGCGCAAGATGAACCAATCTCAAGTGCCCCCTTAGTGGACAGGCTCCAGATTGTTAAATGGATCCACACACGAGCGACGGATCGCTTCCTATAACGCACATGTGTAGGCAAATCGCAACGATCGGTCGCTGGTAGCTGATCGCATGGAAATCCCAGACAATCTACCGGATCGCAAGCGATTCGTGCACGCAATTGACTAGTTAGCAGTGGTATGTAGCAATATGGTTGCGACTCTTTCTCCACTGATCAAGCGTGGCTGGGCAGTTTTGTTACGTTTTGCTTTGCTCACGCTGAGTAATAAATTATCATTAGAATTTATAGTTGTCCGTGGGCTACGAACTACTCTGAGAAGTGAAGTGGAAGCCCGAATAGCCATTTATATGAAAAGAAAACTAAACTAAACTCCATCTGCGTTTGATCGTAAAAATTACACTTGCGATACCCCCTTAAATATACTCATTCACTTGTGTTCGCTTCCATTTGCTCCGATGCAAACGAGGCTTTCATCAGCATGAGCACAGTCTGTTGCAGACATCCCATAGCACCTCTTGGCTGCGAGTAAGCATCTAGGCTGTGACTAGCTTACGGGCGATTCTGAAGGCTGAGGGTGCCGGAACAAACACCAAGGCATGTGTGAAGCTTAGTTTTTCCCTGTATTTCAGTCGCATTATGCACACATTTCCTTTCGGCAGTCACTGAACCAGGCGTCGCGTAAGTGCGAAGCCTGTTGTTGACTGTCATGACGTGAAATCAACAGCGTTTTCGCGTGAAACGCAGGGACAATACCGTGTCAATCCATACTAAGTGGTCCAGCAGTGGTTGCTTGACGATCTCAGAAAAAATTGATATTTTCTGGGTGAATTCCCTAGTGTTTAGTGGACTCGTAAATATTTAAAATTTGTTGTTGTTGTTTATCATTTAGAAACGGCGCCCATTTTGGTTTCAAGCCGCAAGCGTTTTCTCATTTGCAAGCATCTGTGTTTTTTTTTTTTTAATTGTTCAGTTATAAGTTGCCCGAGGCCTTTCAAGTGAAAAGCATTTAGTTGAGCACACACTGACCTACAAAGCCGGCCGGGTGGCCGAGCGGTTCTAGGCGCTACAGTCTGGAACCGCGCGACCACTACGGTCGCAGGTTCGAATACTGCCTCGGACATGGATGTGTGTGGTGTCCTTAGGTTGGTTAGGTTTAAGTAGTTCTAAGTTCTAGGGGACTGATGACCTCAGAAGTTAAGTCCCATAGTGCTCAGAGCCATTTGAATTTGACCTATAAATTGAAACTAGTATCACCTAGCTGAATGTATTCCTTAATATATTGAAATAGCCCAGATTTACTGGTCGCGAATTAAATTTTTTTTTTTAGGAGTAGATTTCCAAAGGAGTGGTGATTTCTCAGCCCTAATATATTTTTTTCTATTAAACTATATAGTATAGTTACTTTGTAGGAGTATCAATGTTCAGAAGCTTACACTTAAAAAAATACTGTTTTAAAAAACTGTTTTTTTAGTTATTCCATTTTTTGGCCTGCAGTATCTTGTTTATTTTTATTTAAAACGCCTAGGGCAACCCATTACTGCATAATTAAAAAAACCGCAAATGCCAGGAAATGCTTGCCGAGTAAAACAAAAATGGCAGCCGTTTGTAAGTAATAACACTAAAAAGTTTTTAAAAGTGTTTTTCAGTCCACGAAACATTCGGGAATTCACCTAGCAAATATCACATTTTTCTGAGATGGTCAAGCAACCAATTTTTGCTTTTTGCACCGCTTGATATGGAGTGACCCTGGCGTGGCGGTTCGCCACATTCGGCGGAACACGCGCGCCCGCATCCACTCTGCTCGCAGCTGCCAAGAAGCCGCGAAATACGGATGGTGGCACACACGGCCGCGCCAAGTTCCGCTCGCGCGAGCAACTGATGAAGCGACAATGAAATATTCATATCCCTCGTACAGCTGTTCCACAAAAATATGGGAACAACAAAAACACAGCACATTACCTTACGGTGTAGGAAACACGTTGGCATTCAAACAGTTTCCAGTCGTCTCTGTATGGTCTTTAGTGGATTCTTAAACCACCCTTCCTGCAAAATTGTGCCAAGTTCAGATAACGGTGATGGAGCTGTATGGCGATCACGCTCCCTTCTCTCCGAAGTAGACCACAAAGGCTCAGTAATATTGAGATCTGGTGACTGGTGGCCAGGGGAGATGCAGCAGTTCATCCCTGTGCTCACACGACCAACCCTAAACGATGCGAGCTGCGTGAAAATGGGCCGTTTCGCCTTGGATCCCAGCGTCACCATTGGGGAACAAACATTTTTCCATAAAATGCACCTAATCAGCCAGAACGGTCACATAATTTTTTTGCAGTACTGCGACCTTGCAAAGTAACCAAGGGGCCCATGGAATAACGCGACTTGGTTGCCCAAATCAAGAAAATGGCTCCAAGCACTATGGGACTTAACATCTGAGGTCATCAGTCCCCTAGACTTAGAACTACTTAAACCTAACTAACCTGAGGACATCACACACATCCATGCCCGAGGCAAGATTCGAACCTGCGACTGTAGCAGCCGCGTGGTTCCGGACTGAAGTGCCTAGAACCGCTCGGCCACAACGGTCGGCTTGCCCAAATCATTAAGATGTTCAAATGTGTGTGAATTCCTAAGGGATCAAACTGCTGACGTCATCGGTCCTTAGACTTACACCACTACGTAAACTTACTTACACTAACTTATGCTAAGAACAACACACACACACCCATGCCCGAGCGAGGACTCGAACCTCCGGCGGGAGGGGCCGCGCAGTCAGTGACATGGCGCCTCTAACCGCGCGGCCCAAATCATTACCGAACCCTCGTCATGTGAACCCTTGGGACGTAAACTCCACCAAATGTTGGAAACAATGTGAAACAAGGCTCATCCGCCCAAAATGGCATTCTTCCATTGGTCCATGGCCGAGGTTTTAATGGCTTCGGCGCCACCTTTTTTTTGTTAGCATCACTGATGAGTGGTTCTGAAACTGCAGCTCGCTCTGATATTCCCCGTTTCTGGCGCTGCCTTCATGTTATTTTGGTGATGGCAGAGTCATCACATTCCTCTTCAATGACTGTCCGTCACGATCACTCAACACGCACTTTCGTCCGCGTTGTGACTTAGCGGATGATGTTTTTTCCCTTTCCCTGTATGCTGTGAATATCTTCGATGTGGTGCCTCTTGAAACACCAAACACGGCAGCTGCCTTGGTTTCGGAAGGACCTACTATACGAGCACCAACAAATTTACCCACTTAGAAGTCACTTTGCTCCGACATAATGCACTCGCAACTACACAAACAGTGATCTGTTCACGACTGACATTTGCAACGCTGACGGCATAGCAGTCTCGGCTAGCATCTCCATTAATGTTCAAGCATGCATTTCTCGCGGCATTCCATACTTGTCCAACACCTGCATCTCATAAACGGTCTATGAGACATCGAAACGAGATTTTGACAAGTGATAATCCGCAAAGAGGAGAGTATTTCGCAACATCGTTAATATGTGAAATTTTCTTATACTGCGACAGACAGATTTTTTTCAGTGAAGTAGTGTAATTTTATAAAGGCTGCCGGTAGCTGGTGACATTAGAATTGCTGTGGGTTTTGCAACAATAAAAGTGAAAAGAATTACCCTTTTATACCGAGACTGGGTTTTTTCGCTGTTTCACGGTTTAGAATGTTAGTGAGATGGACTTTTGTAAACTCTGCTATGTTTTGGCAAAAGAAGCAAACTGTCACGTGGCTGAAAGAAAAGTGTAGGTCTTACTCAAAATTCGTCACTGATGACACTTCTTTGAAGGAAAAAAGGATGAACAAGTTTATAGAAAATAAATCGCCACTTAAATTGTAGTTTCAGCAGAATCCTATATCCCGAGTGGGCCTGAAACTCGCCAATGGATTTTATTTCCAAACTGACAGAAACAAATTCTCAACACCAAGAAGGAGTGGTGCGCATAAACGAAAGATAGCAGGCGTGTTTCTACGACTGAAAGATGATGTCTATTCAAATTTCGCGCCACTTTGAGGGTGCAAATCAGGTTTGCTTCAAATACACCGTGTAACGGTCGTGAGCGTTAGCTACCTTTGAGGCTGGACGTAGTGAGTTGATGTCAGTGAAGAATGCCTTTACGGCAGGAGTGTGCAAGACTTCGAATCGCGGGCCAAGTCGCGGCCCGAAAACCATAGCGCTCAGTCTCGCTTCCCCCACTGCCACGTGGAGCTGTCTGTGCGCGTGGAGGGGGAAGAGGGGACAACAGCGAACGCGCCGCATTTAAATGCCAGCCGAAATTGGAAATTTGTGGTAAGGGCTTATGGGACCAAACTCCTGAGGTCCTCGGTCCCTATAAATGGCAGTACAGTGGCTACTGCATACGACTTGGTTTTGTGTTTCACATTTTTCAACAACATAGATCAAAAACAAAATAAGTTTTCAGTATCGATTAATTATTTTTGGCGCACTGAAGACATAATACAATTTTTATCTGGTACAAACCGTCGACATACGGGCAGGGGCATACAAGTTCACAGAGTTTTGCACTCATGTAATTGTGACCTACTTAAGTTTCATAATCGAAAAATGGTCTTTCACACAAATATGACGATCGAAATATTTTGCACTTTTGCAACCTCTGTATGGCGATTTGGAGAATCTACCTGAGCAAAGCCTTGTTGATCTTCTGGATAGTTTTAACGTAAAAAGATTTGTAATTAAAAACTGGGATTACCTTGTAGCTCAATCTGTTACATCTGCACATGCACAGGGATGCTTTCAACTGAAGCGAAAAACGGTCTCGAAAACAGCACGAAAACAGGTGTAAGATTGACAGTATCCTCAAAATACTTGAAAAAAGAGACAGCATTGGTCGTATATTTTTTACTATCGCAAAATCGATTTTCTGTCACTGAGTGACCACCTTCAGTGCTATATTGTATAACTTAAATTACGATGCACTGTTCACTAAGCTTACGGCAATCACATATGTGATTGCCGTAAGCTTAGTGAACAGTGCATCGTAATTTAAGTTATACAATATAGCACTGAAGGTGGTCACTCAGTGACAGAAAATCGATTTTGCGATAGTAAAAAATATACGACCAATGCTCTTTTTTCAAGTAACTATGTGATTGCCGTAAGCTTAGTGAACAGTGCATCGTAATTTAAGTTATACAATATAGCACTGAAGGTGGTCACTCAGTGACAGAAAATCGCTTTTGCGATAGTAAAAAATATACGACCAATGCTGTCTCTTTTTTCAAGTATACCTGTTATCTGGTCTTGGTGCACAAGACAACATGGAGTCGCCAATCAATCCTCAAAATACTTATAATACTATCATTGTAATAGACCGCATGGTTGGCCGTGCGGTCTAACGCACGGCTTTCCGGGCGGTAAGGAGCGCCTGGTCCGCGGCACGAATCCGCCCGGCGGATTTGTGTCGAGGTCCGGTGACCCGGCCAGACAGATGGCTTTTAGGCGGTTTTCCATCTGCCTCGGCGAATGCGGGCTGGTTCCCCTTATTCCGTCTCAGTTACACTATGTTGGCGATTGCTGCGCAAACAAGTTCTCCACGTACGCGTACACCACCATTACTGTACCACGCAAACATAGGGGCTAAACTCGTCTGGTGTGAGACGTTTCCTGGGGGGTCCACCGGGGGCCGAACCACACAATAACCCTGGGTTCGGTGTGGGGCGGCGGAGGAGTGAAGTGGACTGCGGTAGTCGTCGCGCGGTTGTGGCTCAAATGGGTCTGAGCACTATGGGACTTAACTTCTGAGGTCATCAGTCCCCTAGAACTCAGAACTACTTAAACCTAACTAACACACATCCATGCCCGAGGCAGGGTTCGAACCTGCGACCGTAGCGGGCGCGCGGTTCCGGAATGTAGCGCCTAGAACCGCTCGGCCACTCGGCCGGCGTGGGGTTGTGGACCACTGCGGCTGCGGCGGGGACGGAGCCTCTCCGTTGTTTCTAGGTCCCCGGTTAACATACAATACAATACAAATCATTGTAAATCTTGCACGGACACAATGAATTCTTCACGCTTTGCGCTTTCTATAACGCCAGTGAGCTTACGTAACTGGATTGTCTTTGTCAGAATTTTTTTTTTAAATGCATCTCCATCAAATTAGAAAGAACTTACCTTGCAGTGTCTTACTGTGGACAATGTGCGGTAAAGTCCGCTTAAAATGTGAAGTCTGCAATCCATTCCGCCTGTTCTAATTTTAGTTCCTACACTTTTTTTCCTTCGTAAATTCAACAATAGCGAAGTTTAAATCGAAAAATCGTTCCAAGCATACCCCTTGACTTAACCAATGTAATTTGCAATAATATATGAGGGCTGTATACTCTTCCTTCATTTCCATTGAGAACTGTTGCAACTCGAAATAATGGGAGCGACTTCAGAAATTTTACTATTCGTACCATCAGTTTCTACAAGTGTTCCATACCTGCAAATTTAACACAGAGCGCTTCTTGGTGTACTGAACAATGAATCCCATCTTTAGATCGTCGTAATTTTTTGCTCTTTCATTGTCACCCAAAAATTTAAATTCTTTCTGGATGGTACTATAAAGTCGTTTCGTAGCAAATAAGCAGAACTCATCGCTTGTGGGATTTGACAATTCTCATCTCTCGCTCTCTTCTGTCATTATCATTCATTTTAAATGATTATGACTATAGGTCGCTAGCTGCCTCTTTTTGTGCAAACAGCCCTGGACCTGTGAACGTTCTTCATACCACGAACAAATAGCGAAGGGTAAACAGCGCTGATATCACGATTCTGCCGAACTCAGAGAGCTGTGCCGACCGCAAAATGCCACACCGCACTGCTAAATGAATGTCGCGCTGCACCGGGTACTTCCGAGAAGGGCCGAACAAAGCCGATGACAGCCAGGCCTCTCCCCGTCCGCGGACCGCGTACGCTGCACACGTGAAGTGTGGCACGCCGTGACCGGCCCTGATTTACGGCGACAAAGGCACCATTCTCAACACCTCACTGAGTTTAAACGAGCTCGTGTAATAGGGCCACGGGAAACGGATATTCCTTCTGCTATGTTGCAGAAAGACTTGGCAGCACTGTAGCCACTGTACGTGGTTGATGGTAGCAGTGATCAAGAGAACTTACAGCCGCAAGAAGACCAGGTTCCGAACGGCCGCATTATACTACAGAGAAGGAAGACCGCATTCGGCGCGTGCCTCTGGCGCATCGTACTGCATCTTCAGCTCGTGGTCTCGCGGTAGCGTTCTCGCTTCCCGAGCACGGGGTCCCGGGTTCGATTCCCGGCGGGGTCAGGGATTTTCACCTGCCTCGAGATGACTGGGTGTTTGTGTTGTCCTCATCATTTCATCATCATCCAGGAAAGTGGCGAATTTGGACTGAGCAAAGATTGGGTAATTGTACGGGCGCTGATAACCACGCAGTTGAGCGCCCCACAAACCAAACATCATCATCATCATGCATCTTCAGCAGCAATTCGAACTGCGGTCGGCACCACAGTGACGCAACGAACTGTTTCAAATCGGTTACTTCAAGGATAGCTCCAACCCAGGCGCCTTGAAGCGTGTATCCCACCAGCCCAAACCACTGCCATTTGCTACTTCAGTGATGTCAAGTGAGAGCTCATTGGAAGGAAGGGTGGACGTTCCTGATGAAAGCTCTTTCTGCAGTTGGTTTGAAGGAGGCCGTCTGAGTGCCTGCAACCAACGTGTCTGCATGCTAGACACACTGGACATACACCTGGATTTATAATCTGGGGTGGGATTTCGTATGACAGCAGGAGCACTTTCGTGGCTATCTCACGCACGCTAACTGCAAATCTATGCGTCAATTTGGCGATTCGACCTGTTGTGCTGCCATTACAGCATCCCAGGGGGTGTTTTCCAACAGGATAACGTTCGCCCATATACCGCTGTTGTAATCCGACATACTCTACAGAGTATCGACGTGTTGTCTTGGCCTGTTCGCCGGCCGTGGTGGCCAAGCGGTTAAAGGCGCTACAGTGTGGAACCGCGCGGCCGCTACGGTCGCAGGTTCGAATCCTGCCTCGGGCATGGATGTGTGTGATGTCCTTAGGTTAGTTAGGTTTAAGTAGTTCTAAGTTCTAGGGGACTGATGACCTTAGAAGTTAAGTCCCATAGCGCACAGACCCATTTGAACCATTTTCTTGGCCTGTTCGATCACCACTTCTGTCTCCAATCGAGCACATATGGGACATCAGCGGAAGACAACTCGAGCGTGTTCACGAAAGGCATTAACTGTCCCTGTATTGAGCGACATGTTCACGAGAAGCATTAACCGTCTCTGTATTGAGCGACCAAGTGCAAGAGGCTTGGATCCCCATCCCACAAACACATCCAGTACCTGTACAACACAATGTATACACATTTACATGTTTGCATTCAACATTCTGACGGTTACACCGGTTATTGTATGAGCATTTCATGAAACCGCAATGGTTTAACTCGCATTAAATTAACCTGTGATCTTGCAGTTTTAATCGTTTAAATATGTTACCTAGACAAATCTATTCCCGAAATTTAATTGCTCTAAATGGATTATTTTTTGGTACTGTGATATTTTTCCGTCAATGTATACCTCAATGATCTCAGGAATATCGACTCACAGCACATGGTGTACCGTCTTTTATCTCGTGTCCCTATACAGAGTGAAGGAATGTACTTTTTCATCTCAATTGTCTTTCAGTTCGACACAGATACTGATAATTTATAGAAATGGTTCAAATGGCTCTAAGCACTATGGGACTTAACATCTGAGGTCATCAGTCCCCTAGACTTAGAACTACTTAAACCTAACTAATCTAAGGAAATCACACACATCCATGCCCGAGGCACGATTCGAACCTGCAACCGTAGAAGCAGCGCGGTTCCGGACTAAAGCGCCTAGAACCGCTCGGCCTAAGCGGCCGGTTACTGATAATTTTTTTTCCCTTGACAGTTAGTAGACAGGATTCTGCAAATCATCAGTGTGTCACAGCTTCGCAGCTACGAAATAATTGTATTGTCTCTGCAAAAACTATTCCGGTTCCATAAAGGACTATGTTTCTATTCGAAAAATTTCGGTCGATTCCTTTTTCGAGCCTTTGCAACAGCCCGTCAAGCAGAAAATAGAGTCTATCTTAACATATCGAAAAGTATCTTACTCCTTCTTCATGTTCAGAGAAACGTGATGAGAGGCAAGTTTTACCTAATGCCTACACTGGCGACACGACGAAGCATTCATGTCTCTTTCTATATAGAACGCACGCCATTATTGTGCTAGAGAAGTGCGAAATTGTTGTAGTTACAAACATTACTCATAAGATTATGTTGTTGTTGTTGAGGTCTTCAGTTCTGAGACTGGTTTGATGCAGCTCTCCATGCTACTCTATCCTGTGCAAGCTTCTTTATCTCCCAGTACCTACTGCAACCTACATCCTTCTGAATCTGCTTGGTGTATTCATCTCTTGGGCTCCCTCTACGATTTTTATCCTCCACGCTTCCCTCCAATACTAAATTTGTGATCCCTTGATGCCTCACAACATGTCCTACCAACCGATCCCTTCTTCTTGTCAAGTAGTGCTACAAGCTTCTGTTCTCCCCAATCCTATTCAACACCTCCTCCTTAGTTATGTGATCTACCCATCTAATCTTCAGCATTCTTCTGTAGCACCACATTTCAAAAGCTTCTATTCTCTTCTTGTCTAAACTATTTATCGTCCATGTTTCACTTCCATACATGACTACACTCCATACAAATACTTTCCGAAACGACTTCCTGACACTTAAATCAATATTCGATGTTAACAAATTTCTCTTCTTCAGAAACGCTTTCCTTGCCATTGCCAGTCTACATTTTATATCCTCTCTACTTCGACCATCATCAGTTATTTTGCTCCCCAAATAGCAAAACTCATTTACTACTTTAAGTGTCTCATTTCCTAATCTAATACCCTCAACATCACCCGACTTAATTCGACTACATTCCATTATCCTCGCGTTGCTCTTGTTGATGTTCATCTTATATCCATTCCGTTCAACTGCTCTTCCAAGTCCTTTGCTGTCTCTGACAGAATTACAATGTCATCGGCGATTATGTATTAACAACAATAAATTCATAGTTAATACAAGATATATAGCCCTGTTGCTAGTTACGTTTTTTGTAACTCATTTGCATGATTTTTAACGATAAGATGTGGAACAAGTCTGTTTACAGACTACGTGTTCCTGAAAAGTCTTACAGGTACACGCTGGCCATTTTCGGCATAAGAATTAGAATATTGCTTATATTCAATAACAACGAACAAATTAGTCTTTAACACTATTCTTGTAGCTTTTGATTCACTTATATGGGGCGATCAAAAACTTTCCTTTTGAGGGCGTTTCTGCAGCGCATATGCAACGTTGCGCGACTCTGATGCGGGTATATAGGTACCGACACGTACACAAGGAGTTGGTGTGGAATTCGTGTCTTTCTGAACTGCGTGCGGTAAATGCGGAAACGTGAAATGTGGCGACGTTATTATCAAATGCGTTTAAACAGGCCCAACGTGTTGTTATTCTCTTCTTGGTTCCCGAAGCACAACCACCAATAGACATCAGTCGGAGGATGAATGTGTACGGGGCAGCTTGCCTATTGAAAACCATCATTGCGGAATAGTGCGCAAAGTTCCCTGCTGGTTACGATCCAACACAAGGCGCCGGTCGATCTGGGAGGCCAGCCTCATCCATTACAGACCAACTAAACTCATGCTCATAAATTAAGGATAATTGCAGAATGTGGTGCCACACAACGTGGCACTACACAAAACTGGCGCTAATAGCAAAGGCACATAGGGAACACACACGACACAGATATGTAAGTCCACGGTATTGGTGACATGTGAGAAAACCGTCCCGAAACTCATGTGCTACAAAACGCCACTGTTTCCTGCGCATGTACCCCGCCATCAGTATGGGATATGGTCACCATACACACGTACACAGGCCGCACAACGGGTTGGCATACTCAGGTGGTCCAACAGCTACTGGGTTGGCTTGGCTCTGAGCACTATGGGACTTAACTTCTGAGGTCATCAGTCCCTTAGAACGTAGAACTACCTAAACCTAACTAACCTAAGGACATCACACACATCCATGCCCGAGGCAGGATTCGAAACTGCGACCGCAGCAGTCACGCGGTTCCAGACTGTAGCGCCTAGAACAGCTCGGCCACTCCGGCCGGCGCAGCTACTGGGGTATAGTCTCCCAT
Source organism: Schistocerca cancellata (assembly GCF_023864275.1). Classification (NCBI taxonomy): domain Eukaryota; kingdom Metazoa; phylum Arthropoda; class Insecta; order Orthoptera; family Acrididae; genus Schistocerca; species Schistocerca cancellata. The sequence goes on along the minus strand of NC_064627.1, from coordinate 388,056,972 downwards.
TCTTGCACCAGTGCCTGTCGGAGCTCCTGATGTGTCCTAGGGGTTTGAAGACGTGCAGCGATACATCGACCGAGAGCATCCCAGACGTGCTCGATGAGGTTTAGGTCTGGAGAACATTCACGGCACGCCATTCGCCTGATATTTTCTGTTTCAAGATACTCCTCCACAATGGCAGCTCAGTGGGGCAGTGCGTTATCATCCATCAGGAGGAAGGTGGGATCCACTGCACCCCTGAAAAATCGGAGATATTGGTGCAAAATGACGCCCCGATAGACCTGACCTGTTACAGTTTCTCTGTCAAATACATGCAGGGGTGTACGGGCACCAATCATAATCCCACCCCACACCATCAAAACACGATCTCCATACAGGTCCCTTTCAAGGACATTAAGTGGTTGGTATCTGGTTCCTGGTTCACGCCAGACGAAAACCCGGCGAGAATCACTGTTCAGACTATACCTGGACTCGTCCGTGAACATAACCTGGGACCACGGTTCCAATGACCATGTACTGTGTTCTTGACACCAGGCTTTACGGGCTCTCTTGCGACCAGGGTCAGTGGAATGAACCTTGCAGGTCTCCGGGCGAATAAACCATGTCTGTTCAGTCGTCTGTAGACTGTGTGTCTGGAGACAACTGTTCCAGTGGCTGCAGTAAGGTCCCGAACAAGGCTACTTGCGGTACTCCGTGGCTGTCTGCAGGCACTGATGGTGAGGTATCGGTCTTCTTGTGGTGTTGTACACTGTGGACGTCCCGTACTGTAGCGCCTGGACACGTTTCCTGTCTGCTGGAATCGTTGCCATAATCTTGAAATCACACTTTGTGGCACACGGAGGACCCGTGCTACGACCTGCTGTGTTTGACCAGCCTCTAGTCGCACTAGTATTCTACCCCTCATAACGTCATCAATATCTGTTCTTTGAGCCACTTTCAACACACAGTCACCATTAGCACGTCTGAAAACGTCTGCACATTTGCTCACTGCACCGTACTCTGACATGCACCAACACACCTCTGCGTATGTGGACTGCTGCCAGCGCCACCGTGCGACGACCGCAGGTCAAATGCACCGCATTGTCATACCCCGAGGTGATTTAAAACCGTAAACTGCGCACCAAAGCGTTGTTTCACCATGTATCGGCATTATCCTTAATTTATGAGCATGGTTGTAGGATGGAACGCACTCAGGCATCCGCCATATAGTCCTGATCTCTCTCCTTGGTAATATCACGCCTTCAGTCCCTTAAAAAAGGCCTTGAAGGGGGACGATTGCTGTCGGACGGATATGTGTAGCAGGCAGCTACGGACTTCTTCACGCAGAAGGAGACGGCGTTTTACCAAGCGGGTATATTCAACCTGGTGCGTCGGTGGGATGGTTGCCTCAATGCTCATGGCGATTTGCCAGATTGGAGTACCGGCTCTGGACTGTAGGCCATCGAAATGAATTTTTTTTATCGCCCCTTATAATTTCACTTTCTTTAGCTATACAACACCTCTCAGCTCTCTTTCCTAGCTGTTATCCCTGCTCATGGAGTAGGGTATTTCGTGATTTGGAAAATATATATTAGTTATTTCATATTTGTGGACGGATGCCCTCTGCCTCAACATAATCATTCCCTAACCTAAGGGACGGAATTTCTGTGCGCCATCCGTCTGTGTGCTGTCGTATTTTAACTGTGTGTTGTATGCTTTGACGCGGAGACTGGGAACCAGCCCAGCATTTGCCTAAACGTGCATGGAAAACAATCTAAAAACCATAATCAGGCAGGTCACTGCGTCAGCACGACGGTCTTTCATCCACTGCACGTATTCAGTACATGTCTGGCTCACATCCGTCTCGCAAGCTAGCACGCCACGTGTTAGGCTGTACGAGCATAATTTTAGTTACAAAGACTATCAGTTACTGTTTAAAGGTTCGTCTGCAGTATAAAAGAAGTTATCCAAATGAAATGTTTTTAGGCTAGATTTAAAATCTGCTTTGATATCTTTCATAATATGAGGTGCATTCAATAAGTAAAGCAACATTTTTTTTTTTTTTGTGAAAGCTGGGCGGTTTTATTCAAGATTCCAATACACCATATTATTCCCAACTCTTTTGGCTACATAAACCTATTATTCGACATATTGTACGTTCAATGCGATGGCCTTACGCCACATTACTGGGAGCGCCTCTAGTGCCGCTTGATACCACTCGACTGGTCCACGTCGCTGACAAAGTCTTGCTGTATCACTAACCTACCCATCAACCACGTACTGCTTCCCGCGGAGTGCATTCTTCAGTGGGCCAAACATATTGCGAGAACCTGGTTGTCGGGTGGATAAAGGAGAACAGTCCAATGAAGTTTAGTGATTTCCTCTCGGGTGCGGTGACTCGTGTGTAGCCTTGCGTTGTATTGGAGAAGGAGAAGTTCGTCTCCAATTTTGTGGCGTCGAACACGCTGCACCATGAGGAAGGACATCAAACCCCGTCAAAGTCCAGCTTTGAACTTCGGAGGAGAGGTGGTGTGGCGCCACTTTATGGATTGCCGTTTTGTTTCCGGTTCGAATTGATGAACCCATGTTTCATCGCCTGTGACGATGTTCCATAAAAATTTTTCTCAATCAGTCTCGCAGCGCGCAAGCAATTCTGCGCGGCATGTCCTTTGTTGTTTCTTACTGTCTTGTGTTAGGCGGCGAGGAACCCAGCGGAAACACACCTTTGGGTACCCCAGCTGGTGGATGAGTGTGTCAACATTACCATCCGAGACATCCAGTTCTGCAGCGAGGTGTTTGATTGTGAATGAGAATGTCCGCACGTTCCAACATCATTGCATTGAGTCACGGCTGTGTGCGGCCGGCCGGCACGTGGGAGATCGGACAAGTTTGCGCGACCCTGTTGGCGACGATGACAGAGGCCCCGCCAGCAAACTGCGTACTTTTGTTCACTGCCGGGTCTTCATAGACATTCTACAAACGCCTATGAATGTATGCGATACTCTGGTTTTCCGCCAAAAGAAACTGCTGGGAACGCAGCTCCTTTACAGACGCCGTTTTGAAGGGTACGTATTGCGCCGTCACCTATCGGAACTACATAAACTATAGGGGCTGAAGCAAAAATATCCCACTATGCCCGACAACAGAAATTGGACGGAAAAAATAAGTGTTGCATTACTTATTGAACGCCCCTTTTGTGCTGTTGAATAAATGATTAAAATTTTTGCACTGCTTATTGAACTTCTTTCTAAGTTACCAGCGGCATTAGTAATGAGCGATAAAACGTCATACTTATTGTTCTATAGAGTTGTAATGCGAACATCACTACAAATTCGAAGTTTCTGTCACTTGCGAATCTTCGGCCTCTATGGAAAAATGCCATGTTACCCAGTGTTTCGCAGTCCACGTTAAACTGAAAAGTTGTTTTTGACTGGCTGCGTAAGCCAGTTTACAAGAAGGAGGAAGGCAATGGTATACCATCTCTAACAGAAACTGCCTAGTTGAACAGTGTTGTGTATATCAGCCTTCGGGCTGAGGACAACTTTATTTACTTACAGAGAAAGAGCTATAGACAGGGATGTCTGGGATGACCGCATCCCAGAATGCAGTTCTGGGCTCTTTGTATTTTTCACCTTGAAACGGTGGCGTATATAAATTTGTTGGTGACTTAGAATTTAAAGCCAGCAAACATCAACTCGCGGCTTCATACAGCACTCAGTGCCGTCGAGACTGTGCCACAACGAACGTCAACCTGCTCTCGTGCCGACGTCATATCTACAAAGCAGCAGACCCGTACCGAGGTGATCCTGCGCCCTTGGCAGAACTGCCAAATCTGCGCTCCTCCCCCTTTTCCTTCGTAAAACTACGAAATGCAGTGGTAATGAATATTGGACAGCGGGAAACCGGAAAAGAAGAGAGTTGAAGTGTTTGAGATATGATACTACAGCAAGATGTTGAAAATTATGTGACTTGTAAGATAAGGAGTGAGGAGGGTCTCCGCAGCATCGGCGAAGAAAGGAAAATATGGAAAACACGGACAAATAGGAAAACTTACAAATGAAATCCGTCTACTGATTTCTCAATAGGGTTTCTAATACGCCAGTTTACAATTCGAAGTCACAGCTTCATCAAGAGTTCATTCCTTAGATAACGAATATCACAGCGATGTTAACATGCCGGAATCGCATATATGCGAATCTTGTTGGTTTCTTTTTTATATTACATCGCACTGAAGTCTCTCCCATATGCTGTTTACTCTTTATTATCAACATTCACAAACTGGGTATGTTGATGTTACTGTCCAACCAACGTAAGGAAGGGACTTCATTGTGATATCATGTATAGTATAAAAACAAAATACAGATACACGTTTCCGGTGTGTTGACATCGTAATGAAGGTCCTTGCATAAGAACTGATACAGCGGACGGACTTTACTATTAAGCTCTTCAGATGTGTACCTGATGATGGTAGCATGTTTCCGAAACGTGTCTTACTAAAGTAATTATTGCTATTAAACGGGACTGAAGCAGCAGATTGTGTTGTTTATAAAAGATAAGTCAGTCGCGTACTTCATCTAGATGAATACAATACGGATAAATTAAATTTATAGCTGAATTGTCAGTAGTTGACACTGTAAGGGCTTCTTGGTTGTATTATAAGGTACGTTATAAAAACAGCTACAACTATTAATTTAAAGACTTTTGTTTACCACATTTTCTTATAAGTTTGTAAGCCATCATTGCATGTAGAATACGTGAAATTATGGTGAAATCAGATTATATGTAAAAGTGCTAATGATGCCCCACCTTTTACTCTGTTCGATATTGTGTTCATAGTACAGGGTTGCGGTTATCATCACAACATTGCTTTACACGGAAAATAACCACTTTACAATTCCTCAAAGGTATCGCGACACGCTCAGTGGAACCATGGCACGCGAAACACACAGCATCTGTTTCACTGTTCGTCTTGTAATGCAACCACCTGATGATGAATGAAAATTTGGTACCGGTAATGGCAAGGAACAATAAAATGTGTCAAACGAAAACGTCTTTAAATTAATGGTTAGCAGTCGTTCTTATAACATACACTATTTGAGTACCCGACGCTGCACAGGTACGTATTCATTCCAATCTTTTTTTAGTCCATCTTCTCCTTGCCCCTCTTTCCATCTCCTCCTCCCGCCACCCTGTTTACACTTCCTTCTGCCCTTCTCCCTTTCCATATGTTCCTCACCCCTCTCTCTGTCCATCTGCTACTCCCTCCCTCTCTGTTCATCTGCTCCTTCCCCCACTCTATCACCTCCTTTCCCCTTCTTAGCTCATCCCCTCTTTCCCTCTCTAAATTCAACTCATCCCCTCTCTCTCTCGCTCTTCTCACCCCCCCCCCACCCTCTCTATCAATCTTCTCATCGTCCCTCTCTCTGTTCATCTCCTCATTCTTCTCTCTCTCTATTCATTTCGCCCTTCCTCCCCTCAGTTCATGTCTTACACCCTACCATCTCTCTAAATCACAAAGTTATCACCCCTACCCCAAGAGCAGGCTGGTGGTTCTTACCCCCACAGTATTTTTTTCTAGATAGTAAGGAATGCGAGTACCGATATTGGTAGAAACTGATTCAAAGGTTTAGGAAGAGCTTTTTGCTTGCGTCCTTGCCAGAGTATGCACATGTCACACATATTTCACATACATTTAACATATTTCACTCATATTTGTACACATATTTCACCTATATCTGTACCGAATTTCACCCTGCAGTTTTTTTTCCACGTCATATGACCTGAACTATGTGTCGTACAATGATATAATTTACGGGTATATTCGATGGTGTTGCGACGTGTGTTGTGAATAGAGTTAGAAGACGTAATAAATCAAAACGACATGCTTAATGCGGCAGTCTTTCATGCATCTCCGTGTTTCTTATGTATATTCTGAATTACGTGTCGTACATTGATACAGCTTTGTAGGTACATTCAATGGCATAAACGAATATAGTCTGTGAAATTTTTTTGTTGCGAGTTAAGTTATTACCAGGTAAGTAACAAATTTAAACGTAATGCTTGATACGGAGGTTTTTCAGGCATCTCAGTTTTTATAACACAAAATCTCCCTGAACTATGTGCCATACAATGGTATAATTTGGTAGGTACATTCAGTGGTATACGTGAATATTGTCTGCAAAATGTGTCGTGAATATAGTCAATAGTGATGAAGTAATAAATCAAAACATCATGTCTGATCCGGCAGTTTTACTGCATGAACAGCCAAAATGTAGTAAGCGATAAATATTTTTTTTCGTTTCATCATTTTGTGCGGCTTGTCAACTAGTAAAAATTTCGTAAAGGTCTGAAATCGTGTGAAATTCGCTGCACGTCACTAAATGCTCTCATTCTCAAATGCTGGATTTTTTTTTTTTTTGATAGGTACATCGTTCTTACTCCCAAAGTGATTCTTTTCAGAGAGTAAGTGATACGTGTACCAATTTTGGTTGAAATCTACCCAGTGGTTTCGGAGACGTGGAACATAAATACATACATAGACATATAGTACAGGGTGATCAGAAACAGTCTGAAAAGCTTGTAAGGGCGTTGAGGGGCGGTTGTGCTGACAAATAATTGTCAAGAAGAAAATTTTTGAATGTTGGTCTCCATAAGGTTCACTTTCTGTGTAGCGACCGTGGAACATAAAATTGTAAAGAATGTAGCAACCAGTCGCGGAAACACAATTGCCGCGCGGGATTAGCCGAGCGGTCTTAGGCGCTGCAGTCATGGACTGTGCGGCTGGTCCCGGCGGAGGTTCGAGTCCTCCCTTGGGCATGGGTGTCTGTGTGTGTTTGTCCTTAGGATAATTTAGGTTAAGTAGTGTGTAAGCTTAGCGGCTGATAACCTTAGCAGTTAAGTCCCATCAGATTTCACACATTTTTTTGAAACACAATTTATTTAACTTGTTGCAAATCGATTTCGACTGATATCAGTCATCATAGGCGCAGTTTTCTAACCGATACATGCCATAAGTAGAAGGACTGTTCTTGGAAGATTTCTATCATGGCATGTATCGGTTAGAAAAATGCACCGATGTTGAGTGACATCAGTCGAAATCGATTTGCAAGAAGATGAATAAATTATGTTTCCGCGACTGGTTACTACATTCTTTATAATTTTAAGAAGAAAATTGCCGATACGATTCATTTACCATCGAAGATAGCAAATTAGGTCGTCGAGAGCGCAAATTCAAACACCTGACCGCGCTAAAATGCAATAATACATAGGTATCTGTGAGCCCGTGAGTTACCACTTGTTCCAATGCCCATTACTATTTAAAATATACCTTTTCTGGAAATGGTACATTGAGCTAGATGAACTAAAAGCTACGTTTGTTCGGCATGAGCAAATCAAAAAAAGAACGCGTTGTGCGACTCTTGCCTCTGGGAGGCTGGTTGAATTTGCTCGTGCGACCACCCGATTGGCTAACTTCGATGCTAAATAATTCGGGAACGAGCAACGCCTCGAATTTTTTTCCTTAACAATTATTTCTCAGCCCTACCTCTCCCGCGGCACACTTACAAGCGTTTCAGACTGTTTCTGGCCTCCGTGTATACGTACACCCATTTTTATAATATTTGTGATTTAAGTTTATTTATCGCCGTGTGCACATTAGGCCAATGAAGGCCAACCAACGACAAAGCCTGAATTCAGCCGAACGTTGGTCGCCAATGCAGTTGCGTTCGGCTTCTCATCCACACCAAACGAAGAGCTTGTGGCCAAGGGATTCGGCTATTTGATATTGCATTTGACCCCGGTAACTTGCCAATGTTACTCCCGTTTTGTTATCGTTATAAAGTAGCATTTTAATTACGAGTACAATTTAATTTCGCCGGCCGATACTGTGAGGGAAGAAGAAGATTTAGCTGTCATCGCAAGTGCAGCATTTATTTTAGTGCAAGAAGCTGGTCATCAGAGAAAGAAGAAGAAGAAACGACGCTAGAGGACGCCTGCTTTTAAGAAGTAGGGAGGAGCGTGGTGAGAACAAATTAATGTCTGACCTGAAAACTGAATTAGAATATGGGCTATTTCATATTTTTTTCCCAAATGAAGGCCAGAGATTTCGAACTTTTATTGAATTGTGTAGGACCTAAAATTTCCAAAAGATAACACCACTTTTAGGAGAAATGTAACTGCAGCAGAAAGTTAATAGTCACTCCCAGTTTTGTTTGTTTTTCTTTATCATTCACGGCGATGTCAATAAAGATACCGTTTTCTTTTCAACACGCGCATATCACTCAGTAATAGCCGAGTTATTTTCCTCCAAGCGTCTAGTCTTTTCAGTTGGTTTTTACAGCCGCGTTTCGCAAGGGACCATTAAAATTCCACACTATACTCGATATTCCACAGTATACTTCAGCATTTTTAATCACAAAAAATACACACTTTTAGAGAGAGAAGGCATTGCCTACAGGGAAAACAGCGACTGCTGAAATTAAAGTTTTTCAAGGCGGCCACAAGTCGCACTCAGTATGTTTTATTGAGTGATTTCGGTCTTTGATTTAATAGCCAACTACTGTACTTTATAAATTCCAGAGTTTCTGATGATGCTCTTGTTAAATAAAAAACATTAAGTGCAACTTGTGTCTATCCTGAAAAATTTTGCAGGGCCGCCCATAGATTTCAAGGGCCTTCAAACTTTCTTAGCTCATGAGTTAAATACCACAAATACTGATTCTTCAGTACATTGTTTTCCAGGTAATTAAATACTGCCTGTATGGAACACTGTGAACAATTTATTTATTTATTCAATGTAGCGTTATATATGAATAATAGTACGCGCAATGTTAATAACAGCTACTAAAAGAAACAAACCTAATATTCACTGAAAAACGTTTATAGCAGAATTCATTATACTGATTTTAAAAGTCTTTTTGAAATTGTCAATGCCAGCTAAACAGTTTCGGGCAACTATAGATAGAACACTGAATCTTCCATTCTTGCATCAGTGAAGCTCATTTTAGAAGCAAGTTCATGTTCTATTGATAACTGTGCTAGCTGACTAAGTTCTATTGGTTTAAAATTATTGCTAAATGATTTTTTGATTAATGTAATTTACTAAATCCTCTCTCAGCTGAAGCAACAGTCATTCGTAGGGTAATGAAAATCCTGAGTTCAAAACGAAGTTTCGGATTGTAAATTTCATTTAGGAGAAGAAATGGAAGTCCTTTGTTTTCTGTTGTCTTTGTCCAGTCTAGAACAGTAGCAGTACTCACTGACTTCAACATTTGTATTTCTTTGATAAGATGATGACTCATGTTATCAGGAAAAGTTCTGATCATTTTCTTAATGTTATCACGATCCATATGAGAAACAATCTTGCTATGATCACGCCGAAAATCTGTTATTGAAACTGTTTGTTCATCAGTTTCATCTGAGAGTATGTCAGGTGTTCCACTACTACCCCAGTCAGATTCATCAATGAAAATCTTCGTCTTCCTTCCTCTCTTTAACGAAAAAATTGTCTCAGTCTCAGTTTCATTAGCCATTTTTTTAGTTCTGCTTAAGCATTGACACCAGAAAGCTCTTACCTCCTTATCTTCCGTAACCGTCAGAGCTTTAATATTTTTCATTTATCAAGAGAAATAACTTTTGACTACAGAATCAAAGTTAGATGGTCTACATTCCAACCATTCAAGAGAATCAGTGTCCCAAACTTGGAGTAGTAATTGGTCAACATTGCCCAAGAAAAGTCGGACAAGCTATAAAATCATTTTGTTGCGTCAATATATTTTCTGTTATCTCAATTTATAAACTAACAAAACCAATGACCGCACGTGCTTGTACGATCGTCCAGCACAGACAGTTCGCCGAAAATTTCCATCTTCAAAAAAATGAGAATTGAATAAAGAGCAAAAATAGATATAAAGACATAATTTTTTTCCATCCTGAGCTAACGAACATTCGACCCGGCATCTGCCCTAGGAGAGGGATCCAAACGCCGAACGCCAACCAACTAGCCACGCTTTGATGTTACCGTACGCAGATCGAACCGTAACCAAGGCCAACCGCTTCGTTGGCTCCCATTTACCGTCCGCACACAATAAGCAGATATCGGAAAACGAAACGGTTGTCTGTCGTTCGTTGGCCTTTGTTGACCTAGTGTATACGTGCGTTTACAAACTTTTCACATTGCTCCTGACCACCCTGTGTACGTATATCGAGTTTTACAAAGTGTATGTGTTCAACTTATTTGACAGAACCACTTAGTGCGATCATACGGGGTATCAAGTGAAATTTTTGACTGGATTGAGGGCTTTTTGGTAGGGAGAACGCAGCATGTTATCTTGGATGGAGTGTCATCGTCAGATGTAGAAGTAACTTCGGATGTGTCCCAGGGAGGTGTACTGGGATCCTTGCTATTCGTGTTGCATTTTAATGACGTTGTTGACAATATTAATAGAAACCTCAGACATGTCGCAGGTGTATGATGAAGTACTATCTGGAAGACGCTGCATAAATATTCAGTCAGTTCTTGATAAAATAAGTGGCGCAAAAATTGGCAACTGGCTTTAAATGTTCGGAAATGTAAGATTGTTCACTTCCCAAAACAAAAACAAAAAAACATAGTATCCTATGACTGTGATATCAGTGAGACACTGTTGGAGTTGGCCAACTCGTACCTGGGTGTAAGACTTTGTAGGGACATGAAATGGAATGATCACATAGGGTCAGTAGTGGGTAAGGCAGGTTGTAGACTTGGTACAATACTGGGGACGTGCAGTCAGTCTACAGAGGAGATTGCTTACGAGTCACTCGTGCGACAGGCTCTAGAATATTGCTAAAATGCGTGGGGCCCTTACCAAATAGGATTAACAGGGGATATTGATCGTATACAGAGAAGGGCAGCACGAATGGTCACGGGTTTGTTTAATCAGTAGGAGAGTGTCACAGAGATACCGAAGAAACTGCACCGGCAGAATCTTACAGATAAACGTGAACTATTCGAAGAAAACAAAATTTCAAGAATCGGCTTTAAATGATTTAGCACAACTCCCTATATATCGCTGACATAAGAATCGTGAGGATAAATTGGAATAATTAAACGACGCACAGATGCATTCGAACATTCTTCCCGCACTCCGTACGTGAGTGGTAGGTGAATAAACCAGATTAACTGATACAATGGGTCGTAGCCTCTGCCATGCGCTTCACGGTGGTTTGCGTAGTAGATGTAGAAGTTTATCTACGAGAAGGTTTTACGTGTGCGCTGTAGGCGAACCGGCAGGCACGCACCTGGTGACGACGACGTCCAGGTCGAGGTAGGTGCCGCCGAACTTGTAGAGCGTGAGGAAGCGCAGCACGTCGGAGGCGTGCGAGCGCGGCCAGCGCGAGGCTCGCAGCGCGCCGCCGCGGTACCAGCCGGCGAGCGGCGTGCCGCGCACGTAGCGCTCCAGGCTGACGCGGCGCAGCCGCACGTTGCCGTAGTGGCGCAGCTGGCGCGCCGCGCGCGACCACGACGCGTTGGCGGCCGCGGGCGCCGCCGCCATCAGCAGGTAGACGGCCAGGTGCGGGTTGGCGCGCGCCGCCGACTCGACGGCGCACGCCTGCCGCGGCGTCAGCGTCACCTCGCCGTCCGTCGCCGACGCGCACGACGTCTCGTGGAAGAAGATGGCGGCTCCCGCGTGCTCGGCGGGCTCCGCGCCCACGTCGGGCAGCGCCCACGAATCGTCCGCCGTCGGGGAGACGGAGCCGGGGGCGGCGTCGTCGGAGGCGGCGCCGCCGCGCTCGTAGCACGCGATGCCGTCGGCGGAGGCGCCGACGCCCGTGACGTCGGAGAAGGCGGCGCCCGCGCCGGCCAGCACGGAGCGCAGGAAGGCGTCGTCGGCGGCGGCGGCCCACAGCGTGAGCAGCAGCGCGGCGGCGGCCGCCAGCGCCAGCCCGGCCGCCAGCGTGGAGCGGCGCGCCAGCAGGCACGGCGCCCGCATCTCGCGAAGCAGCGCACCCACCCGCGTCCGCGTACGCGGCGCTACTGACCGCCACCTCGCCGGCGAGGGTCCTCTCCGGCCCAGTGCGCATGCGCGCCGCGCACGCGCCCCGCCACCTGACCCCGTGCTTAACAGCTGACTGCCACTTCCCCTGCCGCGGCGACAACCTTTCGCGACGACTACCTTTTGCTTCCGAAACGCCCGCGTGATCGGCTGTCTGGCTTCCGGCACAGAGTGCTTCCGGCCATCCATACGGGTCTGCAAGGGGGTGATTTCACCCAGAATTCGGTCTTCTACACTACTGGCCATTAAAATTGCTACATCAAGAAGAAATGCAGATGATAAACGGGTATTCATTGGACAAACATATTATACTAGAACTGACATGTTTGGTTTTGCCAATGAGGTTATCAGCGTATATTGGTTCATTAACGTGGTGAAAGTAGTTGATGTTTCTACACAGTATATGATGCATGGGTAAAATCAGTGCGTGAGTAAGCATTTATCATTTAATTAATGAAAGGTACATTTGCCGTTTCACAGCAGCTCTCTTTATTCTAAAAATGGTGAAAATCAATGCATTCTGGCAATATATTCAGATAATCAGTTTTGGTACTGGAAACTTCAATGCTCTTTAAAAACCTGTCCAGTGGATTTAAGAAAGGAAGTAACAAGGTTTCTGCTGGCAGTTTTATTTCTGATTGAGTGTAGTTTTTAACAAAAGGATATCAGCTATAGGGCTACTACAATGTCGTTTAATGCAGTTGTTCGATACCTACCGGTAGCCCCAAAATTCGGTAGAGAACGGGTTTAATATTTCGTAGTACTTGGAACGCAAGAGTGAAAATATTAGCCTTTAAATTAATCTATACGGCATCGTCAATAACATCCAACGTTTCATATAAAAACTTTGTAATCGTAGTTTCAGAAGGTTGTGTAGGCCTACATATTGGAAAGATGTAAACGCCAGATTTTAAATATTCAGGTGTCACTTCTAGTTTTACTCGAGCCAAAATGGACCTTTAATTTGAGAAGGGGATTTTGTGGTAAAACTCGAATCACACCTCGAGTAGCATTTGAAAAGCAAGATTACAAACACTCTGTTCTGCTGAATTAATCTCCAGCTGTGCAGACGTACGCCAATTAATCTTTAATATTGTCATCCAGCATACGTGCGAAAGACAAACATGATGTTTATAATAAGATACTCTGAATACATAAAGCACTGAAAAGTGGAAACACATTACACCACATTCGCAAACCACTTCATGTAACAGAATCACCACCCTGCTCGCGTAGAAACGCCAGTAAGCAGTAATAATAATTTGCAGCAGTTAATGTCCACCTACCACAACTCAAAAAAGATGCACGACAGTAACTTAAAGCGGTAAGATAGGCCATCCTTCTCACTTGAACAAATTATTTTTTGAATATATAATTTACACCTAAAATTACCGATAAAGGTCTTGCCTACTTGTGGTTTTCAATAAACCTGCTAATTTGGTTCGTTGATTTAGATCTATATCACGACAACGATATTTCTCGTCCTCAGAATGCCACAAACTCCTTCTTTGACTAAACTTACGTTTCTCTCAGTCCATATTTCATGTTATTTCGGCCGATATGACCGAAGAAAACAAACTGATTTGAATTTCACCGATTGTCATCCGATATTTGTACGTTCGGGCGATGAGATCGGCTGCATTGTGATGGAGTACATAGTGGCGTACCGATTTTAAAAAATCGACTATCTTCGACCGATGTCGGTTATCGCGGAATCCGCCGATATCGGTTCCACTGTGACCGCAGCCTTACGGTTCCCAACCTTTTCTCGGTCTGCCAGGATCTCTTTTGGTTTAATGTCCTTTATCTGACGTGGAAGCCCCTCTGGATCCATTACTTGTAGATCTTCCTTCCATTTATTTTTGTTTTCATCTAGCTTTACTTTCATACTCCAAATTTTGAACTCCTTTAGAATATCTTCATTTCGTATTTTGTCTACCCCTTTACATCCCTTCACCGCTCTAAGCAATCTCTTTTCTATTCCCTGTATTTGATTTTCTTGTTTTATATCAATACCCGCGATTCACTTCCATTTAATAGGGTTCGCAATGCGACTTTCGTAAAATTTCAGTCGTGTTTTTCTCCATGTCTTATTCTTTAAAGTCCTGTTAACTGTTTCACAAATCTATTCAAATTAATATCGATGTCTTCTTCGTATTCATATGGTATTGGTGGGCTGAAAAGTAATGCTTCCGAATTTTTTATGCGGAAATTCTTAAAGCTTTTTAAATAAGTTAAACGTTATCGACATTCTACATCTTTATTCTGCATGTCTATAAATTTATTTCTCAACATATTCACCCTGTTGACCATCACATTTCTCTCAACGACAGACCGGTGTGCTGGTACCGTCATTGTAAAATGCTTGTCTTTGTTGAAGGTGCGACAGCCTCAGCTCTGCTTGCACCATTTCATAAGCATGAAAGTTAAGTCCTCGAAGGTATTCTTTAAGTTTTCGAAACACATGAAATCTGATGCGGTGAAGTCGCATGGAAGATGATTAGTGACAATGAACCCAAGACGTCGGACTGCTGCAAATGTTGCATCGCTTTGTATAGTCTGGTATTGACATGCTGAAGGAGAGGCTGCTTCACGTTTGAACGAACTCTTCAAATTTTAGATTCGATTACAGCACACTGTTTCTCACGCACCGACAATTTAGTTACTCACCGCCATGTTGTTCGCCCCGATAGCTGAGTGGCCAGCTTGACGGATTGCCGTCTTACGGGCCCGGGTTTGATTCCCGGCTGGGTCGGGGATTTTCTGCGCTCAGGCACAGGGTGTTGTGTTGCCTTCATCATCATTTCATCCCCATCCGGCGCGCAGGGAGCCCAATGTTGCGCCGAATGTAATAAGACCTACACCAAGGTGGCCGAATGACACCAAACGTTCATTTCCATCTTACCGCCATGTTATACGCTACAATTCAGTACACACTAGCGGCAGAGTGCTGCAAATATGCAGACATGGAGAATAACGATGTAGAGTGTAAATAACGTTTGTTTTATTTAAAAGCTTTGAGTTCTTACATAAAAAATCGGGGCATTACTTTTCAGCACGCCCTTGTATATCGAAGATAGTTAAAATATTTTACATGTTCCGTTGTTTTCCCAATAATTATGTAGTTCTCACTGAGTAGTTTCCAAAAAATGCCGTTGACTTAGGTTTACTAAAAGAAATTTTTTTCACATATTTTATTTAGTTAGCAAATTCCTTTTTTAAACCATATTCCCTTCAGAAAATCAGTATGAAATCATCAGCACATATGAGTGATTTTAGCTTTATCGAATTATTTAGTACTACCTCAGTGTTTATATTAGATTTCATGTGCGAACTGCATCATCAGTGTCAATACTGAACAGCATAGGGAGTAAACAACGGCCTTGTCACATCCCTTAATTTTAATTATTTGCATCGGTCGTGGTATAAATATCTTCTGTATCTACGATTACTGAACTTTCTTCACACAGACGTTTGATAGATGATTAAAGCTATTGATGGTAACCTCTGTGCTTCATTATTCCCTATAACTTTTCTCTGATCAAACTGTCGAAAGGCTCCTCAAAATCTACAAAGGCAATACACGTCTATTTGTTACAGCCTCTGCTTTTCAAAAAAACTATCCGAAAGTAAAAACTGCATCAGTCGTTGAGCATCCGTTTCTAAATTCGACCCGTTCTTCCACAAATAAACATTCTGCTGTCGTTTTCAGTCTTGTGTTTAAAATTCTTGCATAAAATTTGTATGCTGTGTCAAGTAAGCTACGGAATGTAGCTTTCGCATTGTCCCGTCCTTCCTTATTTTTCGTTATTACTTTTGCTTTATTCCAATTTCACGACATGTCTGTATGCTTCCGGCATATGTTGAACAAATATAACAATTTCAGGCGTAATTGTAATCCTCAACATTTAATTATCTCTGGATTAACTGCATGTAGACCTGTTGCGTTTCGACTTTTTTTGTTCTTCAAGGTTGTTGTAAATTCTCTTATTGTTTTATCATCTGGTCCTTTTGCTTCCATTTCCGGATGTTTTCCTTTCTTCTATTCCCTGTTAGCATCATACCATAGGCTTTTATAGTGCTTAGCCCACTATACTTTCGTAATTTTGTTCAAATGAAATGTATTCTTTTCTGTTTTATTAAATGTTTTCATAGTTTTATATGATATCTGTTGATGCCCATGAATATCATGTGCACAGTGTTATTATTCATTATAGAATTCTGATACACTTCTAGAACTGAGTGAATGACCATCAATTCTCTGTGATATAATAAGTTCTTTGTCCAATTTAATAAAATGTATTTCTTGTGACGTGACACTGACCAAATCATTTATATAAAAAAGGGCAATTTTAGAGACTTGTTCGCCCCTCCTCCTCATGGATAAAATTTCTGCGGACGGCCATGCATCCACCGAACCTCTCCCCCAAACATTCACGCTAAACCTCTCGCCGCGGCTATGCGTACTTCGCGCTGCCCAACTAACTCGTTCAGCACCCGCGGTGTTGAACAACGATTGTGATTTATCGCCAGTTGACAAGTGCCGAACGAGACTTGTTCTAATTAGTAATGACATCACTGGGCTCTACTCGACGCAAATGGTCAGCTGATGACTAAATCAATGAAAAATGAAAAGCAACAGTACAAATCGCTATTTATTTTTGTTCTCTTTCATGTAACCGGTTTCGGTTACAATAACAATCATCAGAGTAAGGTGTGAAGTGGTATAAGGACCCGGTCAGGTGTCCAGTTGGTAACAAGGTACCCTACGGTATTACACAGCAGCGCCGGGCACCGGCTCTATATGTCATCTCGTATCTTGATCAGATGATGGTTTTTATAACTGGTCACCTCCAGCAGAACAGCATAAATCGCTTTTTGGAATGCTACTGTTTCTTTTTGTATCTAGTACACGCGCTGAAATTCTAACATGGTACCAACATTACTTTAGAAGGAATTAGTTTCATATGAGAGGAAGAAGAAACACAGAGCAAGCCTCGAGGCGTTTGAGCAGTGGGCGGGAAAAATAAGTTGGATGGGTGCCGAGGTACTGAGAAGAGTGTGGTAAAAAGAATGAAAGGAATTAAATAGGACTAATAAAAGCAGGGGCACAGTCTTAGATGAGTACACGGAAGGGAAGGAGAGACGAGGGAGAATAAACAGACAGAAAGAGTTATTATTGGATCATTAAACGATTGCATAAGAGTTCCTGGAAGCAGTCACATCCATTAAATATCTGGAAGTTCGCATAGGAAGCCGTTTAAAGTGGAACGACATCACATAACTAACCGCAAACAAGGTTGATGCCAGAGTCAAGATTCGTTGGAAGAGCCCTCAGATAGTGCAGTCCACTCACAAAGGAAGTAGCTTACAAACCCCTCTTACGACCAATACATGAATATTGCTCGTCAATCTGGAATCTATACCAGGTAGGACTGGTAGAAGAAGTAAAGAAGATCCAAAGAAAGGCAGTACGTTTCGTCACAGATTCATCTAGTGAGCACGAAAGCGCCATGGAGATGCATATCAAACTCCAATTGCAGACGCTACAAGAGAGGTTACGTTCCTAGAAGAGTCAACCAAGATATTGCTTCCTCCTGCGTATATATCGCGAAAACATCACGAAGATAAAATTAGAAAGATTCCAGTTCACAAGGGAGCTTGCCAACAACCGTTCTTCCCGCGAACCATCCGTGAATCGAACAGGAAAAAGGAGTGACAGTGGTGCAAAAAGTACCTTCCGCCATGCGCCATAAGTAAATGTAATCCAAATGTAGACGTAGAAGATAGTCCAGATCCTACAAGATGTCCTGCACGGTACTGCATGCTGTAACGGAACGGAGCAAAAAAAATAAGGAGATAGCCGGTGTCAGGTTTTGTGGTTGCGATGAACATTGGTGTGAGGGCAGTTAATGGAGTGTAAAGACGCCAGCCAGGCTTGACGGGAGTCTGGAGTGAAACAATAGCCCTTTGTAAAAACGTGGGTGGAATGCGACACGGCGAATTCCGAACTGCTGCCAGGCAAAACAAGCCGTTGCCCGCTGCACAAGG
This sequence comes from Schistocerca cancellata, assembly GCF_023864275.1. Lineage (NCBI taxonomy): Eukaryota > Metazoa > Arthropoda > Insecta > Orthoptera > Acrididae > Schistocerca > Schistocerca cancellata. The sequence continues at coordinate 388,038,916 of NC_064627.1, read as the reverse complement.
CTACAACGCGTCCAGCCTGGCACGCCTTGAAAAACAGTGGAGTCCACCAAAATGTGGAGTTGACGAATTGGAGCCCTGTGTTTAAATTGTGTATGTCCTCTTTACCATGAAAAACAATCCATGTGTTCAACATACACTCTATGAAGAGGGGGAACAAACAACGAAGGAGTTTTTCCGAATGGGACGGATATCGGTTAATGTGATCTAAATGTACAGACAAACAAATGATTACAGTTCCAGAATAATTGGATGATTTATTCAGGAGGAAGAGGTTCACAAACTGAGCAAATCAATAATGTGTTGGTTCACTCTGGTCCCTATACAACCAGTTATCCGGCTTTGCATAGACTGAAAGTTGGTGGATGTCTTTCTGAGAGTGATTGTGCCAAATTCTGTCCAACTGGCGCGTTAAATCGTCAAAATCCCGAGGTAGTTGGAAGGCCGTGCCCTAACTACTCCAAACTTTCGCAATTGGGGAGGGACCTGGTGACCTTCCTGGCCAAGGTAGCCATGAAGACAAGCCGTAGAAATACTCGCCGTGTGCGGGCCGGCATTATCTTGCTGAAATGTAAACCCAGGATAGCTTGTCAACAAACGAGGTGTAGAATATCGTCGACGTACCACTCTGTTGTAAGGGTGCAGTGGATGACAACCAAACGGGGGTTTCTGTGCTATGAAAAGAAATGGCACTGCAGACCAGCACTCCTGGTTGTCCAGCTGTATGGCGGGCAATAGTCGATTTGGTAATCCATCGTTGTCTGGAGCGTCTTCAGACACGTCTTCGCTGGTCATCTGGGCTTAGATCGTAGACAGACATATCAGTGAAGACAATTCTATTCCAGTCATGAGATTTCAGGCCGAAATTACGTTGAGATTACTTTTTTCACGCAGCACGTTGCACGTTGCCAAACATATTTTATATTACTACAGGTAAGTCGATTACATTCTGTTATTGTATAAAGATGGAAACGATTGCCTGCAGGAGATCCTTAAAACTTTCAATGCCCATCATTCTAACAAAGCTTTCACACACGAAGTTGAAGAGAATTGCAAGATTAATTTTTTAGATGTTTTAATCAGTAACGATGACAGGCATAAGTTTGACATTTAGAGAAAGCCGATCACTTCAATTAGTGCACAGAGAAAAATATAAGATGGCTTTCTTTTACAGTATGATTAGTAGAATGATTAAAATCGCACTAGAAGAAAATAGATGACCTGAAGGATATAACTGTCAAAGACAGGTTTCAAACAAGCGTGATCGACTACGAGTACATGAAAGTCATGAAGAGAAAATCAAACTTGTTAAACAATATTACGCTTCACTGGGTTACTAAAAAGAAAAAAAAGATTTTTGAAGTATGAGCTATCAAGGCGGATTGGATAGCTCAAATACTCCGGAAGGCAGACGTTTGTGTCGGATTCCGAAGCAGTAACACCTTGGCTAGAGTACTGACTAATTCAATCAAACAATCTGATATTTATTCAAACTCTGGAGTATATAAACAAAGTACAATAAATGCGATTTCTTAAGGAGCCAGGAAGGATACTTAACGATCAGACTGAATCGAAAAATAATTGAGTACTTTAGGAAGGCCCTTAGATGAGGCATACTAATCTTTTATCTTGACTATCCCTCAGGGTGGTAAACTAAATGATCATCCCCTCTGCCATACATATTCCCCCCCCCCCACCCTGGAATCTCTACCCCTCTCTTTGCCGTCCCACTTTTCCCCCTGTTTCTCTCTCTCCTCTCACTATTCTGTAATAGGACATTTTCTGTGTCGGTTCATATACAGGTCCTTTCTATTTCGATGTACTGCCTGTACACATATTATTTACATTACACCACCATAATAGTATTCGTTTTCAGGTTGCTTTTACTTATGACTTTTCCTGATGGCGCTTATACTTTCTGGTTATTCTGTTTTAAATAGCTAACGTAGTAGATCTTTCGCCATTGGATACGGTGTTTATCTTCTACCAAGGGAGACTCCACATCGCATGCCCCCCCTTCCCTCTCCCCCTCGTAAAATGGCCCAGTGGATAGCCTGTAGAAAACTGAACACAGATCATTACCATCCCGAGTAGATGTTTATATGCCGTGACGTATTTAATATATATGGATTTTATGTCTGTGCGTTCGTGGTTATGTAGCTGAGATTGCGCGGCGACATGATACACGGTTAAACGTTTCTTACTGTGGAAAGTAAACTGCTGCATATGTGTTTTTTTTCTATTTATGTATGATGCTGTTCCATAATATGCTTGTTTCTTCTCAGATATAATGGGTGTACTTTACACGCATTATTTTAGCTGCGTCTACGGCGTGGTTTGCAGCTACATATAAGTGTTATCGATAGATAATTCGGTCCCTTTACTTTATAAGATATTTCTGGTGTTTCTGTTATTTCTGAGATGTTTTGATTGGAGGATTTTTACCCTGTACCACGTCTGTCTGCTACTTTGTAATGTTGAGCATTGTATATGACTGTTCGATTTCGATGTTGTGTAGCACACACAAGCAATACTGACGCAACTGAGATGCTGTGTTATTTGTTTTTGTGCATTTGGTTTCCTTAACCAGATGTTAAGATGCAAGTATGTTCTTGCGCTCGTATAGAATTTGTATGCGATCAGGATTATCTTTTTCTGACACCACACACTGCATTCGCCATAAAGCTTTGTGTGGTATACACTGAATACTCTATTTTCTTTTAGATGGGGCTTACGTAGAATTTTATAACTCTATCTCCTAATGGTTACTCACACATTAATTTTTGTGATTCGCTGCTTTTATTGGTCCAGATTTTAGAATGATGGTTTTATTTTATTCACATCTTATTATTCCTTTTACTAACTAATATATTGGGAACCTACACATATTGCTGTAGCGGTGTAGTACTACTTTTAAATTCTGCCAGTTTGTAACGTTTAGTTGTTGGCTTCTTAATATAATTATGTATAATGATAATGGGTAATTCATATGAAGTTTGTTACCCATAATTTTATTCGCCCTCAAGTGTTCTCATTGCTTGTGTTATGTCGTTCATAGGGCCTGGTGACGGCATAATAAAATTCCGAAACCGGTGGCTTCTGGAATAAATCAGAGATGAAAATGTAGCTGTTGATTTATTGCTGGTTATACTCTGTCGGCTGTCGTCCCTCATAGTAAGGATGGATGAAATGAAATTAGATTGTAACATATTTTTCTCTACAAAACAGCCAGGCTGTCCTGAACTTCTGAAAAACACCGAGAAAAACCACTGCAACACAGCACCTACACTGATCAACCATAACATTATGACCACCTATCTAATAGCCGGTATGTCCATCTTTAGCAAAGATAACGGCAGCGACACGTCGTGACATGAAAGCAATGAGGCCTTGGTAGTCGCTGGCGGAAGTTGGCACCACATCTGCGGACACAACTCACCTAATTCCCGTAAACTCTCGGAAGGAGGGCGATGAGCTCTGACGTCACGTTACAATCACAGCCCAGATGTGTTTGATGGGATTCACATCTGGTGAGCTGAGGGGCCAGCACATCAATTGGAACTCGCGATTGTGTTCCTCTAACCACTCCATTACGCTCCTGGTCTTGTGACATGGAGCGTTATCTTGTTGAAAAATACCACAGTCGTTGGGAAACAAGATCGTCATGAAGGAATGTACGCCGTCTGCAACCAGTGTACGGTACTTCTTGGCCGTTATGGTGCCTTGCACGAGTTCCATTGGACTCTTGGATACCCAGAGTAATGTTCCCCAGAGCATAATGGAGCCGCCACCAGCTTATCTCCGTTCCACAGTACAGGTGTCGAGGAGCTATTCACCTGGAAGACGACGGATTCGTGCCCTCCAATCACCATGATGAAGAAGGTATCGGGATTAATCATACCATGCACCGCTCTGCCACTGCGCCAACATCCAGTGTCGATGGTCACGTGCTCGTTTCAGTCGTAGTTGCCGATATCGTGGTGTTAACATTGGCATGAGCATGAGTCGTCAGCTGCGGAGGTCCATCGTGAGGAGTGTTCGGTGCACAGTGTGCAGACAAACTTGCACTTTGCCCAGCATTTAAGTCTTATGTTAGCTCCGCCACAGTTCGCCACCTGCCCTGTTTTACCAGACTGCTCAGCCCATAACGTCAGATATCTGTAATGAGGAGTGGCCGCCCAACCCACGACATCTGAACGTGGTTTCACCTTAGTTACCCCACCTGTTGAAGACACTCACCACAGCACCCGGCAAGTCGTACAGTTTCCGAAATGCTCGTACCGAGTTCCGAGTCATCGCAGTCTGCCCTCGGTCAAACTTGGATAGATCGCCGCGCGGGATAGCCGCGCGGTCTAGGGCGCCTTGCCACGGCCCGCGCGGCTCTCCCCGTCGGAGGTTCCAGTCCTCTCTCGGGTATGGGTGTGTGTGTTGTCCTTAGCGTAAGTTAATTTAAGTTAGATTAAGTAGTGTGTAAACCTAGGAACCGATGTCCTCAGCAGTTTGCTGCAATAGGAACTTACCACAGATTTCCAAAAAGGGAGTGTACCTTCCGCATTCTACATACGTACAGCACGCTCAATGATACTACATGCACCGTACACGTGTCTGACTAGCAGCCATTCCTCGCCAGGTGACACTGCTATCTCCTGGACAGGTTTATTTCGACAGTAAGTCGGTGGTTGTAATGTTCTGGCCGACCAGTGTAAGCTGCAGGTCCATGTGGGTTTCAGGCTGACTGCACTAACGGTAGGAGATACGTTTTTCTGTAGTGAATCAACCCAACAACATGTGACCAACCACTAGCTTTGGGTGCTATTTAAAAGTTCAAAGGAAACAGTGGACTGTCCAGGGAGGCTGTAACCTTTACAGCCAACGTAAATGTGTTTGAGCCGTGGCGCCATTGAATTATTAGACTGTTCTGTCTGGCGCCACTGGCTCAGGTGCAGTATCGATTAACCCTCTTGCAGCCCCATTGCCAATATCTAAGAGGACGAGTTGATATATGTGGGTTGTGTCCTTAGAAGGCCTTTGATTGCCGATATATATACGGGGTTCGCTGGTCCGAGAGGAGGCACCAAGTTTGGGGATTGGCGGTAGCGTCGCGACAAAAGATGCACACGAGGTCCGAGCGGCCGAAGCCACGAGCTGCGCAAGGAGGGCCTGCGCACAGCGAAGATACCGGAGTATTTCACCGGTGTCAGTGTCGGCTACAAGCAGCAGGCCGACATCCTGTCTGTTGGTTGGCAACATCCGTGTCGGACGACCGCTCGTGGCCTGGCTGCCCTCTTCTACCTGGCTTTCATAGGCACCACTCAGTAACCGCTGCGACGCACTGTGGATCAAATGGTTCAAATGGCTCTGAGCACTATGGGACTTAACATCTGTGGTCATCAGTCCCCTAGAACTTAGAACTACTTAAACCTAACTAACCTAAGGACATCACACACATCCATGCCCGAAGCAGGATTCGAACCTGTGTCCGTAGCGGTCGCGCGGTTCCAGACTGAAGCGCCTAGAATCGCTCGGCCACTCCGGCCGGTCGCACTGTGGATCCATGGAACTGCTTTCTGATAAAGGGGGGTAACATTCTATAATCCTCATGGTGATTTGCGTCATCGCCTAGCTGCCTTCCTTATTATTTTCTGGTTTCTACCCGACCCTCAGAGTTTTACACGGTCGGCTCTTTGGTCGTAAATATAGGCCGTAGTATTGTACTCAGACACTCGTTGTCATTTAAAATTTTGTCCCGTTATTATATTGCCTTTCCTTTCTGGTTTGTACCCGATCATTAATGTTCTAATGAATCAGCTCCTGGTCGTAAGTACAGCCGGAACAGTTGTAGTAAGGCACAGGCTGCCGTTAAACAAAAGAGGCACCTTGTGGATAGATTTGGATGTTAACTGGTTCAATTTTTTGATTGAAACTACATTTTCAGTCATTAGATATAATCTGAACAACCTGTTGTACTAAGCTGCACGTTCCAGTGTTTGAAAGACCGGGTCATTATTGGTGTATTTTAGCTGCATCTTGTGGTTCCGCCGGGTGAGTTTTCTTGTAATAAGCGATCACAAGTAATTTTTTAAGATGTTCCTTCAGAGCGGTCTTAATAACTGACAATCGGTTTAACTTTGAAAATATTAACAGCCAACTGTCACCATGGTTTTGTTGACTAAAATTTGTCAAAAGGGACGGGGTTGGGATCCAATGGCACCTTGGTTGTCGATTGAAATTAAGAAGTTGGTTGCTTTGAAGTAAGCATTATAATTGTCATACTTTTTCCTAATATGTTTAATCTTTAAGCACAGGTGCACATCTTAACCCCGAACCTTTCGACATACGGTTTTCAAATTATCAGTTACGTCATCTGTTTTGAGTAATTGAATCACCTTTGTCATCAATGGTGCTTATATAGTTTTCATGTGTTGCAGAAGGGCGTTTAATAAAAGAGACTGTGTCCAGAGAGACAGTAAACACCGCTGTTTGACCCGGTAACGGGCGGGCTACAGGTCCGGCCGTCTTGTAAATTTTGCAAAGTTGCTCAGTTTGTAAAAAAATAAAGGTTATGGTTGTATATTGTTAAATAAACAGGTTGTGTGAAAAGAAATTTATATTGGTGGGTCCTCCCTTCCACGTTTTCCTTAATTCCAGTAAGTACCATGTCTCAGTGTTCTTTTCGATCGCTTTTAGGAGGCTTCTCAGACCCACGAATCGAAGAAGCAATGATGGCAATAAAACATAGGTTCAAGAGTGGCACCAAAATTCAATATGAAAAGATATCAGTATTAAGACTGACTAACGACATTGCTGTCCTCAGTGAAAGTGAACTGCAGGATCTGTTAAATGGAATGAACAGTCTAATGCAGGGCTTCCCAACGTGTGGTCCGCGGACCCCTTAGGGGTCCGCCAGCTCTTTCTAGGGGGTCCGCCGCCACATTTCACCAAATCGTGTAAAATAATGAGTAAAATTATTGAATAAAAATGTTAAAGTCAAATTCATCACTATATTTTTTTATGTGTGAAAAACATGAGTACTTCTACTTCAGGTCGTATCCCCAAGCAGCCTTTGCGGTTCCTAAGTGAGAACGCATACACAGTTTAGTGCCGGAGAATGCGGCTTCTCTGACCGACTGTTTCGCAACAATACGGGGGTCGTTTGTGCGCCAGCTCACGGCGCTAGATGCGCTGAAATGTTTTACGCATGCGCGGAGCGAGCTTTGTCGACCAATCACAGCGCTCGCTGGCACGTATGCGGCCCCAGGCTTCGTTAAATGTTAAACTTGCTTTGTCAGTGCACTACCTATTTTATAAGTCGATTTTTGACCAGTTTATTACTTCTAACGTGGATCGGTGGCTGAAGTCAGGATCATTGAAGAAGGGTGCAGTTTCTCCATCATCTTCACAACAAGGGAAGTTTCCAGTTGAAATGAATGGGGAAGGAGGACGACCAAAGGAAGACTCTACATACATTTGAACATTTTTCTTCGGATTTCACGAAAAACCACACACACACACACACACACACACACACACACACAAGACTGTTACGAAATATGCATGATCCTTACACAACAGTAGCCAAACAGTGGAAGTGAACAGACCATAAGCGGCAGCTTGTCAACAGCGAACAGTTTGGACGCGACGTTGATTGCTCTTGGAGGAAGACGGCTCCATCGTGTGAAATTTCAATTACCAAGTAATTTTAATCAGGCTACAGTGTGTTGAACAGAGGGAGTAAATCCACTAGCAAGTGTCTGGATACAGTGGGAATTCAAATTGGATCGTTAATTTCAAGTTGTTTTCATTCATCTCTAAACCAAAGACTATTGATACTTGGGGGGGGGGGGGTTCATTGGGAACACGGCACTTGCATTAAGAAGCTTTCAGTTCCCATGGGTTCTCTCTGAAATTTAGTGTGTTCTTGACTGACTAGGGGTCCGCCATGGATTTTCGACTGAGGAAGGTGTCCGCCAGCTGAAAAGGTTGGGAAGCCCTGGTCTAATGAGTACAGAATATGGATTGAGAGTAAACTGAAAAAAAAACCGAAAGTAATAAGAAGTAGCAAATATGGGAACACCAAGAAACATAACATCGCCATTGGCAATCACGAAGTATGTGAAGTTAATGAATTCTGTTATCTAGGTAGCAAAATAACCCATGACGGATGGAGTAAGGAGGATATCAAAAGCAGACTAGCGCTGGCAAAAGGAGAATTTGTAGCCAAGAGGAGTCTGCTAGTATCAAACATAGGTCTTAATTTGAGAAAGAAATTAATGAGAATGTACGTTTCGAGCACAGCATTGTATGGGAGTGAGACATGGATTGTGCGAAAACCAAAACAGAAGAGAATAGAAGCATTTGAGATGTGGTGCTACAGAAGAATGCTGAAAATTACTTTATCTGATGAGATAGGGAATGAGGAGTTTCTCCGCAGAATCGGCGTGGAAATGAATAGATGGAAAACACTGACAAGAAGAAAGGACAGAATGATATTACATATGTCAAGCCATCAGGGAATAACTTCCGTGGTACTAGAGGGAGCTGTAGAGGGCAAAAACTGCAGAGGAAGGCAGAGATTGGGACACATCTAGCAAATAGTTGAGGACGTAACGCAAAATGACTTCTTAGTGAAAGCACTAGAACCTGTCCCTAGAGCCGGCCCATAGTGCTCAGAGCCATTTGAACCATTTGAACCTGTCCTTGGAGGTCCCGGGTTTCTGGGGTATCTTCCTCGTTCCTGTCCTTCCACGATGGTCTCAAGTAGCGGGGATTACTGGCTGCCAGCGCTTAAAGGTGGCCGGGACCACGACCTTGCCTCCATTCCTCTCCAGTGCTACGGCGAATAATGGTTGTAATCTACCTGTGGTCAGGCCAATACCCCGGTCACGGGGTTGTGCCACAGACTTCAACTTTTAAGCACACATTATTCAGTTCAAATATCTATTAAGAAACAAAGGAAAAGTTCGGATATCTATTAAGACATAAAGGAATTACAGACATTGGTCGCAAGCGGACATTGATTGAAATCAATGGAGGAGTTGAAAATTTGTGCTGGACCGGGATTCAAAGCCGGATCTTCTACTTAATGGGCAGGTGCTTTCACCCCCAAGCCATCTGGACACTGCACGGTCAAGCCTAGCATGCCTCCTCTCAAACCCAAATTCTCAACTCATCCACACACTTCTAATGTACTGGCCCTGACCCATTATCGACATTACACGCGACATTTCGCCGATTCCATTAAAAGTTCGAGCCTGGTATGCATCCTTGCTGAAGAAATCATTGGCCGTCTCGTCTTAATTATCCATGGTCGCAGGAAAATACTCACGCAACAGCGAAAACTAATTTCCAAGTTCGTTTTTCGATCAGGGTTTGGATGCATCATGATCGGTAAATCAGTCATTTCAGAAAAGCGAATGACGGGACAGAATTACTTGCATTTTTTTAAGAAATCGTTTGTCGAACACCTTGGCGACGTTCCTTTGGTCACGCCGACTGCAATGTACTTCTAGTGTGACGGAACCCCTCCAGATTTTACCACACGTTTTGGAAAAATTCTCAACTGCGCTTGCCCTAATCGCTGGATTGGTAGTGGTAGTACAATTAACTGGCCGTCAGACCTTACGCCATTAGGTTTTTGTGTATGGTGTTGGTTGAATTCTGAGGTGTACAAACTTAAGGTGAATACGCGAGATGAACTGCTTGGTCGCAACTTGGACGCTGCTGCCGTCATTAAGGAACGTGCAGAGGCCCTCAGACAAGCAACACATTTTCTCCCAAAAGTGAGCAAATGGACTGAAGTTGTCGGTAGGAGTTGATGGTGGGATATTCGAACATTTAATGTGAACTGTAAAATAACTGCAGCGTGACTTGCCCAATAATGCTTACAGGTGAACGTGTTGGAAATACGATTGTTTCAATTGATACTATGTAAAATACGTTTGGTAATGCTTACTAACTGCTGTACATGTGTAAATCCGACAACCTGTTGAATTATACGGAAAACAAATAACTAAATACATTAAACGTGTTCTGGCTCGGAAATCATTCAGAATGAGACAACCAGTGGTGAGCTAAAACATCATGACCGCTTGCTTAATAACTTGTTTGTCTCTCTTTGGAACGAAATACATCACTGATTCTGCGTATCATGTATCCTACAGTTTGTTGGTAGGTATGTGGCATTAGATGTCTACGCACAGGTCATGTAATTCGCGTAAATAACTGGCAGCTGATTTGCGTGCGCGGTGATGGCCCCTAATAGAATCCCAGAGGTTCCATAGGATTTACATCAGGCGAATTTGGTCGCCGAGACATCAACGTGAGTTCAATATAATGCTCCTCAAATCACTGTAGCGCGGTTATGGCTTCGAAACACGGAAGACGGACAATAATACTGCTCAAAAATGACATGGCCGTCGAGGAAGACATCTACATCTACATTTATACTCCGCAAGCCACCCCAGCCGTGTGTGGCGGAGGGCACTTTAAGTGCCACTGTCATTACCTCCCTTTCCTGTTCCAGTCGCGTATGGTTCGCGGGAAGAACGACTACCGGAAAGCCCCTGTGCGCGCTCGAATCTAATTTTACATTCGTGATCTCCTCGGGAGGTATAAGTAGGGAGAAGCAATATATTCGATACCTCATTCAGAAACTCACCCTCTCGAAACCTGGACAGCAAACTACACCGCGATGCAGAGCGCCTCTCTTGCAGAGTCTGCCACTTGAGTTTGCTAAACATCTCCGTAACGCTATCACGCTTACCAAATAACCCTGTGACATCAAGGATGAAGTGATGCAGGTGGTTTGAAATTGTCAGCCTGTCTTCGATTACTACCGCATGTCCCATGCAAGCTCAGGAGAATATCTTCCATAGCATAATAATGCTCCCACCAGCCTGTGTCCTTTGCGCGATGCACGTTTCGAGATCCATTCACTTCAATGACGGCGTTTGTGGAGACGATCATCGACCTAGCGTAGCAAAAATGTGGATTGCCCGAAGAACCGATTCGTTTCCATTGATCGAAGGTCGAATCCCGATGGTTCCGTGCCCACTGCAATCGTAACTGACGGTGTCGTTGGGTCAACATGTGAACATGGAGGGGTGGTCTGCTGCACAGTTCCATGTTCAGCAATGTACGATGAACGATGTGCTCTGAAACACTTGTGCGTGCAGCATCTTTGTGCTCTTTTGGCACAGATACAACAGATAACCATCTATGCCACTTCACAGAGCAGTCAAGCTTCCGAACCCCACGTTCGTGGACGCTCAACCATTTAGCGCCTAATGGTATTTTCACTGTCCTACTTCTTTCCGCAGGTGCTCACGACAGTAGCACGTGAACATTCGACCAGCTTCGCCGTTCTAGAGATCCTCGTTCACAGATCCGCAAAATAATACTCTCCACTTAGTCAAAGTCGCTTATCTCAATGGATTTCCCGATTTGCAGCCGATATCTTCGCCAGGGTGTTCCTCCGTCCCTGTCTGCTCCGCTTACATACACACACTCCTGGAAATTGAAATAAGAACACCGTGAATTGATTGTCCCAGGAAGGGGAAACTTTATTGACACATTCCTGGGGTCAGATACATCACATGATCACACTGACAGAACCACAGGCACATAGACACAGGCAACAGAGCATGCACAATGTCGGCACTAGTACAGTGTATATCCACCTTTCGCAGCAATGCAGGCTGCTATTCTCCCATGGAGACGAGCGTAGAGATGCTGGATGTAGTCCTGTGGAACGGCTTGCCATGCCATTTCCACCTGGCGCCTCAGTTGGACCAGCGTTCGTGCTGGACGTGCAGACCGCGTGAGACGACGCTTCATCCAGTCCCAAACATGCTCAATCGGGGACAGATCCGGAGATCTTGCTGGCCAGGGTAGTTGACTTACACCTTCTAGAGCACGTTGGGTGGCACGGGATACATGCGGACGTGCATTGTCTTGTTGGAACAGCAAGTTCCCTTGCCGGTCTAGGAATGGTAGAACGATGGGTTCGATGAAGGTTTGGATGTACCGTGCACTATTCAGTGTCCCCTCGACGATCACCAGTGGTGTACGGCCAGTGTAGGAGATCGCTCCCCACACCATGATGCCGGGTGTTGGCCCTGTGTGCCTCGGTCGTATGCAGTCCTGATTGTGGCGCTCACCTGCACGGCGCCAAACACGCATACGACCATCATTGGCACCAAGGCAGAAGCGACTCTCATCGCTGAAGACGACACGTCTCAATTCGTCCCTCGATTCACGCCTGTCGCGACACCACTCGAGGCGGGCTGCACGATGTTGGGGCGTGAGCGAAAGACGGCCTAACGGTGTGCGGGACCGTAGCCCAGCTTCATGGAGACGGTTGCGAATGGTCCTCGCCGATACCCCAGGAGCAACAGTGTCCCTAATTTGCTGGGAAGTGACGGTGCGGTCCCCTACGGCACTGCGTAGGATCCTACGGTCTTGGCGTGCATCCGTGCGTCGCTGCGGTCCGGTCCCAGGTCGACGGGCACGTGCACCTTCCGCCGACCACTGGCGACAACATCGATGTACTGTGGAGACCTCACGCCCCACGTGTTGAGCAATTCGGCGGTACGTCCACCCGGCCTCCCGCATGCCCACTATACGCCCTCGCTCAAAGTCCGTCAACTGCACATACGGTTCACGTCCACGCTGTCGCGGCATGCTACCAGTGTTAAAGACTGCGATGGAGCTCCGTATGCCACGGCAAACTGGCTGACACTGACGGCGGCGGTGCACAAATGCTGCGCAGCTAGCGCCATTCGACGGCCAACACCGCGGTTCCTGGTGTGTCCGCTGTGCCGTGCGTGTGATCATTGCTTGTACAGCCCTCTCGCAGTGTCCGGAGCAAATATGGTGGGTCTGACACACCGGTGTCAATGTGTTCTTTTTTCCATTTCCAGGAGTGTATTTTTTACCGCGCCACGTGCCCGCAACGCCATCAGGCGGCATCCAACATCTCGATGGGCAGTGGTCATAATGTTTCGGCTCATCAGTGTATGTCCATTTGAAGTTTTTTGCCTCATACTATCGTTTTCGTCATGTCCCTGAATATCGGCCATTTCTCCTGGGACACCCTGTATAAGGCTTTAACCGAAAACCACTAGTAGTTATCCTTGTCAAGGCTTCCTGTAATAATGGCAGCAACGTCTGTAGTTTTGTCATAATATCTTCACATGGTCACACGACTAGCAGAATTGTACTGAAACGGGCTTCATAGTAAATAAAGTTTCTTTATAGTAAATAACTGAAACACCAGCTCCTCGATGACGTCGTGATGTCCACTTGTTTTTGGGCGGCCACCAACTTCATTTGGATGCACCATGGAAGGCATGTCGCCCTCTCAGCTACTGTCAGCTTTCCCACTGCTGCTTGTCATTCACGTCGCTTCTCGACGGCGCTAGCGAGGCTGAGAGCACCTCGATCCAATCCTGCCACTAGTACCGAGAACTGAAACCGTGGAAACTTATTTCGAAACTAGATAGCCCACTAGCTTCGGAAAATAGAAGAAATCGCGTAAGAAGTGTAAATTAAAACAAGGAACTATTGAGTGAGAGAAAGAATGACAATGTAACAGAAACAAAGCGGTCGTTGTGGATAATGTACCAGTATTAAAAAAACTAGAGCAATGTCCATTAGTTGGCGTTGTAACGTGTCCTTCCTTACTGGCAGAATAAAATTTAGAAAAAAAAATTGTTACCACAATGTGTGCAGTGGATTCAAGAAAGGTTTGCTTCGAGAAACACACGTCACAACTATGATGACACGCTGCAGAGATCATAACACACATCGCTATACAGGGTGGTCCATTGATCGTGACCGGGCCAAATATCTCACTAAATAAGCATCAAGCGAAAAAACTACAAAGAACGAAACTTGTCTAGCTTGAAGGGGGAAACCAGATGGCGCTATGGTTGGCCTGCTAGATGGCGCTGCCATCGCTCAAACGGATATCAACTGCGTTTTTTTTAAAATAGGAACCCCCATTTTATTACATATTCTTGTAGTACGTAAAGAAATATGAATGCTTTAGTTGGACCACTTTTTTCGCTTTGTGATAGATGACGCTGTAATAGCCACAAACGTATAAGTACGTGGTATCACGTAACATTCCGCCAGTGCGGACGGTATTTGCTTCGTGATACATTACCCGTGTTAAAATGGACCATTTACCAATTGCGGAAAAGGTCGATATCGTATTGATGTATGGCTATTGTGATCAAAATGCCCAACGGGCGTGTGCTATGTATGCTGCTCGGTATCCTGGACGACATCATCCAAGTGTCCGGACCGTTCGCCGGATAGCTTCGTTATTTAAGGAAACAGAAAGTGTTCAGCCACATGTGAACGTCAACCACGACCTGCAACAAATGATGATGCCCAAGAAGGTGTTTAGCTGCTGTCGCGGCTAATCCGCACATCAGTAGCAGACAAATTGCGCGAGAATCGAGAATCTCAAAAACGTCGGTGTTGAGAATGCTACATCAACATCGATTGCACCCGTATCATATTTCTATGCAGCAGGAATTGCATGACGACGACTTTGAACGTCGTGTACAGTTCTGCCACTAGGCACAAGAGAAATTACGGGAAGATGACAGATTTTTTGCACGCGTTCTATTTAGCGACGAAGCGACATTCACCAACAGCGGTAACGTAAACCGGCATAATATGCACTATTGGGCAACGGAAAATCAACGATGGCTGCGACAAGTGGAACATCAGCGACCTTGGCGGGTTAATGTATGGTGCGGCATTATGGGAGGATGGATAATTGGGCCCCATTTTATCGATGGCAATCTAAATGGCGCAATGTATGCTGATTTCCTACGTAATATTCTACCGATGTTACTACAAGATGTTTCACTGCATGACAGAATGGTGATGTACTTTCAACATGATGGATATCCGGCACATACCTCGCGTGCGGTTGAAGCGGTACTGAATAGCATATTTCATGACAGATGGATTGGTCGTCGAAGCACCGGATCTGACGTACCCGGATTTCTTTCCGTGGGGAAAGTTGAAGGATATTTGCTATCGTGATCCACCGACAACGCCTGACAACATGCATCAGCGCATTGTCAATGCATGTGCGAACATTACGGAAGGCGAACTACTCGCTGTTGAGAGGAATGTCGTTACACGTATTGCCAAATGCGTTGAGGTTGACGGACATCATTTTGAGCATTCATTGCATTAATGTGGTATTTACAGGTAATCACGCTGTAACAGCATGCGTTCTCAGAAATGATAAGTTCACAAAGGTACATGTATCACATTGGAACAACCGAAATAAAATGTTCAAACGTACGTACGTTCTGTATTTTAATTTAAATAACCTACCTGTTACGAACTGTTCGTCTAAAATTGTGAGCCATATGTTTGCGACTATTACAGCGTCATCTATGACAAAGTGAAAAGGTGGTCCAACTAAAACATTCCTATTTCTTTACGTACTACACGAATATGTAATAAAAAATGGCGGTTCCTGTTTAAAAAAAACGGATTTGATATCCGTTTGTCCTATGGCAGCGCCATCTAGCGGGCCAGCCATAGCGCCATCTGGTTTTCCCCCTTCAATCTAAACAAGTTTCGTTCTTTGTCGTTTTTTCGTTTGACGCTTATTTCGTGAGCTATTTGGCCCGGTCACGATCAGTGGACGACCCTGTATATATAATTATTTGGTTGACTCTCATTCACGTTGTTATTTAATTTATGCCGACACAATTTTGGTGTTGTCTCGACGCATAAGGACCCTGGTAACTATTGTACATAGTCATTTTTTAAAGGCACTGAACGCGAAAATATTTTATGTTGACTTTCACACACAAGGTGGTAAAGGGTATGAATTCGGACTAAGTAGGAAAATACATAAAAGTGAAATGACCCGACGCGATAAGCTTTCTGCCGTTTTGCTTCCAAACAATGTGCGCACAGTCCTAATACACAGACCTGAAATATTAAAACTCATAAGCCAGATTAGCGTGTGTGATCCAAATGGATTCTACAAATGATTGCAAACGCATTTGTAAGAAAATTAACTTATTATTCAGTAATAATAATAAATTACTCATGAAACACAAGAACAAATGAAGCGAACATCAAGAGGGGATGACCACATTTCACTACTTTTGTTTTAAAAGGTAAATAACATATAGATATAATCTTCGCTGATTTTCGCTATACACAGTGTGTAACACTACATTTATCTTTTACGATACAGATGACGTATAGCGTAATCATTTCATCACAATATACAGGGTATCCATAATTAAAGTTCCAGTTTCAAACCACTGTAGAAAGAGAACCACTGCTCAGAATGACGTCAAATTTCAACATCTCATTATTGATGCACGTGGAAACGTCATAGGAAAAATTAACCCAATAGATGGCACTGTAAGTCTCAGAATATGTACACCAACACACGCGCGACACATGGTTGCTCCTCTGTTTGCGTCGGCGGAGAGCCCAGCATGATTGTCCCCGTAAAGGGTCGCGCGCTGCGTGCACCAGTAGCCCTGCAGGGGTTCCGGACGAAACAGGCATGCGCCCGATGCCTACTAAGAGTCTGCCGGGGGCTAGCAGTGTATTTAACACTAAATTCTTCTAGAATCTTCATATGGAAATGATGCTCTAAGCCCCTCCTTTTCTAACTCCGACTTTTGCTGTTGCACATGGATTAAGAAGGAACGCGAATTGACTGTAATCGACCCTTCAAGTGGAGTAGAAAAGAGTTTGGCACCTGCAATAATTTAATTTGATAGAAATTAATTTGATAAAGGAAAGTTTCATTAACGTAGTGAGAAATAAAGGGTTGCTTTACTGACCCACAGAATGAAAGTTCTGTCCAAAATAACAATTTGATTTGTTATGACTAAACTCAAAATAATAAACAAAACACATGAAACATTTACAATACGTCAAATTGAATACTCAAATAAGCTGTGAAGGTGTAGTCGATAAACTAGCTTGTGACGTTTATGACCAAGTGGTATGTGGAGCCAATTCCTTGCAACTCAAATATTAAGAGAAACACCCAACCAACCCAACATTAATTGCTGCTACAGTAGTGAGAACTCAGAAAATGAACATCCAAGACAGAACAACGTAAGAAAAGACGGGAACAGGTGCGCTCTGCTGAGCTCTGATTATCACAGAGCAAAATTCCCTAATCTGCCGGTGCTGCGGACATACATTACCAAGCTGTCTTCTTAACTGCAAGGACACGATCTGGCGTACCGGAGGCGATGGCTGGTAGCTTCGACGTCCCGTCGTGTTGATGATAATGTCGCGAGTATAGTCCGAAACAAATTCTCCTGATCTGGTTGTTCCAGACTAAAGACTTCCTAGCAACACAAATTCGCCTCTGAGGGAAATGAAGAAGGCTCGCCACACAATCACTGATACAGTGAGTGATTTTAACAAGCGAAGCCACACAGTAACTCTGATACAGTCAACTTTAGCCAAAACTGCTCGAGACAGACAACATAGGCCGCTTGTACCCAGAACTACCCAGAACGCTCAATTGCAAACTGTACTCGGAAAGTTACGTTGAAGTCGGAACTTCAGCAACTTCATCAAACAGTTACAATTAAATAAAAGTATATTAGACAGCCAACGGAAGGCAGGCTGTCCAGAGCAGCGAGAGCTCAGTCTTGTAACCTACTCCGACTGAAAGGCAGGAGCCGACCCCTCAAGAGCACCCATACAAGCCAAACACAGAACATTCCTGCTCCCACTACAGTGGCCGTGGTTAAACGTTCCAATCAGCAACTCGAAAAACGGCGGAAAATTCCACTCTATTGCCGACGCACTACTATTCCACCAATGGAGATACTTGGCGCCAATTTCTGCGCCGATTTTGCTACGTCATGGAGCTATCCCGTGAGCAAGTCAATCACAGTTATGATTTTGCAGAAAACGCGGGAATTTGCCCGCCAAGACTGCCTGGGAACACAAGTCATAACCACGCCTGGGCCTGCATCTCGTGGTCGTGCGGTAGCGTTCTCGCTTCCCAAGCTCGGGTTCCCGGGTTCGATTCCCAGCGGGGTCAGGGATTTTCTCTGCCTCGTGATGGCTGGGTGTTGTGTGCTGTCCTTAGGTTAGTTAGGTTTAAGTAGTTCTAAGTTCTAGGGGACTGATGACCATCGATGTTAAGTCCCATAGTGCTCAGAGCCATTTGAACCATTTGAACCACGCCTCGCTGGTAGCCCGGAATCTCTAGCCTTCTGCGAAGTAACGGAATCTCTAGCCCAGCCGCTCCGTCGGGCCCCTGTGGGCGTGTCGCCCCCGCTCTTATGACAATGTTGGCGTCTGGAAAGCATCCACTCGACTCCCTCACACCCGTCGGCTTAATCCTTTCGAGATCAACAGAACGCGCCTGTCACCGGACCACCCAGGTGACCAGAGACGCTGCGTGGGAAGTCCGCATGTGAAGGAATAGCGACTTTTCACCGCATGCAATTAGAGAGGAAAATCGAATTACTCATAGTAAGAAATATGAGAGGGGGCTCATGCCACCTCTCAAGTGTGTAACACTACATTTATCTTTTACGATACAGATGTCGTATAGCGTAATCATTTCATCACAATACACAGGGTGTCCATAATTAAAGTTCCAGTTTCAAACCACTGTAGAAAGAGAACCACTGCTCAGAATGACGTCAAATTTCATCATCTCATTACTGACGCAGGAGGAAATCTCATAGGACAAATTAACGAAAATTTGCCCAATAGATGGCACTGTAAGTGTCAGAATATGTTCACCAACAGACGAGCGACACATGGCTGCTCCTCTTTTTGCGTCGGAGACGCACAATATGACTGTCCCCGTAAAGGATCGCGCGCTGCGTGCACCAGTAGCCCTGCAGGGGTTCCGGACACGCAAGGGTATGAAAAAAAGGCATGGGTCCGATGCCTGCTAAGAGTCTGGAGAAAATTATTGCAGAATTCGGAAAGACAGGTCCTTTTGATGTGCCGTCTGGCGGAGAGAGGAAAACAGTTGATCCGACATCTATCGAAGATGAGGCCACAGCATTACAGGAGGGGTCGAGCGGTGACGTGCAAACACACAGTGCACGGGGAATAGCCCGATTGATGGACATGCCTGCGAGCACGGTGCACAAAATTCTATGAAACATCCTGTATTGCTAGCCATACAAAATCACACACGTTCATTAGTTACTACCTGCTTACCTGCCTGCAAGACAAATGTTCGATCTGGAATTTGTTGTACGCATGGAAGTGGACAATGAATGGCCATGGAATATTCTGTGATCAGAAAAAGTCCATTTCCATCTCCAAGGACACGTCATTACGTAGAATTGCAGATTATAGACGACGGAAAATCCGCACGCACATCAGCCGGTACCAGTACGTTCTGCAAAGGTGACTATGTGGTGCGTGTTGACAGCATCGTTCATCGTAGGGCCGTATTTTCTCGAGGAGATGAGTTCTGGGGGTCCTGTTGCTTGCACCGTCACTGGTAAACGCTACGAGAGTCTTTTGCGCACCAACGTCAGTCCAACCTTTCAACAGCGAGGATGTGTGGATAGCATCATTGTTTTGCAGGTTGGCGCTCCTCTGCACATTGCACAGCCAGTGAAACGATTGCCGCTGAGGCATTTCGGAAACGCTAGAATTGTGAGCCTTGCTTTCCCAACAGCCTGGCCTTTCAGATCACCTGATCTCAATTTGTGTGACCTCTGGCTGTGAAGTTATCTGAAAGATGTTGTGTTCAGTGCTACATTTACGAACGTTCCTGCATTTAAGGCACGCATTGCCCAAGCACTCTGCACGCGACCCTCGAGACACTCCGATCTGTTGTGGAACATGTTGTTTCTCGATTTCAACTTGCGGCAGAAAACGGTGGACAGACTACTGAACGTGTCTAGCACCAGTCCCACGACAATATTAGAAACCGGTGTCATTTTGTTTTGCATGCGGTTTCTGGCCTCATGCCAGTTAAAAACCAGTTTTTCCCATCGGATGTGATACGGGCTTGCCATGCTGGATGGGCTTATCTAACCAACAGCGCCACAACTGTTGACTGCAGAACTTGTGTAGTCATGCATATTGTACAGTACGGATGGTGTAATGCGAGCTCAAACCATAGCCGTCGTACTGCGATTCATCTGTCATTTGTAGTTGACCCCATTTACGTTAAAACTCTTACTGCTCCGTTTCTCCTTGCGCCAATAAAGTGCTGTTCAATGTTGAGGTCATTCTGAGCAGTGTTTGTCTTTCTACAGCGTTTTGAAACTGGAACTTCAATTATGGACATCCAGTAGATAAGAAACAAAATTTATTACATTTTTGTATTTACAATATTCATTCAACCCTTTGTATTATGCAATAACCGTCTAATAATGAACCGTAGTCCTAAGACGGGAAGAAAAACCCAAGAATTTCTTATTTTAAAAACTGGAAAAGAACTATATGAGTGTAAAGTTTTCAGTCTATCTCAATGATGGGTCAACTCTAACAACGGAAGCACATCCTCGGGGCTCCTGTTATCTCATCTTTTGCACAACTGTACTACGTACTAACATGTAACAAATGCTGCTGTGATACGATGCACTTAAACAAAATTCAAGAAATGGGATTTCAAAGTTTTAGGAGCAACGGTAGCTGCATCTTTGTGCAGCAACGTCTGTAGGGAGCACTCTGTTGCGTTAGGTTGCCACGCTCTGGAGACTTCTTACCGCCCCTTTAATCTTGCAGGACATCTCTGCGCGTGGAGAAGTGACCTTCCTCTCGAAGTCTATGTTTCAATGAAAATCTCCACCTTAGCAATAGTTTGTATCTTAAAACAATTATCTGTGTCAGTGACTTTCTTTCCTCCCACGACACGTTTCGAGAGTGAATCAGTGGGTAACATTATATTCGTGTTTGCTGGACATAGCCATTTAACTGTTTTGAACTTCGTTTCGCTGAAATAAGGCATAGGCTAATTTGCACTTGCTCTCGTAATATCGTGCTGGAATTATAAATTTTAAACAATACTGAAGCTAGTTATAATGTGGTGCAGTAGAAAGAACCCTTAGGTTCGTTATAAATGTACACTTTCATCATTATATGGCACATAAACACGAAAGAACATAAGCAGTCCATATATTATACAGACGTACGAGTGAGTTATCACTTGCTACTCTCCATTTTCTGTATTAAATAATTTATTGCCTTTCTATAAATGCCCAGTTGAGAAGAATTTATATGTAAAATAGTTTTCCGCACCGAGAAGACAGTATATTGCCGAAACCGGTAGTAATGATGAAGGTGCATTAATATACCTCTGATCATTTATTTATTTAAAAATTAAAGAAAAGCATTTTTGAAAGAGACAAATTTGTTACCAGAGGATATAAATTTAAGTGCTTAGAAGGTTCTGGAGGTTTCTGCCTCTATACCGCAGCCGTGTAAAGAAGTGAAAGTTAGACAACAGTTCAGTTAAGAAAAGAATAGAAACTTTGAAATGTGGTGCTACAGAATAATTCTGAAAATTAGTCAGTTGGATCGGATAATTGATAAAGAGGTGCTGAATCGAACTTAGAGGAAACGTGGCGCAATTTGACTAATAGAGATCGGTTAATGGAAGAAGATATCTTGTGACATCAACGAATCTTCAGTTTCAAATAGAGTGAATTGTGTGTATGGGGGTAAAAATTCAGGAAGAGACCATGGTTTAACTACAGCAGGCAGGTTTCAGTGGCTAAGTTGGGATAAAAGTCTGACACAAAATAGACCAGCATGGAGAGTTATATTAAATGACTGTTCGAATTGAAGACCACAACAACAACAATCACACACTTGGAAACATTTTTCGTCACGAAAGCAGAGGCATATGTTTTCCGTTCAAGTGAGAATCGCAGTATTGCCGATTCCTATTGTGTTTCGTGCACAAATTTCCAACGTGATAGGCACGTGTGACGTGCCGCTTCATATGCACTGCCTTATGCATACACCTGTTACGAGGCAAATATGGAAAGATAGCTAATGATAATGACATCCACTTGAGCAGCGTGTTGTTGAGGGGAAATCCTGAAGGCAATTTGCCTAATCGTGTGACACGATAGCAGCTTCTGACTGGCACGCCAGCAGCTGATTTCCTTCCTGGTCACACAGGGCGAACGGCCTCAGTTACAGTGGTGTGCTCACAAGAAGTTTGGTGGTAGAGCGATGCTCAGTGGCAAGGAGCAATGTATCACGTGACATTCCCACTAATATCGTCAACCTGCCACGTTTCTCTGTAATGTACGCTTCTGAATGAGCGTAGATTTTTTATCGTTGATATTCATGTTAGTTTATGCATAATGAGAATATTTAGCCACTGTAATGTTTACTGAGGTCGGGATAAAGCTGTCGTGACAAATATTACGTTAAGAAGCGACATCGATAGTTTTCCGATATAAGTGTTTGTAAGGAGAGTCACAGTGACAGTGGCCTGATGTGGCACTTAGTCACCGTTGCCTGTTATGATGGTGGACAACAGCTGCAGAGTATAACTTATTGTTGTGTCTAGACAAGACAGTCTAGACACAGGGCGAGGAAGCCGAAAGGGCACGCGCTTAATTCACGCAGGCTTGCTTAGGTCTGAAACAGGATACGTAATGAATGCTATAAAGAAAAGTACGTAGCTGCTGGAATACTTAACTTTAATCCATCATTTGTATACAGCATTCTTGATGATACAAGTGAGACTCTCTCTAGAAATGGTTAATGGCGCCTTGCTAGGTCGTAGCCATGGACTTAGCTGAAGGCTATTCTAACTGTCTCTCGGCAAATGAGAGAAAGGCTTCGTCAGTGTAGTCGCTAGCAAATCGTCGTTCAACTGGGGCGAGTCCTAGTACGTCTCTCTAGACCTGCCGTGTGGTGGCGCTCGGTCTGCAATTACTGACAGTGGCGACACGCGGGTCCGACATGTACTAACGGACCGCGGCCGATTTAAAGCTACCACCTAGCAAGTGTGGTGTCTGGCGATGACACCACACTTATGACAGAGACACAGAGCACAATGCCAACCCTGCAAAGTAAACTCTCTTCAGAATGCTATTTGTGTCGTGGGATTACACATGAAAGTCATTTTCGTTTTATTGCATATCCACCAGAATGAGCTTGGAAATGGTTTTCTCCTCTTTTCGAATCTTTACGGTACTTAGTTAACTGCGCAGTCCTGTACTTGGATTTTAATAAGGAAATGTGTGTTGTGTTTACAAAAGGAATGAAATGTTTTCACTTTTATGAGTTTTGCTTATAAACTGACAGCTGAATACTTTTGCACTTTGAGCACAAATTAGATATCCTCACCCAGAAAATCTACATCAGAAACAATTTTACTGGGATGTATTCATCGTCTCAGACAGAGGCATTAATGGAACTGTGTTCTTATAGGGTATGTCACATAATTTGGAGTTCTTTGAAGTTTCTTCCTGGGAACTGCAGCATCTTTATAGCTATATTCCTCTTCTCCTTCTCAGTTCTTCTTCTTGCTCTCTCTCTTTACCCTCTTTCTCCCCCCCCCCCACCCCTCCCTCTCTCTCTCTCTCTTCATAAAAATACATTAAATTCTACGCTATGTGTAGTAGCAACAAATACAGGTTGCAATATTTTCCTTTGTCCACAATTCGTTTGTTCCTTTTCAATGTTGGCGCCACGCTGAAGCTGTTGCAGAGTCATCACTGTAGTGGATTATGCTGACTATCCATTTCTTGATTTGACCTCTCATGTATGCTTCCCCGGAACACTTTCTATGAGGACTTCGCAACCCACATTGTTGTTGTACCTTTTAACTACGTTGGGTCGAGGACTCCAAAGTATTTTCCATCTTGACCATCGTCTACAGTCTTCAGCTGGTTTAGCACCACACTGTATTGAGATCAATTATATAGGTTTATTATAAAACCATTCTGTTATTACCAATTTATCGTCACATCAGTGAAGTGGCTCGTAGCAGCTCCTTCGTAGTCTCTTCAGAACGAACCAATCTTGCAATTTTATGTTTCGGGCACACAGCTGATGATGACTATGTCATATGTTAAAATGCCACAAACAAAAACGTTAATGCGTTTCCTTACTTTCATCTTTAACTAATGTGAAGTAGACTCATTTATTGTTAAACTACTGTTCAAAATGCGAAGTTCCAAAGTTAGAAAATGACTGAAACATTTGCAGTAGTCAGAAAACGTATTATTAAACACCTGAAAAATAATGAAAACAGTTTCACTTAAATGTGGCAGTACTGGTATTTGCTGAAAGTAGAGCCAGGGCTGTAATGCTGTATCTTTGTCGTTAAATAAAAAATCACTTATTCGACAGTATAGAGTACACTGACATTGCACAACACATTCTAAATACACTGTCGGAAAAAATAAAGCATCTTGTCCCTTTTATTGCAATTCTTACAGGCCCTGGAGGATAAGTAAGTTGTCGCTTCATCGTTTCACATAAGAGTTCAATTTGTGAGAGATTTTATAGGCGAGTGTAGTTGCTGCACACCACGAAGAGAACTTTGCGTTGCAGCAGCCGTATGTGGACGTGCGTTCTCCTGCTGAACAATCACATCACTTTCCTGCCGCAGATATGACAGTAGCACGACGCTATAGCCTGTACAATATAGCAGGTATCGGTTAATTTACCCTGCAGAAACACTAGACGTGACTACGAGTTGGCCCATTACCATGAAGGCTCGGATGGGACCTGCGAGCTGTGGGCGAATGCGGTCGGGAATAGGCATACGAGGTACAGGGATGGATTTAGCTGAATTTGCATGGTAGGTGCTCATGCACAATCCTCGCTTTAACTATCACCTTAACTTATGCACAGTGTTGAAATGGAAGCTAAGAGAATTAATAAAATGACCCAGTAGGTGAGTAGTAAAAAGGTTTGTACACATGCTATAATTTAATTAACTTATTAATCAATCTCTATACTCATTGGTTAGAAAAATGGGCAGGAAAAGAAATTTATCATCTGATTACTAGATGATAAACAAATTAAGTATCACAAAGTAGCCGGTCGCTGTGGTCGAGCGGTCCTAGGCGCATCAGTCCGGAAGCACGTGACTGTTACAGTCGCAGGTTCGAATCCTGCCTCGGGCATGGATGTGTGTGATGTCCTTAGGTTAGTTGGGTTTAAGTAGTTCTAAGTCTAGGGGACTGATGACCTCAAATGTTAAGTCCCGTAGTGCTTAAAGCCATTTGAACCATTATCACAAAGTGATTTATTTTATCTAGTACACACGTAAATGTGCGATTCACTGACCTGTGCTTTAATAGAAAAAGCGCACAAAATAATGGAGTTGAGAAAAGGAGTTGGCAGGTTTTTTAAAGGGGCACCTACTCTGAAATACTGAGTACCGTAATCTGTTATGAGTGGGTTAATCGTGAAACGTCCCCTTTCAACAATTATACACGACTGTGCTTAAACTGACACACAATATTTTTAGCGCAACGCAATCTGGCTTTCAAAAATCCCTACAAAAGAATGGCACTGACTAACATTAACCTGTACCTTTCACAAATCACTTACCTCACAAAGATCTTCGTTACTCAAGCTACAGCAATACAGCGAGCGCCACTACTGCCAGCTAAATAAAAGATACAAACTATTGAAGGCACTAACTACTGATAGGCATAGTTAGCAAATGAAAGATTTTAATAGAGAACAAACAATGTATTTACCTCAATAATCATAATATCCTCCCCATGAACCATGGACCTTGCCGTTGGTGGGGAGGCTTGCGTGCCTCAGCGATACAGATAGCCGTACCGTAGGTACAACCACAACGGAGGGGTATCTGTTGAGAGGCCAGACAAACGTGTGGTTCCTGAAGAGGGGCAGCAGCCTTTTCAGTAGTCGCAAGGGCAACAGTCTGGATGATTGACTGATCTGGCCTTGTAACAATAACCAAAACGGCCTTGCTGTGCTGGTACTGCGAACGGCTGAAAGCAAGGGGAAACTACGGCCGTAATTTTTCCCGAGGGCATGCAGCTTTACTGTATGATTAAATGATGATGGCGTCCTCTTGGGTAAAATATTCCGGAGGTAAAATAGTCCCCCATTCGGATCTCCGGGCGGGGACTACTCAAGAGGATGTCGTTATCAGGAGAAAGAAAACTGGCGTTCTACGGATTGGAGCGTGGAATGTCAGATCCCTTAATCGGGCAGGTAGGTTAGAAAATTTAAAAAGGGAAATGGATAGGTTAAAGTTAGATATAGTGGGACTTAGTGAAGTTCGGTGGCAGGAGGAACAAGACTTCTGGTCAGGTGAATACAGGGTTATAAACACAAAGTCAAATAGGGGTAATGCAGGAGTAGGTTTAATAATGAATAGGAAAATAGGAATGCGGGTAAGCTACTACAAACAGCATAGTGAACGCATTATTGTGGCCAAGATAGATACGAAGCCCACACCTACTACAGTAGTACAAGTTTATATGCCAACTAGCTCTGCAGATGACGAAGAAATAGAAGAAATGTATGATGAAATAAAAGAAATTATTCAGATAGTGAAGGGAGACGAAAATTTAATAGTCATGGGTGACTGGAATTCGAGTGTAGGAAAAGGGAGAGAAGGAAACGTAGTAGGTGAATATGGATTGGGGCTAAGAAATGAAAGAGGAAGCCGCCTGGTAGAATTTTGCACAGAGCACAACTTAATCATAGCTAACACTTGGTTTAAGAATCATGATAGAAGGTTGTATACATGGAAGAACCCTGGAGATACTAAAAGGTATCAGATAGATTATATAATGGTAAGACAGAGATTTAGGAACCAGGTTTTAAATTGTAAGACATATCCAGGGGCAGATGTGGACTCTGACCACAATCTATTGGTTATGACCTGTAGAGTAAAACTGAAGAAACTGCAAAAAGGTGGGAATTTAAGGAGATGGGACCTGGATAAACTGACTAAACCAGAGGTTGTACAGAGTTTCAGGGAGAGCATAAGGGAACAATTGACAGGAATGGGGGAAAGAAATACAGTAGAAGAAGAATGGGTGGCTTTGAGGGATGAAGTAGTGAAGGCAGCAGAGGATCAAGTAGGTAAAAAGACGAGGGCTAGTAGAAATCCTTGGGTAACAGAAGAAATATTGAATTTAATTGATGAAAGGAGAAAATATAAAAATGCAGTAAATGAAGCAGGCAAAAAAGAATACAAACGTCTCAAAAATGAGATCGACCGGAAGTGCAAAATGGCTAAGCAGGGATGGCTAGAGGACCAATGTAAGGATGTAGAGGCTTATCTCACTAGGGGTAAGATAGATACTGCCTACAGGAAAATTAAAGAGACCTTTGGAGATAAGAGAACCACTTGTATGAACATCAAGAGCTCAGATGGAAACCCAGTTCTAAGCAAAGAAGGGAAAGCAGAAAGGTGGAAGGAGTATATAGAGGCTCTATACAAGGGAGATGCACTTGAGGACAATATTATGGAAATGGAAGAGGATGTAGATGAAGATGAAATGGGAGATACGATACTGCGTGAAGAGTTTGACAGAGCACTGAAAGACCTGAGTCGAAACAAGGCCCCCGGAGTAGACAACATTCCATTGGAACTACTGACGGCCTTGGGAGAGCCAGTCCTGACAAAACTCTACCATATGGTGAGCAAGATGTATGAAACAGGCGAAATACCCTCAGACTTCAAGAAGAATATAATAATTCCAATCCCAAAGAAAGCAGGTGTTGACAGATGTGAAAATTACCGAACAATCGGCTTAATAAGCCACAGCTGCAAAGTACTAACACGAATTCTTTACAGACGAATGGAAAAACTAGTAGAAGCCGACCTCGGGGCAGATCAGTTTGGATCCCGCAGAAATACTGGAACACGTGAGGCAATACTGACCTTACGACTTATCTTAGAAGAAAGATTAAGGAAAGGCAAACCTACGTTTCTAGCATTTGTAGACTTAGAGAAAGCTTTTGACAATGTTGAATGGAATACTCTATTTCAAATTCTAAAGGTGGCAGGGGTAAAATACAGGGAGCGAAAGGCTATTTACAATTTGTACAGAAACCAGATGGCAGTTATAAGAGTCGAGGGACATGAAAGGGAAGCAGTGGTTGGGAAGGGAGTAAGACAGGGTTGCAGCCTCTCCCCGATGTTATTCAATCTGTATATTGAGCAAGCAGTAAAGGAAACAAAATAAAAATTTGGAGTAGGTATTAAAATCCATGGAGAAGAAATAAAAACTTTGAGGTTCGCCGATGACATTGTAATTCTGTCAGAGACAGCAAAGGACTTGGAAGAGCAGTTGAACGGAATGGATGGTGTCTTGAAGGGAGGATATAAGATGAACATCAACAAAAGCAAAACGAGGATAATGGAATGTAGTCGAATTAAGTCGGGTGATGCTGAGGGAATTAGATTAGAAAATGAGACACTTAAAGTAGTAAAGGAGTTTTGCTATTTGGGGAGCAAAATAACTGATGATGGTCGAAGTAGAGAGGATATTAAATGTAGACTGGCAATGGCAAGGAAAGCGTTTCTGAAGAAGAGAAATTTGTTAACATCGAGTATAGATTTAAGTGTCAGGAAGTCATTTCTGAAAGTATTCGTATGGAGTGTAGCCATGTATGGAAGTGAAACATGGACGGTAAATAGTTTGGACAAGAAGAGAATAGAAGCTTTCGAAATGTGGTGCTACAGAAGAATGCTGAAGATTAGATGGGTAGATCACGTAACTAATGAGGAAGTATTGAATAGGATTGGGGAGAAGAGAAGTTTGTGGCACAACTTGACCAGAAGAAGGGATCGGTTGGTAGGACATGTTCTGAGGCATCAAGGGATCAGCAATTTAGTATTGGAGGGCAGCGTGGAGGGTAAAAATCGTAGGGGGAGACCAAGAGATGAATACACTAAGCAGATTCAGAAGGATGTAGGTTGCAGTAGGTACTGGGAGATGAGGAAGCTTGCACAGGATAGAGTAGCATGGAGAGCTGCATCAAACCAGTCTCAGGACTGAAGACCACAACAACAACAACAATCATAATATATACAGCAGTTCATGACATCCATTTTTACAAATTTCAAAACTCCGCCATTTCTCTCCCCACATCCACCACTGCTAGCGGCTCACCTCCAACTGCGCAACGCTACGCGCTGTTCACATCCAGCTGCCGCTGCCCAACACTACAATGGCAGACAACAATGCAAACTAGCTACAGACTGCACACAGCACAGCCAGTGATTTTCATACCGAGCGCTACGTAACGTTGCCGATAAGAAAACATAAACAGCCTACTTACAATCGATAGAGATAATGATAAACCCGACTGTACGATAGACTGACGATCGGAAATGAGTGTAAAAAATCCTCATGCAAAATCGTTGGTATGTAGCGCCACAATGAGAGCATACGCTGCTGATGGCATCAGAGATGAATCAGGGGTCCCTATTATGCCGGTGCTGCAAATACTTTACAATCAAGATCTCAGACAGTGTGTAGACAGCAAACAGCAGTCAGACGGTGCAGTTGCAGACCTGTGTACTGCTGGGCTCTCTGATGATCGATGACCGTGGAGAAAACCCTATGAGATAAATTCCAGAAAGAATCTAAACGTCTGCCCGGATCATCGTGACAGTCCTAAGCCTGCGCAGGAGTATCTGCAGGAGGAGACTGTCGTTACAACTGTTCTCCCTGGTCGTCCTTACTCGTGCTCAGCACGCCAACACGGAAAACTAGTGCTTCGCGAGCCCAACCCGCTCGGATGTTTCCAATCGTAGGAGGCCACGAGAAAATGCAGCGCTGAAAAGAATACTGTCACCTGGCGTCTGGCAGACGCAAACATCAATAAAACCTTTTGCACTGTCGCGCTCGCCGTCGCTTCATGCCTAATACAACGACCAAGAGCCGTAGCAGATTCGCATCCCTGAGGAGCTGCCACACGCTATTTTCCAGGCTTCCTCGTATTCGCAGAAAAGCCGGCCCGGCCCGACCTCACGTTTCTCTTCCAAACACGATGCAGGTGACCCTCTTCCAACCCCAGCTCATCTACTCAAGAAGGACAGAAGAGCAAGCTGTGTCCCTCCACCAGTTGAAATATCACAAATAAAAATCAGAGTCCTCATTGCCGGTTTCATTTATAGCAATGACCTTTCTCGGCCCACCTCCACTGAGACACATTAATAAAATGATAAAAAAAATCATTGCAAAAATGAGAGGAGACAGGTCACAAAAGGCTTGTAACCTCTTATAACCCCACAGTCATAATATATTTGTTTCTGACAGTGGTAGGCAAACTTAGAGTAAGGATAGTTTGTCAGTCACTCAAAAAAATATGACTAGTATTTACCAACATGTGAATAGATAGGACAAGTTTGAGTCAAATATTGATGACAAAAGGGGAAGTCGATTACGGCGATGTCGACTTCTCATTCCCGTTTATAAACAAACCACATCCAACATATAAACGCACTCAGGGATTCCTCAGTCATCCACAGAGGGAATCGTACATTTACATAAACTTTGGACGCAGACCAGATGGTCAGGCTAGAAGCTGCGATCACCTGGTCTTAGAAAGCTTCGCATTTACGATTTAGACAACTGAAATTCAGTGACTGGAGCCCATCTCAAACACAATCAGACTTTTCCACGAAGCGTAATGATACACTATTTTTCATGCATGTGGATTTAAATGATGACCTTCTCTAATACTGCTTCCTTGACCGAGCGAGGTGGCGCAGTGGTTAGCACACTGGACTCGCATTCGGGAGGAAGACCGTTCAATCCCGCGTCCGGCCATCCTGATTTTGGTTTTCCGTGATTTCCCTAAATCGCTCCAGGTAAATGCCGGGATGGTTCCTTTGAAAGGGCACGGCCGACCTCCTTCCCCGTCCATCCCTAAACCGATGAGACCGATGACCTCGCAGTTTAGTCTCTTCCCCTAAAACCACCTAACCCAACCAATACTGTTTCCTTGATCAAGAAATATGACTTGTACAGGGTTGGTAAATGACTGATGGTCCTATCCTCTCATTGCAACCAATTCCCATGAATTTGTAGTAACAGGCATCCTTCAAAAATGCCTCTGAGCACTATGCGACTTAACTTCTGAGGTCATCAGTCACCTAGAACTTAGAACTAATTAAACCTAACTAACCTAAGGACATCACTCACATCCATGCCCGGGGCAGGATTCGTACCTGCGACCGCAGCGGTCGCTCGGTTCCAGACTGCAGCGCCTAGAACCGCACGGCCACTCCGGTCGGCACGCATCCTTCACTTATACACGTCAGTAAGAGCATTTTAAATGTGACATACAATTCACATGACATTCGGTAAATTTTGAAATGAAAAATAATATTGTATAACCTATTACACATACCTGTTTGTGTGTACACTCTGAAATATGTGCATATAAATGTTTACCTGGACAAAGTTATTTAAAATGTTATGTTATGTGAACAATGTGATAAGTAAGTTGACTAAGTAAGTTTTAAATGTTACTAACAACTGATGACATTTAAGATATGAATATTAAAATTTGAAAATAGAACCACAAGCTTGGGGAGCAATGATGTTTTCACTGGTGAGGCATATTCTGGTTCAGGACTGTGGCCTACCCAAAGCAGAGTCATAGTATGGGAAGCGTCACACGCTAGCACTTCACATGTCACCACACTAAACACATGGACTCCTCTGCAGAAGTCTGATGAGTGCTGAATGTGGACTGGTGTAGGTATGTTCATGTCTGCTGGGAAAGGTTTGATCAGAGGCAAGGGCCACTAATCTGATGTCCCTCAGTAGCAGGTGGATGGAACAGCAACAGTGAGCAGCTCCAAACATCCTTCTGGGTGGACCGGGTCGTTGTTTGTTGGAGCAAGAGGCTCCCGATGTGTAGTGATAGCTCATCATGGAAATAAAGCTCCGCTGGTCAGGATGGCAGGCATTTTCACGCCTCTTAATATCTTTGACGACCACCACATTCAAGGCTTTTCAACAAGACTAATTATTGGCTGCCTGAAGACAGGATGCTATTGCTCAGACCGAGCACATAAGGATGGGGCAATATTATTGGAGTGACGCAACAGACGTATGGAAGTCACCCATCATCAAACGAAGAAGGACAGCAGATAGATCCACATGTGGACAGTTGCTCCTTACTGCTCTCATTTGGAGAGAAGAAAATAAATGGTCCTCAACAAGCACTCAACAAGCTCTAAGCACTATGGGACTTAACATCTGAGGTCATAGACATAGAACTACTTAAACCTAACTAACCTAAGAACATCACACGCATCCATGCTCGAGGCAGGATTCGAACCTGCGACCGTAGCAGTGGAGTGGTGGGAAAAACATTTGTGATCACAGTAATAAAGCAAAATGAAACAAGAACCTATGTTTAATCTATTATCTATAATCTGGTTACCAATACAGTTACCCCAGTCCTGTCATGGTGAGTCGACCTGATGGGGCCCTGCTGCGCCTTGCGTCTCCTCACGGCGTTATGTCGATCTCTTTCGCTCAGTTCTTCGACAGTGTACTGGTTCCCCTGCAACTCACACAATAGACTTTAGAAAGAAGTAGATCTCTAGGTCGTACACGTTAAGGACGTAACATTATTACCACAACTCGGTATATCTAGGTAGTAGCCTGTAAAACGTAAACATTCAATTCTGTCTGCCCGACATTCGACGAAACCTATAATCCTGAACTTGCTGGGGAGTTGCTGTCGTATTGATTTCCATTGCTCAACTATGATTTGAGCGCTCACGTTCATGGACGTGGCATTCTTTCTCGCTAATAGCTCACCATACCGTAAAAGATGTCTCCACAACATTTGCATCGGTGGGCATGATTGCCACCTTATCAAACGTCTCTAAGCCCAAAACTCTCGGAAGTATGGTGCTATGCAACTGTGGCGCTCCCAAAACACTAATGAAAGATGACGCAGTACGACTGTGGTATGCCCAAAACACCAATGATAAACAAACACAGCCAAGAAAAGACACAATGCTCACATGGCGTGCCCCAAAACCTCTTCAATACGCATACCGCAAGCTCCTCCCCAACATCGTTACAGTCATAGATTTGGTCAAAATTCTAGACACACAAAGATATTCTCTGTATGTCCATCTGTTGCGGGACATCGGCTGCACAGTACAGAATGTCATCACCTTTCACCCATCTAAAACAACAATTTGGAAATTTAGATGGCTGAAAAGCGATGCGATTTGACATTCTGTACAGGAAGTTATAGTTGGAGCCTCTGTTGCCTAGGAAGGTTGGTAATTCTCCCAGACAGTAGAAAGTTGAACACAGCGAGAGAAGAACTACACATTGACATTTCATCAATACAAGGAAACAATAGGTTTGCGTATGATAACGTAGCGTGGATGGTCTGCATTATCGGGCATTCACAAAATCACACGTAACGAACTATGTTATGTGCACCAGTTCTTTAGACTAACCTATTCTACAAATGGCTTAATATGTGGTGGAGGCCGACTGATTTCTTGGTCTTGAACGTCTCCAGTTCAAATGCATTTTGGTGGGCGATCCTCTGTATTCGGTATGGTCCATTGTACACAAAAAAGAATTTCTGACATTTCAGCTCCTGTTTACTGGACAACCGAATTCATTTCACCAATATTTTCTGTCCAACATAAAATTTTTGTTCTCGCGCTTTTTTGTCAGTGCGTTCCTTCCCGCTCCGAACAACCGACTGAATCCTCTTGAAAGCTTCATCAACGATTGTCCTTTTCCGTACACGGGTCCTCCTAAAGAAGTCCCGTGATTTTCCGTTCTTCAGTACTGTAATTGGTGCTAGCTTCATGATCCCATCTTGGAAATATTTGAGGAAGACGTCCGAAGAAATGTACTGTTTGTTGTAGTACAGCCGACATTGGTTTCTTAGCTCTTTTATCAGTCGTTCGACGAATTCGAACCCTTGTGGTGGGATAAGATAAATATTGGTTCAGTCCTGTGCCTTCTTTGTGTCTCTTTCCATCTTTTTGACTTCTGTTGTGGCTCATTATCAGGGAAGATTCTCTATATGTGCCCTGCATGAGGTAGGAAATCTGTCCATAGCGCTCGTTATGTTGTCAACCAAAAATGGTTCAAATGGCTCTGCGCACTATGCGACTTAACTTCTGAGGTCATCAGTCGCCTAGAATTTAGAACTAATTAAACCTAACTAGCCTAAGGACATCACACACATCCATGCCCGAGGCAGGATTCGAACCTGCGACCATAGCGGTCGCTCGGCTCCAGACTGTAGCGCCTAGAACCGCACGGCCACTCCGGCCGGCTGCTGTCAACCATGTAGCCTTTTTGAGTGGTGTGAAAGTGCAAACTCTGTGGTTGGTTCGATGAAAACTGGGAGATAATTGTAACCTTTCGGTGTCGTGGGCAATGGTCCCATTAATCTGAGGCCACAGTGTGCGTTAGTTTGTTGGGAACAATAGGAAACAGTGGTTCTTGCTTATTCACAGTTGTATGCCTCACCTTTACAGACTGACAGCACACGACAAATTCTTCTTTCCATGTCCCCGAAGTAACACAGTTACCTTAGCTTCAAGAAGCACTTTGCCGGACCAATATCCCCCTAGCTTAAGTGGGTGTGCCACACCACTTTATAACCATTTGTTCAGGGAGACATAGATATCATTCTGAGTCTCCTCTGTTACTTCTGTGGAAGAGAATTCCTTACCTTAATAGGTATAATTGTCAAATGACCACTTGAATTCGATCTTTCCATTACTTCTAGAGCCTTAACAGGTCCGGACACTTGTCCTGTTCTCTTTTAATGTCCCACATATTTCAGGTCACAAAGTTTTCAGACGCTACTTTTCTCATGAAATACATGCTAAAACGGTTGTCCTTAAGACCGTCAGTGACATAGTTCTGTAAGCTAATAGGAGAACGTAATACTGTATATCCTGTGTATCCTTACTTCCCTCTATGAACTGAATGATGAAATTATATTGCTGCACGCGCATTACCCGATGTATGAAGCTTTTATGGGTAATTTTCCAGTAGTAAAGAATTCCAGAGCTTTACTACCTGTTCTTCCATACAAGAAAAACCGCCACACGATCTGGAGGGCCTCCAGTTCAGTCATGTAGTAATTCTTTTCACATTTTGTGATCACTCTACTCACAAATGCGATTGTTGTCCACACACGGTTTTCATTCTCGACATAGTCATGGAAAACAATCATTCCCAATCCCAGTCCTGTGTGTGAGAAAACAGTGACCATACAGGAATCCTCTCTGACTGGCTGGGTGAGTATTAGCACCTCAAGTAGTTCTGACTTCAGAGCCTGAAACTTGCCCTCCACTGTTTTGTTCCCAGTCCCATTTACTTTTCTGACCTAGAAACTTCACTGACAAAGTCCTGAAGGTCAACATTTCAGTACTTATGGTGACACCATGCTCCTTGAAGTTGTCGAGGAGTTCCTTCAGAACTGCAATGTGTTGTTCTCAAGTCTTTTCGACCATCAGAAGATCGTCGGCTATGT
Organism: Schistocerca cancellata; assembly: GCF_023864275.1. Taxonomy (NCBI): domain Eukaryota; kingdom Metazoa; phylum Arthropoda; class Insecta; order Orthoptera; family Acrididae; genus Schistocerca; species Schistocerca cancellata. The sequence goes on along the minus strand of NC_064627.1, from coordinate 388,003,432 downwards.
TGTTACGTGCTGTTTGAGAAATTCGCTGAGAATGCCATCAAGGCTTCATATAAAGGTGGCAGACAATATGTTTAGCCCACAAGGCAGTCTGCAAAATTGATAGTGCTTGCCAAAGGCAAGGAATGCTGCATAATGCCTGCAACTGGGATCGAACTCAATTTGCCAGAAGCTCGACCTAAGGTCTATTGAGGAAAAAACAGATACTCCGTGAAAGTTCTGGAGAAGCTTTTTAGCATCTCAGCTCCGTCTGGTTCTGACTCAATAATTGTAGTTACCTGGCGAGAGTCTAGGACGAGATGGATAGATCCATCTGACTTTTCAACCACTTTTAGCAGGTTATTATATGTAGATCTGGTAGGTTCTATCATCGCCATCTGCTAGCATTCTCGAAATCTCATTCACGACTTTGTTTCTCTAAACCTGGGATATGGCATAAGGTGGCACTACGAATTTCTTTTGCGGACACACATTAAATTTATATTGAAAATTCTTTATCGAACCTGGATTTGAAAGAAAAAGTTCTGTGTTCTGTAGCAGCATATTTCGTAACTCACTATGCTCAGCAGGCTCAGTGCATTGTACAGTTTTTACTTTGTTTCCTATCACCTCTCTCATTTCGCTGATCACTGCTTCCTCCTTGTGTTCATTGTCTTCTTCAAACAATTGTTCAGCAGATCAGTCTTTCCCATTATGCTAATCGTGTAATTAAGCCTAACACAATTGACTGGAAGTTGCGCTTGTATAACCTGCTCATCGAATCTAATGCAAATGAGTGTCCCCTTGCGAAACACAATTTCCTCTCTTCCAAGGTCAAGAATCGCTTGGTATCCATCCAAAAAATCCATGCCTACAATTATGTCTATTGCCAAATTTGACATGATCAGGAAGTTGGTCCTTAGTTTGCGTCCTTGACGCACGAACTCTAATAGAATCTGCAGGTTTACTTCCATCCATTCCCCTAGCTGAGCCCCTTTTACTTTCGTCGTTTTCATGGTCAGTGTTGGCTAGCTTCTTTTCTCAGAGCAACGCTTGTATCCTGTCTGAAAAGTAGGAGTAATATGGCTGCCAGTGCCCAGAATGACTTCCTGCCACTTGCACTGAGTTATACTTGTATGGAGAGGGAATGTGTTGACATTGGACAGAGCTGATGGCGCTGTAGCTAGTGGACAGGGTGTTCCAGAAGTAGGATACACTGGCCTCTCTGCCGCTACCTGTCATGTATTCTGGTGAAGGCCAAAGCAAATTCCCTGCACAAAGTTCACTGTCCTCACACCAGTTAGTAGCGTGTGTGGCATTCTCCCAGAATTCAATACTGCAGCTGACCTCTGACTGGCAAGTAGTGTTCTGTGTTTTAGTGTTGAGATGATGGAGTTCACCGAGACCACCAGATGAAAGCCTTTACTGATTTACGATGGGCATTGGCATATGGTGGGCTACACAAACAAACAAGATGTGACTTACTGGCGTTGTGTAAATTTTAATAACAATACATGCAAAGGAAGAGTATCCCAAAAAGTGACACATTTTTAGAGGAAGGTAGCCTCGTTTGTATTCCAGAGGAAGCAGCAAATGAAGTGCGAAAACATTTTCTCAGCGTAAAGAAACAGGGAAAAGAAACAGACGCTACAGTTTCACCAATTTATGTGGTAAAAATAGGGTATCTCATCAAACGAAGCTACTCCTTAGTAACGTCATTACCATCACACAGAAGTGCGAAAACAATCGTTACATGCATAGGCGAAAAAATGTGGGAACTAATGAGTAATGGTAGCAGATTTTTACTTGCAGATGATAGCAGGGGACCGAATGAGAGAATACTGATGTTTGCCAACAAAAAGGGAGAAACATGTATATCAAATTGCAAATCATTGTTTGTGGATGGAACATTCAAGAGTTCAGACAAGCAGTTTGAACAGTTGTTTATACTCTACTCGGAGCTTAGGAGGAAACATAAATTATTCCAGTGTTTACGATTTGCCGCCAAATAAAATGTGAGGAACATATGAAAGTTTTTTTAAGCTATTAAAAATAACGTGCCTGGATGGAACCCTGTGTCTCTGTGATGATGGACTTCGAACTTGCCATCGTCCAAGCAGGTAACTGTTTGTTCCCTGGAACAGAGGTTACTGCTCTAGCACATCTTCCGCTGGAAATATTGGATGATGGTTGGCTATGTGTTCAGGAGAGCACGCCTGAAAACCATAATCTTCAAGACTTCTGTTACTATTTAGTGGGCCAGTGGCTCGATAACGAACATATGCCAAGAGAGATGTGGAACTGCAGTGGAAGACGCCATCGCACTAATAACGCCTCAGAAAGATGGAACCGAAGAATAAATACATTAATATCAAAAGTTCATCCGAATGTTTAATCGTTAGTGGAAAATATTTGAGGAGATGCAAAGTACCACGGACACCAACCTGACCGACTAATTTTGAACTTTAATGGGAAAAGAAGATAGAAGTCAGCATTGAAGACTGACGAAACGATTGCAAAGGCTTTAAAGAAACTCCAAACTGATGGGAACTTAAAATCATTTCTGATTTGTGTGACCTACTCACAGAAATTACAATGACGAAGAAAACGTCAGAAACATTGAAAAACTAGAAAATATTGAAATGTAGTTTAATGTAATTATTGGCAACTCGTAAATGTTGTACATAAATTTAATAGGCCATGGAAAGAGACGACCTTCTCATGGTGTTCCCTGGAAACGACACAACGTCGGCTCGATGTCTCTTGAAATTTGTAAAATATGAAGACTGACAAGACTATCTCAAAGGCCGACCATTTTTGGGAATAATCGCAGCATTCGCCTTGAATGGTTCTTAGAATCAAAATCTATAGGGGTGGACACCGAACACAAAATCTTTGCAGCGGAAACAGAGACAAATGACAAGCAATTAAATCCATACTTTCTTCCTCCGTTAGAAGATGAGCAAACCAGCATGAAACTGGTAAAGACAAAATAAATTATCATAAAAAGCGACTGGTTGCAGTTTTGCAACCTTTCAACATATGTTAGAACTAATTTCTAGTAACACATGACTCCAGCAGGCTTGTTGAGGGTGCGCCCAGGCGAGCAAGGGCGCTGACGCTCGCTCACCATCAGGGCTGTGAGCGCTCGCTGAAGAATGGGTCGGCCAGACGTCATTGCGTAGCGCAGCACGGTCAACTGTTAGAGCAGAAGTGCGAACAGTATGCTGCCTTCGGAGCAATGACCATAATTAGGTTCGGCGTAGCCTTAGATACGCATATACACTTTATAAGGCGCGGTGCTAAAAGGGAGACTCCACCCAAAAATTTAACTTTTCTTCTACTTTGCGGATGGAAATAAAATGTAAATTTGTAGCAATACCCAAATTTTGAAGGCCATAGCTTCACTTGTTTTAGAGTTTTGAATTTTTAATTTGATTTTAGTGGTGATCTTGAAAACCAACTTCTGGTACGCCACAATTTTCACATGCCCGATTTTGTAGGTACATTCACAAGACATAGTTCAACGGTTCTGTGCATTCGTTTTATGATAAATATTAATAATTTGTTTTTAGTCTTTATTTCAAATATTAACATTAAATTTTCTTTAATTATCGGCAAATAAATGAGATGATGGAATAAACAAATTACATTTTCTATAAGATTAATACATAGAAGTATGTAAACACAGCAAGACTAATTCCTGCAAAAATTTCATTCGTGTTAGTTAATATTTGTGGTAAAAAGAAATTGACACTCGGTTTAGAAAAAGAAACTTTTGTTGAAATGGATTTTTAAAATTTTATAATAAACTATCCCATTACAGTTCACCGGCACCATAATGTTTTCCATTCCTGCTTATATGAGGCTTCTTCTTCTAATTTCAAGATCAAGTAGATTTTCTGCTGACTTTTCTGAATAAAAATCTGCATACAGTCTTCTTGAGGAGGTGCAGTGATAGGGATATCTGATCTTAAGTCAGTGCCTATTTTCTTGGAGCTTGTAGACTGCACTGAACAGGACTTCAGAGCATTCCCTAAATTTATATTTACACAGTCAATAGGCAAACAGGCAAAGCAATTGATTTCCAACGACTGGCTGCCAATTGTTTCGCTTCAGTTTTTCTGGAAATATTACGACCTGTTTTTCTCAGTTTGAGTTTATCCCAAGTTCGGAGTAAAGATGGTTCTGTTTGATAAAAAAAAGACAACTCCGCTTTTAAGCAGGATGACTGAAGAAAGTATTCATCGTACGGAGCTGATAAACAAATGTCTCAATAGTTTTCCCTACCGTTTCACCATGAAAATACTCAACGAATGAATCTACACCTAGTTCAAGTTATCATACTGCTTTTCAGGTTGCAAAGGATTGAGGAGTTTCACTGATTTTCGTGTTATGTTGACAGTGTGGAAACTCTGCTATAGCTAGAACTTATACATCTACAGTGCGATGTTTGCGTGATTAGTTTCATAAGAAAATTAGTCTCGTAGAATAGTATACACAAAGTAAATTATCACGAGTTCACAAATCTGCAGCTACGATTACGTCGATGTTTAGACTTACATGTACCTGCTGCTTTTTTTCGCAGTGAAGAGAACGAAATCCACCCACAGAATCTCACTGGCAGTCTTCACAACATCAGAGCTTCTCTTCGAATTAGCATTATTCGAGAAGTGGCAAGAGACATTAATCCTTTAGTGAAAAGTAAAATATGTAGTACTCATTGACATTCTGTGTTTGATTGTTTAACGATTAAATAAAATAGAAACGAAACATAAATTTGTCAATTTAAATTTCGTTCTAAAACGGCAGTCATTATAAGGCTGCAACAGTCGTAAGAAATACCATTTTTCTTACTTACTGCTCCCCGTTCTTTTCACCAAGATATTAAAAAGGGACATTGAATATCCTTTTCAGTTCTCTTTAACACAACAGTCTCAAAAATAAATTTGCCACGAAACGCTTTAACGAGCCACCCTGAAGCGATGAATGGTTGCTCACTGCTGTGATATGAACAGGACCCAGCTTGCATGGGCAGCTGTGCTGAAACGCTAGTCTTCTTGGTGTGCCTGTTCCTGTGAAAAGCCGGTTAGCCCGGAAAGAGTCCCAGGCATCATGTAAGTGTCACTGTGTGCAAATGTTGTCCGCCTGCTTAGCTGGGTGGTAACGTGCTCGCCTCCCATGCAAGAGGGCCCAGGTTCGATTCCCAGCCAGGTTAGAGATTTTCTCCGCTCGGGGACTAGGCGTTGTGTAGTCCTCATCATCATTTCATCCTCATCATCAGCGCACAAGTCGCCCCATGTGGTGTCTATTGACTTGCAGTTGGCGGCCGAACTTCCTCGAATGGGGCCTCCCGGCCAATGATGCCATACACTCATTTCATTTCATATGTGCAAATGTTACTCCACGTAAGCATTCCAGCCCCGAAACCCTGACGACATTCCACAATGGATTGAAGAAAGAACAAAGCGAAAAATGCTCCCACTTATAAATATACACATCCTATGTGTCTCTTTTACACCGACTGTGACTGTAATTGACATAAACTGTTAATAGAATAAATTTAAAAAAATCAGATACTGGATCTCCGTGACCTTCGATATGACCATGTTGCACTTCATGATGGTGGTATTCGTTATATTAGCTTTTTCTACTCTTTGACTAGGTGAAAGTACACTAAAGAGACAAAGAAACTGGTACACCTGCCTAATATCGTGTAGGAGAACTGCCGCAACACTTATTGTGACAGTGATCATAGGATGAAGGTCCTGTCATGAGATTGCACTGAGTCCTCCCTGTACGACCCTGGTGTCAGTTTCTTATCAGGTTACGATTGCACTGTCGGTTTGTGGAGTTTAATCCCCAAACTACCACCTCCTAGCCTTCCTCATGACCTCGGCTCGTTTCCCGTTAGTGGTGCTATACCGGAGATCTTCGCAAAAGCTATCGACAACCCTTCAGGCACCTCGGTCACGCGTGCAGCCTACATTGCCCCTGCGCGTTTCAGCGCTGTGAACTCGCTCTGTCGCTGTAACAGACGCACACCAAGCGGTCGTACCAGCGTTAGCAGAGGCTGCCACTTCCAAAGGACTGATCCATGTCCGCCACACAGGTGACCAGAAAACAGTGCCGCGAGTATTTCGCCGCAGGCCGCTATAAAGGTTGGCGCCAGGCCTGCAAAGGTCAGTTCTTCCAGCTTCGAGAGCCTCTCGTAGCCTCTGGGCAGGTGCTGTAACACCCCACCCGTCACTTATCTGGTTTTGGTGTGTGTTCACCCCAGGTAATTGACTAACAGATCAACAGAGAGTGCAAAACTGCCGCAATGTCGGATAATGCAAAGAAAGTAATAAGGCCCTGTGACTCCTGATTGAACTGCGGTGGCAGTGTTGACATTAATTGGTTCAGAATTGATCCCTTTTAATTAAAAAGGGGTGCACATTGATGTTATGTTCAGCTATTGGACACCAGATGCAAATGTTGAACATAAAATTAATTAAGAAAGTGACTTGGGATTTCAACTACTTGATTGAAAACAGATGCAGTCGATTAGCACAAATTTATTTCAACTCCCGACCTTCAATCATCACATTACATGACTCTCCTAACAGGCAGTGGTAATAAATTGCGTTTGCATGGAGTAAAGCGCGATAACTCAAAAGTAATTCCTATCGACTGACCCAGGCGTAATGCAAAGTGCGAGAAGAATTCTACAATACACGGCCCATGAAACCCTCGTGGAAACTTTGCCGACGTGATCCAACAAATTAATCAGTGGCCGGAGCAGGCGCAATATCACCGAATACAGCGTGGCGGAGCGGCGTCATGGGGATGTCAGCCGACCTCATGGTGCTGCAAGGCTGCGCTCGCCTATTCACTCCTAGCTATCTTGCTCAGTACATAGCTGAACCAAAACTTCCTATCTCCAAGCTCAATCGTTCCCTTTGCTAAGTCCTCAACTGCAGAGATGCTTACTCTTTCTCAGGCAAGCTGAGTCAAGAACGCCACGTCCGCACTCTAGGCAAGCTGGGAATGGAAGACCTCTATGGAGACTTCTCACAGTCCGCTCTTCGCCTCGGTTTCCCCTCCAGCAAAATCACTTACGCCAATTGCAGTGCAAGTCCCGTTAATTATGCGTCACTTCCCAGCGCCGACCAATGCCTGCTCTGGGAAATGAACAAATTCCCACAAAAGTTTCTTTCCTCTCATCTTCTGCTATTTCGCTCCTCCCAGGCCACACATCAAGGTTAGCATCTGCACAAACACCAATTTTTCCAGAATTCTGACTCCCAGGAGAGTACTTCAAATTCCTTGGTCCTACGTTCCCATCGGAGGCCGGCGTATTTCATGCTGTCGCTCTTCACCTGATTTACTTCAAGCTCTGTGGACTGTGAATTCACCGTGAAGTTGCTATAGTCACCAACATGCATATTTTGACCCCTGTTGACCGCTCCACCA